>NC_086446.1:230641162-230963662 GCF_028390025.1 Pseudophryne corroboree
GAATTGTTTTCTACTTGCACCACTGCCCGACACCCATACTTCATTGTGTCTCATCACATGTATAATTCATGCTGCATACAAGGGGAAATTCAATTAACTCACACCCATGTGCTAGGTGGGAAAGGTGCCATTGTGATGGTGTGTAAATGCTGGCAGCAGCATGGGAACTCGTCCCCTTTGCAGCTTGGACTCATACCAGAAAAATCAGTGAGTCAAGCAGGACTGTAAGTGCAGCGTATATCCACACTTACTGGCAGGGGAGAGAATATCACCCCTAATTAAATCTGAACCCCCTTTCCTCCCTCCCAATGTGTCTAATCTCATGTATCACTTATAATTCGGCACAGGGTGGGTCTGAGAGCACAGGTTATGTATGATCAGGGCTGGGTGATCATTCTTGCCCCATAAATCCCATACATTCTGCCAGATCACCCTCACACATTACGGCAAAGCTGGGGGTACTGTAGTATAGTGCTACCAGAGGCAGTGTGTGAGTAGCTGGCACTGACCTGTGTGTGTCCCTTAGATGGGATGACGTGCAGAATTATATACAGTAGATAGTGCTCACCTGTGGAGTATAGATTGATTACCTAGAGTGTGTGATGTGGTGAATATGTTTCAGATGGTCTAAATACAAGATTAGTCTCAAAAATTGGTTTAATAATAACTTAACAAAATTAGTGTGTGATAAAAAGTATATATGTTTTATATAAGGATTTGGATTATAAACATGTGTAGTACAATAGGAGAGGTATCAAATAGTTTATTACTATATAAGGAAAACAATAAAATATAATTCCATAAGTTGAGAATCAGTGGGTCTGATATATAAGGCAATTTGTGATATATTAGGAATGCCTAACAATAGGTTGAACAACAATAACACAATGGCCGGTATCTTATTGTGGGCAGTAAATGACCCGTTTTCGGCCGATAACACATGGGATCTGGAATAAGTTCTTGGACCCATGCGTTATTGCGCAAAAATGTGTCTGTGAGGTCTGGTTATCGAGTATTCTGCATGCGAAGCCTAATCCCCATTAAGTGCAGTAAGGGGCTTATTGGATAGCCCCTGGGGAATCCATTAACCACAGTCATTTATCGCTGTTAATTGGATATCCCACAATGTATTTGGATGTGGGCTCAGAGGTGCTTGATTATAGATAATACTATGTTGCGAACAGTAGTCTTTAATGAATACTATCTTGCCAGCAGCTGACACGGTTCGTGTATTCACATATCATGACAGACTGCTGATGAAGTGCTATATATTGCTGGGTAACAGACAGGGACGATGGGGAAGCAATGCAAATGGAAGGAGCTGGGAATATGGGGGAGGGGTGGACTAAGCTCCTAATTGCTGGTAAAGTCTTTCCTCTTTGTGTGCAAGTTCACGTTGTGATAAGTCCAGGAACATACCATGGGCAGTACGGATGGTGTAACGGTTAGTATTCCTGCCTCACAGCACTGAGGTCACTAACTGTGTGAAGTTTGTATATTCTCTCGGTTTCCTTCGGGTACTCCAGTTTCCTCCGACAACCCAAAAATATACTGGTAGAATAAATTGGCTCCAAACAAAATTAACCCTAGCACAAATGTGTGTGTGTGTACATGTGATAGGGAATATAGACTGTAAGATATATATTAGCTGAATACCCGTGCTTTGCTAAAGAATTTAATGCATAATGCCAATCTTTGTTAGGTCGCTTCTCTGGCTTCCCTGGATTGATGCTCTCAACATGTTGGGGCCAAGGAGAATAATCCGCCTCCTTCTCTGCCCCGTCCCACCTCTGATGCTGCCCTGCTCAGTGCTGTAAATACTGGGATGATAGGCCAAGCTCCGCCCGCTGTATGTTAAATATGTAAGGTTGTTTACTACGCCTTCTCACTCCCCCATGCTGATGGAGGCTGAACTTGGACTTAAACGGCATCAGGAGTATCACTATTCATCTCCGCGACCCCGAACACTATGGATTTTTACATGTCATCCCCATCCTTCCCCCACCCCTAGGGGTGCTAGGGGTGTCTTACCCCCACAGTATTTGTTTCCAGATTGTAAATCATATGTGTCCCAAGTTTGGTGTAAATTGTTCCAGGCATTCCAGAGTTATGCCCGAAAACTATGGATTTTTACATGTCACCCCCTTCCCACACCCACCCCCGGGGGTGCAAGTAGTGTGTTACCCCCACAGTGTTTGTTCCCAGAGTGTAAGTGATATGTGTACCAAGTTTGGTGTAAATTGCTCCAGGCATTCCAGAGTTATGCTGGAACATACACACATATACACATACATACATCTGATTTTTTATATATATATATATATATATATATATATATATATATATATTACAGTTTCTCCTAAGGGGTTAAACGAATCTCTAGGACTACAGTGTTTTTTGTAAACATTTGTATTTCGGTAAACTGTATCCATGATGTGTTTTTTATAGTTTTCTATTCATCAGTGTTGCTCTCTTCCTTTCTTTTTTATTAACATGTTTGTATATATGTATGTATCAGTATTGTATTTCTTTGTGCACAATGTATCTAATTAGTTACACTTTCAGGTGTGACGCCTGCGTGGTAACCTATTTAAACTTGTTCTGCTCATTTGTGTCTTCATCTCCTGACGGAAAGGGGTTCGTCCCCTGAAACATAGAGAATAAAAAAAACACTTATTGAAAAGTCTTCGAGTGCCGCCTGCTCCTTTGGACATTCGTTTACCTGTATATATACATATATATATTTTAAGGCAAACTATAGAATATATTCTATATTAATGTATGTATATAGAGATATACTCTATATGTACAATAAATAAATCATCCAAGAGAACTGCCATCACTTACAAAATCAATAGCAGCTTGCCCGGGTGCACAATTATAAGAAGACCTACAGCTGTAGCATGCCTCGCGGCAAAGTAGTCACGCAATGTGTGCCCGTGAATGGCCACACGCGTGCGTATGCATGTGTATGGTCATAGAGATTACATTTTCTAGGCACCGGGTGCGAATAGTTGCCGCTTGGAGCACCAAATAGCACCCATGATGCATATGCCTGTGGGCGAGGCTGGCTACATCTGAATATCTCCAACAAATAGCACTCAGAGACTTCGTGCTGGCAAACAGGTATATTCCAAGGTTCAACATTTCGTGGCGTCTGCCCTGTTGTCAGGACCACATACAATAATTTGTATGTATTGCATGTGGTCCTGATGATAGTCTGGATGCCCTGACCGGTACCATGCTGGTCACACCCCCTGCAGCGGCACACAATAGGCCTTTTATAAATTTCAGCTCCAGGCCCTTCAGGACCTTAATCTGGCACTGAGCGGGATTAGCCCCTGTTAGCGTCTGTGACCAGTTTAGGGTGACTGCGCTGGCTCAGGACGCCCCTCCAAGTGCCTACACGAAGTGTTGCTGAGCCTTCCTGGAGCGCAGCCTGTCAGAGCTGCGCTCCCACCCTTGTGCCGCCATACCCGCCGGAGATAGAAAACCACTAACTTCTAGAGTTGATTCCTACTCCCCCCTAAGTCCCACGAAGCAGGAAGGATGTTGCCAGCAGCCTTCCTGTACCTAAAGATCTAATTAAAATGAAAAAAAACTATGAAACCTAGCTGTGACCGACTCCTCCGGGCACATTTTCTAAACTGGGTCTGGTAGGAGGGGCATAGAGGGAGGAGCCAGCCCCCACTATTGATCTCTTAAAGTGCCCATGGCTCCTAATGGACCTGTCTATACCCCATGGTACTAATGTGGACCCCAGCATCCTCTAGGACGTAAGAGAAAATGTGAAAAACTCATGTCGACCTTTTGACCTGTCGACCTAGTACATGTCGACCTAATGCCCATGTCGATCTTCAGTGGTCGCCCTAATGACTGTCGACCTAACGACCGTATCCCCTGAAAGGAGCAGCAATCATTTACATGGCAAAACCAGGTTGGTTTTGCCTTCTAAATTACTTCCACTTTATAAATACGGGCAATCTCAGCTGAAATTCCAGACCTCGGCAAACTGGGACCATATTACATTTCCTAACTGGAGTTCTCTCAGGTATTCCCAGAGAGCAAGGCACATATGGTATATTGTGATCTAATGCTTCTCAACAAAATAAAGTATGTCCTGCTTGGTACCAAGGACCACTTGTGAGTCACCTAAAAAATAACATGTTACAGTATGTGTAGTGGGATACAGTACAGAGCAGGTAGACAGATGAAAAACATGTTTATTTAAACTGTCCTAATATTCCAGTACCTGCATAAACACAGATAAAACAAAGTAGAAAAAAAAACCTCCAAGCCGATAAAATTACCTTCAGTTCTCTCACTATGAAGCTGTTATTGTGACTGTAACCTGAGAGCCAGGAGGTGTCTCCGCATGACTAATTTACAGATCCTTGGGAACATCTCTACCTGAGGGCACAGAGAACAGAGCACTGTTCCATGTAACACAACAGTCATACAGATAGTCATTCCAGCAAGCTCAGCAACATGACAAGATTGTTGTGCATCACCTTGAAGCAAAGGTTATCTTACTGCTTCACAACACTGTGGTCCACCTATCTGTGTAGAGTTTGTATTTCCTCCACTTGCTTGTATGTTTTTTTTTTACAAGAGCTCAAGTTTCGTCCAACAATCCAAAAAAAACATAAATTGGCTTCTGACAATGGGCCTAATTCTGAGTTGATCGCAGCTTCAAATTTGTTAGCAGTTGGGCAAAACCATGTGCACTGCAGGAGGGGACAGATATAACATGTGCAGAGAGAGTTAGATTTGGGTGGCGTGTATTCAAACTGAAATCTAATTTGTAGTGTAAAAATAAAGCAGCCAGTATTTACCCTGCACAGAAATAGAATAACCCACCCAAATCTAACTCTCTCTGCACATGTTATATCTGCCCCCCCTGCAGTGCACATGGTTTTGCCCAATTGCTAACAAACTTGCTGCTGCGATCAACTCTGAATTACCCCCAATAAATGAACACTAGTGTGTGTATGGTGTATGTGTGTGTGCTGTACATGTGGTAGCAAATATGGATTGTAAGCTCCACTCAAGCAGGGACGATGTGAATGAAAAAACATTTGCTGTAAAGTGTGCGGAATATGTATGCGTTATATAATTAATTTAAAAAAATTATATATATATATTTCTATATATGTTATCTGTTCAGTGAGGACATCCATGACTTCAGCCCTGTAAGCATTGCAGTAATGAAATTCAGTGGTTTGCACTACATTACAGATTTCATTGGATGGCATTATGGTTTCAAATTGTGGATAGCACAGTGGCATAATGGTCAGCTTTGCTACCTCACAGCACTGCAGTCAAAGGTTCAGTTCCAACCAAGTGTGAAGTTTATATGTTCTCCAGATATTTGTGTGAGTTTCCTCTGTGTGCTCTGGGTTTCACCCACAATCCAAAACATACTAGTAGGGTAATTGGCTTTTGACAAAAAATATCTTTAGTGTATATGGATAAGTAGGTGGCAGGTGCATAGATTGGAGTCACTAGGGCAGGGACTGATATTAGGGCCGTAACTAGGGTGTTGTGTACACAGTGCTTGTCGCCCTGGAGGTGGGACCGGCTGCTGCTGCTGCAATGTCCATTTTGCCAGAAGCCCGCTGTAATGTTTTTATTAGCGGTGCATGGCGCACAACTTTTTATCAGCATTATTACAATAAGGGGCACCACTGTGTGGCATTAATGTGTATAATGGATACTAATATGTTTTGTAAAGGGTATATGGAGTACTACTGTGTGACGCAACATGAATAAGATGTACTGCTGTGTGACGCAACATGAATAAGGTGTACTACTGTGTGACGCAACATGAATAAGGTGTACTACTGTGTGGTATAACATGTATAAGGTGTACTAGTGTGTGGCATAATGTGTATAAGGGGTACTACTGTGTGACTTAATATGTATATGGAGTACTACTGTGTAGCATAACGTGTATATGGGGTACTACTGTGTGATGTAACATGAATAAGGAGTACTACTGTGTAGCATAATGGGCCTAATTCAGATCTGATCGCTGGGCTGCGTTTTTTGCTGTCCTGCGATCAGATAGTTAACGTCCTACAGGGGGAGTGTAAAATCGGTGTGCAAGTGTGCTTTCCTATGTGTACACCGAGCTGCTCCAAATCACTTTGTGCCTTCTCTGCGCAGCCCAGGACTTACTCTTCCAGTGCGATTGAATCCTGCTGATCAGGGCCGGAGCTGACATCAGACACCCTCTTTCAGAACGCTTGAGCTAGCCTGCGTTTTTCCGGACACTCCCTGAAAACGGTCAGTTGCCACCTACAAATGGCCTCTTCCTGTCAATCACCTTGCGAACGCCTGTGCGAATGTATCCTTCGCACCATCCCGTCGCTGACTGCCAGTGCCCGTTGTAGCTGTCTGACGCGTCTGCGCATTGTGGCTCATACACATGCGCAGTTCAGATCTGATCTCACGCTTTGTGAAAACGCACAGCAGCGATCAGATCTGAATGACCCTCCAATGTGTATTGTAATAAGGGGTACTTCTGTATGACCTCAGGAGCGTAACTCCCATAGGCAATGAAGACACCTGCCTCCTGGCTCCAAGCCCTAATGAGTACCTGCATGTACAGCAGCACTGTGTGGTTCACAGAGGGATCCAAGTGTGACTGCTGCTCTTCCAATGAAGCTCGGCTGTGCATCCAGTGCTGCTGGAGCAGTGGCGGATCTAGACTTTAGTTTTAGGGAGGGGGGTTTAAGAATTAATACTGACTGTTCCCCTCTCTACTCTTACTCCTCCCACTTACAGTTCTGCCCCTCCCATTTTCAACAAATAATTAAAAATATTAAAAAATAAATAAATAAAACAAATAGAATATACATGTCCCTTCTCCACTGTTTCTAGGCCACTTTTGATCAATCAACCAGATTGGTATACTGATGGATAAGCAGCTAGCCGTTATTACATCTGGGAAGTATATTAAAATCTTGTACAGTATACTGTGCATCATTTATTGTTTTATTCTATTTTTCATCAGTGTTATTTACATATACAATATATAGTGATGTGCACCGGAAATTTTTCGGGTTTTGTGTTTTGGTTTTGGATTCGGTTCCGCGCCCGTGTTTTGGATTCGGACGCGTTTTGGCAAAACCTCCCTGTAAATTTTTTGTCGGATTCGGGTGTGTTTTGGATTCGGGTGTTTTTTTACAAAAAACCCTCAAAAACAGCTTAAATCATAGAATTTGGGGGTCATTTTGATCCCATAGTATTTTCTCTGACGTCCTAGTGGATGCTGGGAACTCCGAAAGGACCATGGGGAATAGCGGCTCCGCAGGAGACTGGGCACAAAAGTAAAAGCTTTAGGACTACCTGGTGTGCACTGGCCCCTCCCCCTATGACCCTCCTCCAAGCCTCAGTTAGATTTTTGTGCCCGAACGAGAAGGGTGCACACTAGGTGGCTCTCCTGAGCTGCTTAGTGAAAAAGTTTAAGTATAGGTTTTTCATTTTCAGTGAGTCCTGCTGGCAACAGGTTCACTGCACCGAGGGACTAAGGGGAGAAGAAGCGAACTCACCTGCGTGCAGAGTGGATTGGGCTTCTTAGGCTACTGGACATTAGCTCCAGAGGGACGATCACAGGCCCAGCCATGGATGGGTCCCAGAGCCGCGCCGCCGGCCCCCTTACAGAGCCAGAAGACAGAAGAGGTCCGGGAAATCGGCGGCAGAAGACGTCCTGTCTTCAATAAGGTAGCGCACAGCACCGCAGCTGTGCGCCATTGCTCTCAGCACACTTCACACTCCGGTCACTGAGGGTGCAGGGCGCTGGGGGGGGCGCCCTGAGACGCAATAAAAACACCTTAGATGGCGAAAAATACATCACATATAGCTCCTGGGCTATATGGATGCATTTAACCCCGGCCAGTTTTTCCTTAAAAAAGCGGGAGAAAGGCCGCCGAGAAGGGGGCGGAGCCTATCTCCTCAGCACACAAGCGCCATTTTCCCTCACAGCTCCGCTGGAAGGACGTCTCCCTGACTCTCCCCTGCAGTCCTGCACTACAGAAACAGGGTAAAACAAGAGAGGGGGGGGCACTAATTTGGCAGATTAATCAATACAGCAGCTATATAAGGGAAAAACACTTATAGAAGGTTATCCCTGTATATATATAGCGCTCTGGTGTGTGCTGGCAAACTCTCCCTCTGTCTCCCCAAAGGGCTAGTGGGGTCCTGTCCTCTATCAGAGCATTCCCTGTGTGTGTGCTGTGTGTCGGTACGTTGTGTCGACATGTATGAGGAGGAAAATGGTATGGAGGCGGAGCAATTGCCTGTAATAGTGATGTCACCCCCTAGGGAGTCGACACCTGACTGGATGGTCTTATGGAAGGAATTACGTGATAGCGTCAGCACTTTACAAAAGACTGTTGACGACATGAGACAGCCGGCAAATCAGTTATTACCTGTCCAGGCGTCTCAAACACCGTCAGGGGCTCTAAAGCGCCCGTTACCTCAGATGGTCGACACAGACCCAGACACGGACACTGACTCCAGTGTCGACGGTGAGGAAACAAACGTGTTTTCCAGTAGGGCCACACGTTACATGATCACGGCAATGAAGGAGGTTTTGAACATTTCTGATACTACAAGTACCACAAAAAAGGGTATTATGTGGGGTGTGAAAAAACTACCCGTAGTTTTTCCTGAATCAGATGAATTAAATGAGGTGTGTGATGAAGCGTGGGTTTCCCCCGATAAAAAACTGCTAATTTCTAAAAAATTATTGGCATTATACCCTTTCCCGCCAGAGGTTAGGGTGCATTGGGAAACACCCCCTAGGGTAGATAAGGCGCTCACACGCTTATCAAAACAAGTGGCGTTACCGTCTCCTGATACGGCCGCCCTCAAGGAGCCAGCTGATAGGAAGCTGGAAAATATCCTAAAAAGTATATACACACATACTGGTGTTATACTGCGACCAGCAATCGCCTCAGCCTGGATGTGCAGTGCTGGGGTGGCTTGGTCGGATTCCCTGACTGAAAATATTGATACCCTGGACAGGGACAGTATATTATTGACTATAGAGCATTTAAAGGATGCATTTCTATATATGCGAGATGCACAGAGGGATATTTGCACTCTGGCATCAAGAGTAAGTGCGCTGTCCATTTCTGCCAGAAGAGGGTTATGGACGCGACAGTGGTCAGGTGATGCGGATTCCAAACGGCATATGGAAGTATTGCCGTATAAAGGGGAGGAGTTATTTGGGGTCGGTCTATCGGACCTGGTGGCCACGGCAACGGCTGGGAAATCCACCTTTTTACCCCAGGTCACCTCTCAGCAGAAAAAGACACAGTCTTTTCAGGCTCAGTCCTTTCGTCCCCATAAGGGCAAGCGGGCAAAAGGCCACTCATATCTGCCCCGGGGCAGAGGAAGGGGAAAAAGACTGCAGCAGGCAGCCTCTTCCCAGGAACAGAAGCCCTCCCCCGCTTCTGCCAAGTCCTCAGCATGACGCTGGGGCCTTACAAGCGGACTCAGGTACGGTGGGGGGTCGTCTCAAGAATTTCAGCGCGCAGTGGGCTCACTCGCAAGTGGACCCCTGGATCCTGCAGGTAGTATCTCAGGGGTACAAATTGGAATTCGAGACGTCTCCCCCTCGCCGGTTCCTGAAGTCTGCTTTACCAACGTCTCCCTCCGACAGGGAGGCGGTATTGGAAGCCATTCACAAGCTGTATTCCCAGCAGGTGATAATCAAGGTACCCCTCCTACAACAGGGAAAGGGGTATTATTCCACGCTGTTTGTAGTACCGAAGCCGGACGGCTCGGTGAGACCTATTTTAAATCTGAAATCCTTGAACACTTACATACAAAGGTTCAAATTCAAGATGGAGTCACTCAGAGCAGTGATAGCGAACCTGGAAGAAGGGGACTATATGGTGTCTCTGGACATCAAGGATGCTTACCTCCATGTCCCAATTTGCCCTTCTCACCAAGGGTACCTCAGGTTTGTGGTACAGAACTGTCACTATCAGTTTCAGACGCTGCCGTTTGGATTGTCCACAGCACCCCGGGTCTTTACCAAGGTAATGGCCGAAATGATGATTCTTCTTCGAAGAAAAGGCGTCTTAATTATCCCTTACTTGGACGATCTCCTGATAAGGGCAAGGTCCAGGGAACAGTTAGAGGTCGGAGTAGCACTATCTCAAGTAGTACTACGACAGCACGGGTGGATTCTAAATATTCCAAAATCGCAGCTGATTCCGACGACACGTCTGCTGTTCCTAGGGATGATTCTGGACACAGTACAGAAAAAGGTGTTTCTCCCGGAGTAGAAGGCCAAGGAGTTATCCGACCTAGTCAGGAACCTCCTAAGACCAGGCCAAGTGTCAGTGCATCAATGCACGAGGGTCCTGGGAAAAATGGTGGCTTCTTACGAAGCGATTCCATTCGGCAGATTCCACGCAAGAACTTTTCAATGGGATCTGCTGGACAAATGGTCCGGATCGCATCTTCAGATGCATCAGCGGATAACCCTGTCTCCAAGGACAAGGGTGTCTCTCCTGTGGTGGTTGCAGAGTGCTCATCTTCTAGAGGGCCGCAGATTCGGCATTCAGGACTGGGTCCTGGTGACCACGGATGCCA
The DNA here is from genome assembly GCF_028390025.1 of Pseudophryne corroboree. NCBI lineage: Eukaryota > Metazoa > Chordata > Amphibia > Anura > Myobatrachidae > Pseudophryne > Pseudophryne corroboree. The sequence goes on from NC_086446.1 coordinate 230,651,777, forward strand.
GCCTGAGAGGCTGGGGAGCAGTCACACAGGGAAGAAATTTCCAGGGCTTGTGGTCAAGCATGGAAACGTCATTTCACATAAATATCCTGGAACTAAGGCCATTTACAATGCCCTAAGTCAAGCAAGGCCTCTGCTTCAGGGTCAGCCGGTGTTGATCCAGTCGGACAACATCACGGCAGTCGCCCACGTAAACAGACAGGGCGGCACAAGAAGCAGGAGGGCAATGGCAGAAGTTGCAAGGATTCTTCGCTGGGCGGAAAATCATGTGATAGCACTGTCAGCAGTGTTCATTCCGGGAGTGGACAACTGGGAAGCAGACTTCCTCAGCAGACACGACCTCCACCCGGGGGAGTGGGGACTTCACCCACAAGTCTTCCACATGATTGTGAACCGTTGGGAAAAACCAAAGGTGGACATGATGGCGTCCCGCCTCAACAAAAAACTGGACAGATATTGCGCCAGGTCAAGGGACCCTCAGGCAATAGCTGTGGACGCTCTGGTAACACCGTGGGTGTACCAGTCAGTGTATGTGTTCCCTCCTCTGCCTCTCATACCCAAGGTACTGAGAATCATAAGAAGGAGAGGAGTAAGGACTATACTCGTGGCTCCGGATTGGCCAAGAAGGACTTGGTACCCGGAACTTCAAGAGATGCTCACGGAGGACCCGTGGCCTCTACCTCTAAGAAAGGACCTGCTCCAGCAGGGACCCTGTCTGTTCCAAGACTTACCGCGGCTGCGTTTGACGGCATGGCGGTTGAACGCCGGATCCTGAAGGAAAAAGGCATTCCGGATGAAGTCATCCCTACCCTGATCAAAGCCAGGAAGGATGTAACCGTGCAACATTATCACCGTATTTGGCGTAAATATGTTGCGTGGTGTGAGGCCAGGAAGGCCCCTACAGAGGAATTTCAACTGGGTCGTTTCCTGCATTTCCTGCAAACAGGACTGTCTATGGGCCTAAAATTAGGGTCCATTAAGGTTCAAATTTCGGCCCTGTCGATTTTCTTCCAGAAAGAACTGGCTTCAGTTCCTTAAGTTCAGACGTTTGTCAAGGGGGTACTGCATATACAGCCTCCTTTTGTGCCTCCAGTGGCACCTTGGGATCTCAATGTAGTTTTGGGGTTCCTAAAATCACATTGGTTTGAACCACTCACCACTGTGGACTTAAAATATCTCACATGGAAAGTGGTAATGCTGTTAGCCCTGGCTTCAGCCAGGCGTGTCTCAGAATTGGCGGCTTTATCCTATAAAAGCCCTTACCTAATTTTTCATACGGACAGGGCAGAATTGAGGACTCGTCCTCAATTTCTCCCTAAGGTGGTTTCAGCGTTTCACTTAAACCAGCCTATTGTGGTACCTGCGGCTACTAGGGACTTGGAGGACTCCAAGTTGCTGGACGTAGTCAGGGCCCTGAAAATATATGTTTCCAGGACGGCTGGAGTCAGAAAATCTGACTCGCTGTTTATCCTGTATGCACCCAACAAGCTGGGTGCTCCTGCTTCTAAGCAGACTATTGCTCGTTGGATTTGTAGTACAATTCAGCTTGCACATTCTGTGGCAGGCCTGCCACAGCCAAAATCGTTAAAAGCCCATTCCACAAGGAAAGTGGGCTCATCTTGGGCGGCTGCCCGAGGGGTCTCGGCTTTACAACTTTGCCAAGCAGCTACTTGGTCAGGGGCAAACACGTTTGCTAAATTCTACAAATTTGATACCCTGGCTGAGGAGGACCTGGAGTTCTCTCATTCGGTGCTGCAGAGTCATCCGCACTCTCCCGCCCGTTTGGGAGCTTTGGTATAATCCCCATGGTCCTTTCGGAGTTCCCAGCATCCACTAGGACGTCAGAGAAAATAAGAATTTACTTACCGATAATTGTATTTCTCGTAGTCCGTAGTGGATGCTGGGCGCCCATCCCAAGTGCGGATTGTCTGCAATACTTGTACATAGTTATTGTTACAAAAATCGGGTTATTATTGTTGTGAGCCATCTTTTCAGAGGCTCCTCTGTTATCATGCTGTTAACTGGGTTCAGATCACAGGTTGTACGGTGTGATTGGTGTGGCTGGTATGAGTCTTACCCGGGATTCAATATCCTTCCTTATTGTGTACGCTCGTCCGGGCACAGTATCCTAACTGAGGCTTGGAGGAGGGTCATAGGGGGAGGAGCCAGTGCACACCAGGTAGTCCTAAAGCTTTTACTTTTGTGCCCAGTCTCCTGCGGAGCCGCTATTCCCCATGGTCCTTTCGGAGTTCCCAGCATCCACTACGGACTACGAGAAATAGAATTAATCGGTAAGTAAATTCTTATTATTAACCTCAATAACCATAATTTACACTAATCTCCAGTCTATTCTGAACACCTCACACCTCACAATATTATTTTTAGTCCTAAAATTTGCACCGAGGTCGCTGGATGACTAAGCTAAGCGACCCAAGTGGCCGACACAAACACCTGGCCCATCTAGGAGTGGCACTGCAGTGTCAGACAGGATGGCAGATTTAAAAAATAGTCCCCAAACAGCACATGATGCAAAGAAAAAAAGAGGTGCAATGAGGTAGCTGTGTGACTAAGCTAAGCGACCCAAGTGGCCGACACAAACACCTGGCCCATCTAGGAGTGGCACTGCAGTATCAGACAGGATGGCAGATTTAAAAAATAGTCCCCAAACAGCACATGATGCAAAGAAAAAAAGAGGTGCAATAAGGTAGATGTGTGACTAAGCTAAGCGACCCAAGTGGCCGACACAAACACCTGGCCCATCTAGGAGTGGCACTGCAGTGTCAGACAGGATGGCAAATTTAAAAAATAGTCCCCAAACAGCACATGATGCAAAGAAAAAAAGAGGTGCACCAAGGTCGCTGGATGGCTAAGCTAAGCGACCCAAGTGGCCGACACAAACACCTGGCCCATCTAGGAGTGGCACTGCAGTGTCAGACAGGATGGCAGATTTAAAAAATAGTCCCCAAACAGCACATGATGCAAAGAAAAAAGAGGTGCCTGACTTAAACAAACCACCTCACCATCAGAATCCTCCTTGTCAATTTCCTCCCCAGCGCCAGCAACACCCATATCCTCATCGGTATCCGTTCACATGGTCGACCATGTTATGGTCGACAGTCATTAGGTCGACCACTATTGGTCGACATTGACATGGTCGACATGGACACATGGTCGACACATGAAAATGGTCGCCACATGAAAGGTCGACACATGAAAAGGTCGACATGAGTTTTTTAACTTTTTTTCTTTTGGGGAACTTTTCCATACTTTACGATCCACATGGACTACGATTGGAACGGTAAAGTGTGCCGAGCGAAGCGGTAGCAGAGCGAAGGCACCATGCCCGAAGCATGGAGAGCGAAGCGAGCCATGCGAGGGGACGCGGTGCACTAATTGGGGTTCCCAGTCACTTTACGCAAAAAACGACACCAAAAAAGTTAAAAAAACTCATGTCGACCTTTTCATATGTCTACCTTTCATGTGTCGACCATGTGTCCATGTCAACCATGTCAATGTCGACCAATAGTGGTCGACCTAATGACTGTCGACCATAACATGGTCGACCATTCATACCGGAACCATCCTCATCCTGGTGTACTTCAACAGTGACATCTTCAATTTGACTATCAGGAACTGGACTGCGGGCAGGCCCGGCGCTACCCGCTCAGCGAAGGGATGCAGTGCAGGGAGGCGCTGGGACAGAGAGGCGCTCCCCCTGCTCTGAATCCCTTCACTGCTGCGCCGTCCTGTCCCCCTGCTGCTGCTGTGACTGTCACGGTATGACAGTCACTGGCAGCAGCGCCTGCTGAATGAAAAACCTCCTGCCTCCCCTCCCCGTGTGACAGCGGCTGACGGGCTGAGTATGGGACAGAAGGGGGCGGAGCTAACCGGGCCGAAAGTTGGCGGGGCTAAACGGGACAGAAGGGGCGGAGCTACACTGACCAGGCTGCAGTACAGAGGGAGACTGGCTTAGGTAAGTGGTGTGTGTGTGTGTGTGTGTGTGTGTATATATATATATATATGGTGAGTGTGTATGTGTGCATATGGTGGGTGGGTGTGTATGTGTGTGTATATATGTGTGAATTGTGTGTGTGAGGTATGTCTGTGTACGCGCACTTTATGGTTGCTAGTATTGGGGGGGCATTACGTATAATGACGCTACTACTGGGGGAGGCCATTACATGCAAGGACGATACTACTACTGGGGGGGCATTACGTATAAGGACGCTACTACTACAGGGGGGCATTACGTGAAACTACGCTACTACTGGGGTGGCCATTATTTATAAGGACGATACTACTACTAGGGGGGAATTACGTATAAGGATGTTACTACTACTGTGGGTGCACTACGTATAAGGATGCTACTACTACAGGGGGGGCTTTACGCGTAACGACGCTACTACTACTGGGAGGGTGCATTACGTATAAGGACGCTACTACAGGGGGGCATTACGCGTAACAACGCTACTACTGCTGGGGGGGGCATTACTTATAAGGACGCTACTACTACTACGGGGGAATTACATATAAGGAGGCTTCTACTGGGGGTGCATTATGTATAAGGACGCTACTACTACTGTGGGGCATTACGTATATGGACGATACTACTATTAGGGGGAATTACGTATAAGGACGCTTTTACTACTGGGGGTGCACTACGTATAAGGACGCTACTACTGCTGGGGGGGGCATTACGTATAAGAACGCTACTACTACTTGGGGGCATTATATATAAGGACGCTACTATTACTGGGGGGGCATTACGTATAAGGATGCTACTACTGGGGGGGCATTATGCATAAGGACGCTACTACTATGGGGGGGGCATTACATGTAAAGATGCTACTACTGGGGGGGGGGCATTACGTATATGGACGCTACTAGTACTGTGGGGGGGCATTACGTATAAGGACGCTACTACTACTAGGGGGGAATTACGTACAAGGACGCTTCTACTACTGGGGGTACACTACGTATAAGGACGCTTCTACTACTGGGGGGGGCATTACGTATATAAGGAAGCATCTACTACTGGGGGTGCACTACGTATAAGGATGCTACTACTACTCTGGGTGCATTATGTATAAGGATGCTACTACTACTGGGGGGGCACTACGTATAAGGATGCTACTACTACTGGGGGCATTATGTATAAGGATGCTACTACTACTGTGAGTGCATTATGTATAAGGGTGCTACTACTACTGGGGTGCATTACATAAAAGGACGCTACTACTACGGGTGGGGCATTACGTATAAGATTAATAAGATTGTGCTACATTGTGGCGTAATTTTAAATGGGGGTACTATTGTGTGGCCATGCCCCTTACTTGTGAGACCACACCCCTTTTCCCGGCGCACGCCAACGGAATATGGGAGGGCGCAATTTTATAGTTTGCAGGGGGGCGCCGAACACCCTAGCACCGGCCCTGACTGCGGGTGCTCCTTCCAGCACTTGCAGGAGGCGTGCAAATGGTGGAAGGCGCAACCTCTTCCCGTCCAGTGTTGGGAAGGTCAGGCATCGCAACCGACACAATTGGACTCTCCTTGGGGATTTGTGATTTAGAAGAACGCACAGTTCTTTGCTGTGCTTTTGCCATCTTAACTCTTTTAAGTTTTCTAGCAGGAGGATGAGTGCTTCCATCCTCATGTGAAGCTGAACCACTAGCCATGAACATAGGCCAGGCCCTCAGCCGTTCCATGCCACTCCGTGTCGTAAATGGCACATTGGCAAGTTTACGCTTCTCCTCAGACGATTTTGATTTAGATTTTTGGGTCATTTTACTGAGCTTTATTTTTTTGGATTTTACATGCTCTCTACTATGACATTGGGCATCGGCCTTGGCAGACGACGTTGATGGCATTTCATCGTCTCGGCCATGACTAGTGGCAGCAGCTTCAGCACGAGGTGGAAGTGGATCTTGATCTTTCCCTATTTTACCCTCCACATTTTTGTTCTCTATTTTTTAATGTGTGGAATTATATGCCAGTAATATATCAATAGCAATGGCCTACTACTATATATACTGCGCACAACTGAAATGCACCACAGGTATGGATGGATAGTATACTTGACGACACAGAGGTAGGTAGAGCAGTGGACTACTGTACCGTACTGCTATATATATATATATATAGTTATACTGGTGGTCAGCAAACTGCAAAACTGAAATGCACCACAGGTATGGATGGATAGTATACTTGACGACACAGAGGTAGGTAGAGCAGTGGCCTTCTGTATCGTACTGCTATATAGTATATACTGGTGGTCAGCAAACTGCAAAACTGAAATGCACCACAGGTATGGATGGATAGTATACTTGACGACACAGAGGTAGGTAGAGCAGTGGACTACTGTACCATACTGCTATTTATATATAGTATATACTGGTGGTCAGCAAACTGTGCAAAACTGAAATGCACCACAGGTATGGATGGATAGTATACTTGACGACACAGAGGTAGGTAGAGCAGTGGCCTTCTGTACCGTACTCTTATATATTATATACTGGTGGTCAGCAAAATTATGCACTGTACTCCTACTATATACTACAATGCAGCACAGATATGGAGCGTTTTTCAGGCAGAGAACGTATAATACTGGTGGTCACTGGTCAGCAAAACTCTGCACTGTACTCCTCCTATATAATACTGCTGGTCCCCAGTCCCCACAATAAAGCAGTGTGAGCACAGATATATGCAGCACACTGAGCACAGATATGGAGCATTTTTCAGGCAGAGAACGTATAATACTGGTGGTCACTGGTCAGCAAAACTCTGCACTGTACTCCTCTTATACAATACTGGTGGTCCCCAGTCCCCACAATAAAGCAGTGTGAGCACAGATATATGCAGCACACTGAGCACAGATATGGAGCGTTTTTCAGGCAGAGAACGTATAATACTGGTGGTCACTGGTCAGCAAAACTCTGCACTGTACTCCTCCTATATAATACTGCTGGTCCCCAGTCCCCACAATAAAGCAGTGTGAGCACAGATATATGCAGCACACTGAGCACAGATATGGAGCGTTTTTCAGGTAGAGAACGTATAATACTGGTGGTCACTGGTCAGCAAAACTCTGTACTCCTCCTATAATACTGCTGGTCCCCAGAATAAAGATATGTGCAGCCCCCTGAAAGTTCTGAAACAAAGTGAGAGGACGCCAGCCACGTCCTCTATCATTTCCAATGCACGAGTGAAAATTGGCGGCGACGCACGGATCCTTATATAGAATCCGAATCTCGCGAGAATCCGACAGCGGGATGATGACTTTCGGGCGCGCTCGGGTTAACCGAGCAATACTGGAATATCCGAATATGCCTCGGAACCGTGTAAAATGGGTGAAGTTCGGGGGGGTTCGGATTCCGCGGAACCGAACCCGCTCATCACTAATATATATATATATATATATATATATATATATATAGTGATACAGAGATACAAATATGCGGGTACGTTCGGGTACGGAGTACCCATAAGAATTTGGCAGCGGGTACTCAGTACCACCTGCCACACACTTTGCAAATTGCTACAATTATAATGTGCCACAAAGCAACAAGACCATGGTGCTTGGCAGCATGACGGCTCCTCCCACTTTGTCAGGGTTACTGGGAGTGCAACACTGGCTGTATTTTCCTGTTATAATGGAGGCATTACTATATATTGTTATTAAATTGGGGGCATAACTTTATATTTCTATTATACTGGAAGAATCACTATATATTTCTATTATACTGGAGGCATTACTATATATTTTTAGCCTTGCCTCCAGATAAAAAATAAGAAGGGGGCTGTTGTGTGGCCACGCCGCTAGTGTCATGTAGCCACTCCCACTAGTAGCATGTGGCCACGCCCCTCACAGCACATGAACACGCCCATTTTTCGGCACTCAGTACCACTAAGAAAATATTTCTACTTGCACCTCTGTATATATATATATATATATATATATAACCAGCAAAGATTAGCACAGGCACTCACCACTTCCAATATACAAACATTTTTTTATTGTACCTCACAGGTGTGCAGCATAACAGCAATGCGTCGACGTTTCGGCTCCATCCGGGCCTTTGTCAAAACAGACAGAATCACAGCAGATCCATACCCAGCAGCCCATAATACACAATGACAAGCAGACCACCTTTATAGCAGAGACATGTCCATAGCTCCTCCAATCCACTTAAAACCAGGAAGTAATCTAGAAAGATACCCCAGAACCACTAACAACACCCAATACACATGGACCATATTAGTAATTGGTTATAATACCTAGATTAGTCATTTACAACTCCTGAACATATAGAACATCTTACCGGCGTCTAGGTTGTATCAGCGGCATTTACCGTGAAACCGGAAGTAACGTGCGTTCCATGGCAAGTGGAACGCACTCACGTGACCGGAAGTGCTGGTAATGCTGGTTGGCGGCGTCCTGCCATTACTAGGAAACCAGACAGTAACAAACATACGTTCCATACAACAGAACCTCATGGCCAAATCCACATATATTGTTCATAACCAACAATTGTGTTAGCATTATTCAATGTCAATCCGTGCTTAATTGTTTATTGTGGGTTATTATCTAGAATGTGGTCGAGGATAACAAACCCATATATATATATGAGCGTTTAACTGGGGAGCATAGGGACTATGTATCACCATAGGCAGGTCTGCAAAAGCACCAATATTACTAACAAAACAACAATAACATTGAAGACAGACAAGACAAACCATCTTAAGAATTATTAAAGAACAGATAAAAAACACATATCCAAAACAAGTCAGGATAACTTTTGGGGAATAGCAAACAAGAACAGCCCTATCATGGAAACATTTAAAGAAAAAAGAAGAGCTAAGCACAATCATAAACATATATTAAGTGGATTAGCCTCATTCAATCCACGTGGGGCCAGAGTATCAAGTTCGTATATCTACCTTGCTTCACGTTGGCGTAATTTCATTTCACGATCACCATCCCGGGGTAGTTTTGGTATGTGGTCAATTAACATACACTTCAAACTTTAGATGGAGTGTCCCCTCATGGCAAAATGCTGCGCCACCGGTTTATCAGATGACATAGTGGTCAATACCACTCGGATAGATGTGCGCGATGGTTAGCCATTCTATCCCGGAAATTCCTTGTGGTCATACCCACATAATAGTAGCCACAAGGGCATACAATAATGTAGATGACATGGTCCATAGTACAGTGTTACCTATGTCGGATCTTAATCTGTTGGCCACTATGTGGATGTGCAAACGTTTGACCGACCATAATCGACCTGCAAGTGGTGCAGTTAGGGCACCGAAAACAGCCATTCTTTGTCGTTTGCAACCAGGTGCTCGTCGTTGTTGTCGGTTGAAGGGTCGTACGCATCAACATCTGCCGCAGGTTTTTATCACGTCTATATGCACATAATGGTGGTTGTTGGCTTATCCCTTTGAGTGCTGGGTCTGTGCTAATAATGGGCCAATATTTAGGTAATACCTTTTGTGAGTGGGAGGATGCTACATCGTATGTGGAAGCAAAAATCATACGATTAGCCACTTTACCAGTGCTGCGTACACCATCCCTATGGGAGTGCCTGTACCTTGCTTTCTTAAGACATCGTCTAATCGTTGGTCTCGAATATCCACAATCATAAAACCGGTCAATCATTTTGCTAATTTGCACCTCTGCCAATTCTTCGGTGGTATTGTTGCGTAACACACGCATAAACTGCGAGATCGGTAAGCTCTATTTAAGGTGCGTGGGGTGATGACTAGAAGAGTGTAAAAGCGTATTTCGGTCGGTGTCCTTCCTGAAGAGGGTTATAGCTAATTTACCAGTCCATCGATACACTGTCACATCTAAAAAATTTACCTCATCATGATCGATGTGGTATGTGAAATGGATAGGGCTGTTCAAGTTGTTAAGATATGCAACCATCCCCTGAAATTCAATGTCGGTCCGTAGCCAAATAACAAAAACATAATTGATGTAGCGTCCAAAAAATAGGCATTTTGCCCCAAACTCAGGTACTATGTTTACTGATTCGTACTTATGCATATACAAATTGGCATATGCCGGGGCCAAATTTGATCCCATTGCCGTCCCACTACATTGGACATAAAAGTCCTTACCATACGCAAAGTGGTTCTGCTTCAGTACCAAACCCGCAAGTTCGAGCAAAAATTCAGATTTTGGACCCGTAACGTGACCAGCCACTAAAGCATCACGCATGGCTATCAGTCCCTCAGTATGTGGAATTACCGTATAGAGGGACTGGATGTCCAGAGTTGCCAACCATGCATCATCAGGGATCATACCCAGAGCTCCAATCTTGTTTTAAAAATCTGGAGTATCTCTTAGAAAACTGGGTATTGAAATCACCAAAGGTTGTAAAAATGAATCAATAAATATCGCCAAAGGTTGCAGTATTGAACCCATTGCCTATATAATCGGCCGGCCAGGAGGGTCAATCATAGATTTATGTATTTTGGGTAACGTGCAGATAATTGGACATACTGGATTGTCAACAGTTAAATAACTGGCAATTTTTCTGTCCAACCATCCACACATAAGAGCCATCTCGATGGTACCATCAACTAACCTCTTAATCCGAGGCATAGGATTGACTTTAATCTTAACGTACACTGCTGAATCTGCAAGTTTTCTGAGGATTTCAGCATTGTATTTGCACCAATTTTGCACCACCACAGCACCACCCTTATCTGCTTGCCGTATCACTATTTGGTCATTATCGACCAATTTTTTCAAAGCCATCCTCTGTTCAGAGGAAAGGTTGTGGTACCATGGCTGCACCTGGTGCATCTGCATATCCCTATCAGTCAACCTGAGAAAGGTACGAATACTGGGGTTTGTAGATTGAGGATCAAACCTACTGGGTTTGGTTAAACCTGAAACATCACCAACCTCACTCTGGTTATTTGAAAATAATTCTCGAAGCCTAAGTTTTCTACCAAATTTGTAGTGATCCACTGCCCACCCAAATTTATTGTGTGGGACTGTGGGAACAAATGAAAGACACAGTGCTAAAATATCAAGTTCAGCAGATGACAATGTGCAACTAGACAAATTAAAAACTGTGTTTATTGGTGTTTCCTTGGACGCCCTCTTCGCTTTGTATCCACCCCTCCGCGAGGGGTACCTCGTCCTTGATTTCTGTTGGGGTCGACAGTGTTCCTGATAACACATCCTAAAAAAGCACCAGACGGTGGTCTACTGTCAAACCCCTCACTCTCAGAGTTAGATTGTGATGATGAATTATCCAAGGGATCAGGATATCTACCCCGGGTCTGTACGCGTGATCTCCGACCAAAATGTCCTTTGGAATCACCCCTCAACCACCTATATACCTGGTTATTGGAGTAGTCTGATTTGACAGTAGCCAACTTTTTACGCTTGAAGGTGATGAGCTCCTGCTGATAGGAACCAACTTGTTCAGTCAAACGGTCGATCCACTTATCAGCAGTATCCGTCACCAAGGTAGATAAATATGTGGAATTAAACGTAGCCAAGTCCTCTCGCACCTGTTTCAACTCAAACCCAACCTCCTCAATAACGAGTAGGATGAGGCCGGGTGAGTGTGGACTTATCCGGATATATACAGTATATATATATATATATACAGTATATATATATATATATATATATATATAGCTTGCAAATAAATGGGCGGCACTCTCCAGGCTTTTTCAAATTTCCATAGCGTCCTTAATTCCTACGTTACGTTTCAGGCTCTCGCCCGTCGTCAGGGACAATCATACACAAAATGACATACAAAATTACAAACATTTATACCCTATCTAACATGTGCACAAATTGCTAAACTCACTCACCTGCTCCACGCCGCTCGGTGCAGCCGGGTCCGCGCAGGCAACTGACGTCACTGGATCCCGACGTCACCAGGCGGCGCCAAGCTAGGGTTCCATTCATTTTCTGTTGCTTAGCAACCTGACAACATGAAAAAAATTTTTTTGTTACAAACATTTAAAACCATGCTTACATTAAAAGCTGAGCATACTCATTACTAACTGTGTGTCATGACTACATTGCACTCTATTTTAGCATCTATTGAGCTTGATCATCTATAGATATGTTAAAGGTTGTTTTGCAAAGAAGCAAAAGAAAGACTGTTTGATATGTCTCTCTGGGGCACACTTTATTTAAATTAACTAGATGACAAAGTTATGAAACCGTGGAATGTATATGAAGCATTAAAACGTAACTTTTAATTTATTCTACAGACGAAAAAATTATACTCAAGTATTATAAGGAAAAAATTAGTTAGTTAATTAACCATATGAGAAAAACATTGCTGTATGAAACAGCGAAATAGGTTAAAACAAGTATTAAATAGCATATATAGAAGACGATATAATGATATGTCACTCGCCTATTAAAAGTGGGTGACAGAAAGTTTGTCTGTAAACCCGCTGGATTTTAGGCGAGTATTACTGTTAGACATTTGTCCAATGCGAAAATAAAAATTCTTGTTATCACTATGAATTTATGATTAGATATACACATGTATATTTCATAGAAGAGATACAAGAAGAAACCGGCTTTTATATTACCGGACTCCTTTTTGAGTGGTCAGCTATACTGCGTATTCTGCAATGTTAGCTTGCAAATGAGTTTTGCTGGTCAATGAAAGGCATGTACCTTAATGGGACTACAGTACCCAGTATTCCCAGAAGGTCACCCTTTCTGGTACTGACCGGGCCCAGTGCTGCTTGGCTTCCAAAATCAGACGAGATCGGGCAGATCCAGCATGGTATGACTGTAGAAGATATGGTAAATACCTCTCAGCATAGAGAGTGGCTGCTAATCTTAGCAAACTGTGGTTCCGTGATCAGAAATGTTGAGTTAACAATAGCCAATTATTGTCCCTAAAGGAAAACTCCCGTGGTTTTCAGGGGAACCAAAATGTGGAGAGATTGTTCACTGATGAAATCCTCCACGTAAATTATAATTGGAAACACATACAAGAATCACCTCGAACGAATGAAGGTGTGGCAATAAGAATACTGATATGACAAAAATTGATTGATGTGATGGAATTATAATAAACAATCTTGCGAATTACCATATGCTGAATCTTGTATAAGGATTGACATAAATTGTTGTGTGAAGCTGTCTAAGCAGCGCCTTATCTCATTGTAAAGAGATGCAGTTATTTTAAATAGTTTCCACGATAAAGAATTACTAAGTATAAAGTGACTAATGATTAGTGTAACTATGTAACAATACCCTTAGGATACACCACTAGGGCTGCAAGGCAGCTACCTGTTCAATCACATACACAACTTGACATAGGATGTTGCAAAAAAAAAAAAAAAAGGGAGGGGTCTAGGCGGCACTGTGTCTAAATGAAGACAGATACAATTGTTTTTAAATATACCACATAAGTTGCAAGGAGCAGCTGACTTCTATCACTGCAGGATGCAAATATTTGTATATAGTTGTCACAGTAACTCAATGCAGACAGATACATTTGTTTTTAGATAGATCACATAGGCTGCAAGAAGCAGCTGACTTCTATCGTTGAAAGATACAAATATTTGTATATAGTTGTCACAATAACAAATTGCTAAGAAAACTGCAGAAATGCTGACTCAAATCTCAACATAAGACTTTTTGAGAAATTCAATATTAGAACCAGCAAAAACACTGCAAGAGCAGCTGATGTTCTATTTGTAAATAAATTGCACAAAGTATCCAATTCTGTTTGACAAAATAATCACAATTAATGAGAACAGAGTATTTGTAAATAGGCACTGCTCTAATAATAAATGGGTGAAAGCTCTCCTATCAACGGAATGCCTGAAGTCAAAAATAATAATAATTGCCTGACTGTATTGGTGGAGTTAGTGGTAATGGGATAATTATACACTTAATTGTTGCACCAATAGAATGACAGCTGACAATGCAGTTCCCTGCATTAGATAGGTGCCATGTATCTGTGCACCGTATCCAAGGGTTTGATATTTGCACTCATTGACAGCTGAAAAAAATGGTTACCATGCAAAGGGTGAATACCCTGCATGGGTGTAAATTAGTCAGGAAGCGTCAGGCAATTGGTGTTACCGGCTTATGTGTTGCCAGGGAAATGGTCCGTGCTTCATGCACAGAGTGGGGGCAGCTTCTCCCTTGTAATTGCACTGGGCACACAGGGAGAGAGCTGACAAGGAGAGCTTAATTCCGCTGCAGGGAGCGGTGTGATACTTGCGGCGTGTGCTGGAAGGAGTCCGCCCGTCGGAGCCCCGTTGCCGAGGTCCCGGAAGTCGGGTGCCGGACCGGAAGTGACGCGCGTTTCGCTGGGAGGAGCTTGTTCACAGGATCGTCTGATCTGTGAGCCCTCCGTGTGTGTCTCTTAACGGACACTGCAGCCAATCTCCTTGCTAATCGACTTGATTGACTTGTGAATGAACCTATGGATAGCCAGAATCAGAGCCACTATTATGATGGCATGCTGAGGTTCTAATTACTGAAGGTGCAGAGACAATGCAACTAATGGATGTAATTATACTAAAACGCAAAGCTGGTGTAAGTTATATTAAGCATTACAATGGAATGATTCAGTTAGAAAGGTAAACAATAAAGAGAATATAAGAAGGATAAGAGAATTGGTGTTGCAATTCTAATATGATGAAATTACTAATGGATATAAAACTTATTCTATAAAGGGCATGGTTTAGTGGGACTTCCCTGTGAGGTATAAAGGATGATAATAAAGGATGGACAATGATTAATAATAAATAAATAATAAATAGTGATAATTAATGAATAATGAAAAAATGAAAAAAAATAAAAAAATGAAAAAAATGAATGATGAATAAGGAATGTTAACATAAAAAATAAATAAATAAATAATAAAAATAAAAAATATAAAATAATAAATAAATATTAAAAATAAAAATAAATATAAAAATAAGAAATAAAAAATAAAAAATTATAAAAAATGAAAAATTATAGAAAATTTACAAATTGTAAAAAAACTGTATGGAAAAATAAGTGAGGAGTAAGAAAATTGTGAAATATTAATTGAGAAATTGGTGGCTGAAGGAAAGAGAAAAAACAAAATTGTTGCTGGGTGCTGTTATTATGTGATAATAGAGAAAGTGTGGGATTTATAGGGAGAAAGAAAAAAAAATATGAAAAATTATTTTATTTTATTTTATTCTTGTTTTGTATACCCGGACCGTGTAAAGATGGTGCTGCTGTGCAAATGGAAAGAGGAGGGGGTAAATAGGGGGAAGAGAGAAGGGGAGGGGGGGGGGGGACATGGGTGGGTAGGGGGGTGGGCACTAGTGAACGTGGTGTGAAGCATGTGGTGTAGTTAAAGGATGGTGATGAAAATAAGGGGGGGGGCTGGGAAAGGGGGGTGGGGGAGGGTGAAGGGGAAAAAGAGGGAGGGGAAAAGGGGAAAGAGGGGGGGAGGGGAAAGGTGAATAGGGGGAAAAGAGAGATGATGAAAAAGGGATAAAGGAGAAGGTGACTGTTGGGTGGGATTATGAATGTATGATAGGTTGGTTCAAGGTGAGTGGAAACGATGTGAGTGAATGAATGACTAATGAAAGGAAAGCAATGTGTTGGGTGTTGGCTAAAAAAAGGCTTGAGGTGGTGTAAGTTAATGGGAATGAAGTGTTGAATTGAGGAAAATAGTGAGATGTTGAAAGTGAAGTGTTGTATTGCAATGGGCCGTGATCTAAACATTGGATGAAGGAAGTGGGGGGAAGGAGGGAGTGAGTAATGATAACAGAATGGCAGAGAGAAGGGGAGAAGAGAGGCTGGATTGACAATTGATTGCAAAATTGTTACTCAAGAAAAACACTGTAATTGATATGTTCATTCAGACCATTGGGAGCTACTGTTCCGAGTTTAAATGTCCATTCACTTTCCTTCTTTAACAAGGTTTTTGTTACATTGCCACCTCTGATGCCTAATTTGATCTGTTGTAGACCAAATATTTTAAGGTCCTTGGGTGAGCCTGCATGATGTTGAAGGAAGTGTTTGGCCACTGTAGTCAGCTGTTTAAATTTTTGTGAGTCTGTTTTGGCATTTCTGACTGATCCAATGTGCTCAAGAGCCCTTTGCTTGAGCATGCGGGTAGTCATGCCCACATATTTTTTTATCACAGGGACAAGTGAGACAATAGACCACATTGGTGCTTTTACAATTGAAATAATTCATGATTTTTATTCTGTTGTTGAATTTGTCGACTATATCTGGACTTCTGGAAATGTGAGGACAAACCTTGCATTCTCCACAGGGATAGGTCCCCGTGATGGAGGGATTTCTTATCGGTTGTGATGTATAGTGGCTTTGAACCAACTGATCTGACAAATTGGGCGAGCGTTTCCAGCTCATATCGACTGTGTTGTTTAATCTCGTCGCTAGGTCGCTATCAGAAAGTAGTACTGGTTAATGTCTTTGGATGATCCCTTTGATGTCTCTCCATTCCTCACAAAATGTACCTACAAATCTAAGAGCATTATCCTCTTTGGGGGAAGGCTTCTGATGGAATACCAGGGACTCTCTCGGAATTTCTTGAAGGGATTTTTTAGATCTTTTGATGAGTCTTGAGCTGTATCCTCGTTCTTTGAGTCTGTTGGTGAGGTCTTTACATTTCTCCTGGTAAACCTCCTTGCTTGAGCAATTTCTTTTGAGTCGAAGAAATTCCCCTTTGGGGATGTTTTGAATGGTGGGTGGAAAATGGGAACTTTGTTGATGTAAAAGGGAATTGGTAGCTGTCTTCTTTCTGTAAAGTTCTGTGGCGAGTATGTTGTCTCTTCCCTTGTAAATTCTAAGATCCAGAAAGGAAATACTCTCCTTGCTCTGTTTGTATGTGAATCTGAGGTTGAGGGTGTTATTGTTCAGAAAAATTAAGAATTGAGAAAGTTCTTCTTGTGACCCCTCCCAAATCATGAGAATATCTTCAATATATCGAGTCCTAAGGACGATGTGCTGAGTGAAAAGATCTTGGTCTTCATGAAAGACGACTTCCTGCTCCCACCAACCCAGGAAGAGGTTAGCATATGTGGGGGCACAAGCCGCCCCCATAGCTGTACCTCTTTCCTGGGTGTAGAAGAGATTGTTGAACGTAAAATAATTTTTCCGTAGGGCAAAGTCTAGAAGAATTAAGAGGAATTCATGGAAGTCATCCATTCCTTTGGTCTGTAGGAAGTATCTGACTGCTTTTATACCAAGGTCATGGTCGATGCTTGTGTAGAGAGCTTCAACATCAAGGCTTACCAGGAGGTGTGTGTCTTCCAAGTATATGTTCTCGATTTTTCTTAGTACGTCTGTAGTGTCTCGGGTGTAAGAGGGTAGATTAGTTACAAGTTCTTTCAGATGGATCTCTAAGAATGTACAGGCCTTCTCCAATAGTCCTCCATTGCCTGAAACGATGGGGCGTCCTGGTGGTTTCAGTAGATTTTTATGTATCTTGGGTAACAAGTGGAAAGTTGGTACTCTGGGATTTTGAATTTTAAGAAAATCATATTCTGCTTGCGTTATCGTACCCTGGTGCCTGGCTTCCTCTATGATCCTCATATATTGCACCGTTAGATTTTGCGTTGGATCAAACAGACTCTTACTGTAGCAGTTGGTATCATTAAGCTGTCTTTTAGCCTCTTTTTCATACAGATAATTCGGCCATAGGACCACATTGCCCCCTTTATCCGACTGTTTGATTATTGTATCTTGCCAGGATTTTATTTCTTTAAGGGCATGTCTGGCTTGAGGGGACAGATTTCCTGTAGTTCTGAACCTCCTTTTCCTTATGTACAGTTTGTCTAGATCTTTGGATACCAAATTGATAAAGGTTCTTACCTCTGGACAGGTGGTGTCATTAGGGAAAAACGTTGATTTTTTTCTGCAGATCTGTCGTTGAGTGTGAGTGCTCTTTGTTGTTGCTGAATCAAGTAGTTCTTCCAGGTTATTCAGTGCTTCTAATTCCTCAGGCGATTCAATAGTCGGTATGGAGGGGGTAATTTCATTCTCTTTATGATATTCTTGGTTGGCATAGAATTTTGTAAGTAAAAGTTTCCGTCCAAAGAGATTGAGGTCTGTCTGCCATTGAAACCTATCAAATTTCTTGGTTGGAGAAAAAGTAAGTCCTTTTGCCTTATGTTATAACGATTGGGCCATGGTATTCTTTCCATATGCTGTGTCTGTATGATCTTAGGTTCTAACAGTGTGGTTCTGGGGATATCCAGTACTCTGGTTTTAATCTGCATAAGCTCATTCCTATTATATCCCCTCTGTCTAAAGCGCTGGTTCCACATGTTCTGGATTTGATGTAATTCTTTTTGCCCTTAATAACTGTGAATAAGGCAGGCTTTTTCTCAATGGTAAAGGATGGAAACTCTCATATTGAAGAAGAGTATTCCTATCTGTGCTTTTTCTGTATAGCATCGTCATTAGTTCTTTACCCCTGATGTGTATCTCCACATCCAAAAATTGGATGTTGCTGGTACTAGTTTTATATGTAAATCTTACATTACTTGGAGATCTGTTGTGATCATCTAGTAGAATTTTAAGATTCTCCTCAGTACCTATCCAAAAGATTAGTAAATCATCTATGAATCTGTGGTATATCAATATCTGAGGGTTCAATTGACTCAATGAGAAAAAGCCTGCTGTTATGAGCCACGGCTGTGGCTCATTCCTGTTTTGCATTTTTGTTCTGTATTTTATGTTATACTTCTGTTTATGTTCCCCGTGGGTGTCATGGGGTGCTCGGAGCTCACCCTTAAGGAGGGGATACTGTTATGAACCACAGGTAGTGGTTCATTCCTATTTTATGTTTATAAAGTTGTCTTGCATGCCAGGATTTCCCGTTGCTCTGTTTTAGAATACTCTTGTCTGCTGCCGCTGGTGAGTCTGTGTAATTGCAGCTTGTTCCCATGTGTTCAGCCTCACCTGGCTGCTAATTGCATCTTGTCAGTTTAGAGTCATGTAACAGGACAGCTGCATGGGATTATTAATTAGGCCTCTCTGTTATATGCTGGCTGTTTGCAATTCACAGATGCTGGTGATATTCCTTGGTTTGCAGTCTGCTTGAAGTGTGAGCTGGTTCCTGTCAGTCCCTGTGTTGATTCCTGTGTCAGTCCCTGTGTCGATTCCTGTGTCTGATCCCGTGTCCTGCTGTGAGGCGTTCCTGCCCTGAGGTCCAGTGGCTTTGCCTGTCCCTGGTCAAGTCTTCTGGCTTCCTGGTGTCCACCGGTCTGTCGTTTGGGATTCTGCCTGTCCTCCAGTTCTGAGAGTCGGTATCGGCAGCATTAGAAGTTCCTGTCCGTTTGCCAGTATTTCGTACCGGTTCCGTGAGTAGCGGCTCTCCCGCATCCGTTGGCCTTGGCCGCTGTATTCCATTATTGTTTCTGTCCCTGGTGTTTTGCAGAGGGTTCTGCTTATGCTGTCACCGCCGGTACACAAAGGTATTGTGTCGGCGTGTGATCAGCATTTCCTTTGTTGTTCCTTTCCTTTGGCGGTTTCTCCGCACATACTTTAGGTTTTTAGTTAGCTTGTAGCCCCTGGCCTGTTTGCTTAGTTAGAGGTCCTCTTGTTATCATTCTGCCTCGGATTTCCCTTTGTCTCTCATTAAGACCGGGGGGCACCGGAGTTGGGCAGACATAATCCGCCCTTCAAACGTGGCTGCCAAGGGCTCAAGAAACCATAGTCTCGCAAGGGATTTCCGATAGCACGGGTGAGACAACAGAGTTAGGGCGCCAGGGGCTATTCCCTTTCCATTCCCCTTTCCCAGCGTTACGTCCTGGTGCTCTGGACTCGCTTCATGAACATCTCCCTTGTTCTGAGCACCAGGAACCTAACATTATCACCAGCCATACCACAAAAAAGAAATAAAACTTTTTTTTTTCTTTTTTGGCCCAGTCCAGTGTCTAGTCTAGAATCCAGTCCTGTCTAGAATTCAGTGTGCAGAATCCAATCCGGTGTTTAGAATCCAGTCTTGTCTAGAATTCAGTGTGCAGAATCCAATCCGGTGTTTAGAATCCAGTCCTGTCTAGAATTCAGTGTGCAGAATCCAGTCTGGTGTTTAGAATCCAGTCCGGTGTTTAGAATCCAGTCCGGTTTTAAAAAAAAAAAAAAAGTCTTGTTTAGTTTAGTTAAAATTTAGTCTTGCCTTGTCTTGTCTAGTTTTAAATCCTCCTATGTCTACTATGCAAGCCCTGCAGGCATCTCTCGCAGCCCTGAACTCTGTATTCAGTGCTTTGAGACCAGAGCGACTAGAAGTTTTGCAGCAATCCCTAAAGCAACTGCAAAACCTACTGACTAAAATCTTGCTCATCTTGCCAGAAGTCGTTGAGAGTACATCTATCTCTAAAGAGACTCTTGTTCACAGTATGGTGACAAGAGAATCCTCTGGTTTAATTGAAGAGAAAAGGTTTAAAAGTTTTCTGCGGCCCAGGCTCTCAGAAGAGGAGCGTCTGCGTCGCAGAAACTTAAACTTGTGCCTATATTGTGGGGGTTTAGGCCACTATCTGCAGACCTGTGAGTTGCGCAAGCCAAAGTGTGGTGACGAGTCTTGCCCTCTGGCCAAGTTGAGTCAGGATACAAGACCTACTCCTGTCTCTACTGTGGCAGAGGTACTTGTCACACAACCCACACTAAAAAGCTCTCTGTCCTATAATTGGGGTCCTTGGGCAAGGGAGCCCCATTATAGATTCAGGAATCAAAAGAGAATGTTTCTCTCCTCTCTTGAGGTTCCTGTGGAAGCGGAGTTGCAAGCCCCTGGAGTGGTGCCCGATGCCCAGGTTCCTGGAGTGGTGCCCGATGCCCAGGGTCCTGGAGTGGTGCCCGTAGCCCAGGGTCCTGGAGTGGTGCCCGTAGCCCAGGGTCCTGGAGTGGTGCCCGATGCCCAGGGTCCTGGAGTGGTGCCCGTAGCCCAGGGTCCTGGAGTGGTGCCCGTAGCCCAGGGTCCTGGAGTGGTGCCCGTAGCCCAGGGTCCTGGAGTGGTGCCCGTAGCCCAGGGTCCTGGAGTGGTGCCCGATGCTCAGGTTCTTGGTGCGGTACCCGATGCCCAGAGTGCTGGAGCGGTACCCGATGCCCAGAGTGCTGGAGCGGTACCCGATGCCCAGAGTGCTGGAGCGGTACCCGATGCCCAGAGTGCTGGAGCGGTACCCGATGCCCTAGCTTATAGAGGGACATCAAATATTATAGTTCAGGTGTCCATACCGGAAGGGGTCTCAGAAGCTGTCACCCCAGGTAGGGACTTGAAAAGCGCAACCCTAGAAAGGGTCTCTAAAACCATAGTTCTTGAAGGGAACTCGAGAAGCAAAACCCCAGAAGGGATCTTTGAAGTAATATCCCCAAGTGGGGTCTCGAGAGACGCAGCCCCAAAGAAGGGTCTAGAAGTCGCTTCCCCAGGAAAGAACTTAAGAAGCATAGCATTAGTGGAGGATCTGAACGTTATTGCTTCAGCAAAAGTCCCGGAAGTCATAGTCCCGGGAGAACTTTCGATAATTATCGACTCAGAGAGGGAGGCCGATGGCCCGATCCCAGTCAGGGAGGCCAACGGCCCGGTCCCAGTAAAAGAATCCGAGGTGCTGGCCCCAGCGGGGTTCCCGGAGGCCACTGCCCCAGCGGGGTTCTCGGAGGCCACTGTCCCAGCGGGGTTCCCGGAGGCCACTGTCCCAGCGGGGTTCCCGGAGGCCACTGTCCCAGCGGGGTTCCCGGAGGCCACTGCCCCAGCGGGGTTCCCGGAGGCCACTGCCCCAGCGGGGTTCCCGGAAGTCACTGCCCCGGGTGGGGTTCAGAAAGTCACTGCCCCGGGTGGGGTTCAGAAAGTCACTGCCTCGGGTGGGGTTCAGAAAGTCACTGCCTCGGGTGGGGTTCAGAAAGTCACTGCCCCGGGTGGGGTTCAGAAAGTCACTGCCCCGGGTGGGGTTCAGAAAGTCACTGCCCCGGGTGGGGTTCAGAAAGTCTCAGCCCCGGGTGGGGTTCAGAGAGTCTCAGCCTCGAGTAAGGTCAATAGTGACCAGGTCCTAGCAAAGCACTCCAGTCAGTCAGATGGGAAGGAAACAGATCCTGACTCTGGTATCTCAACATCCATAATCTTTGATGGGGACTTAGCCCAATTTTTGGCACTTTACAAACACTATTACATTATTATGTTGTCTAGACCATTTCTGGGCATCACTTCAGAGAACCTTGTGCTTTATCTGATTTATTCTTTTAGAGGAGAGCCTTTTGAGTGGGCGACCAGCCTAATGAAAGCTGAAGATCCCATTCTTCAGGATCCCCCAGCATTCAGTGATGCAATTATTAAAAGATATGGTTCCAAAGAAATTGGTTCAGGTTCCTCTAAGTCACCCGTCTTGTCTGCTGAGAGTCCACCAAATACTGTAAACTCGTCACAAGAGTCCCAGCCCGTTGTTTTGACTGCAGGATGTGCTTTTTTGACTTCTTCTTCTAATAATAGTACTTTACCAGAAAGTTCAGCTCCCAAGGGTAAGAGACCTGTCTCTGATTTGAACGCAGCCTTGCTGGGTGGTACCATCAGTTCAGACAATGTTTGGGGAATTACCTTGGTCAGACCTAAAGAGCTTTGTAAAAAGAAGAAGAAGAAAAAGAAATAATTTTTGACTCTTGCCTTGATAAAAAAAAAATAAAGATTTTTTTTTTCATTGTCTTGTGTCCAGTGGCCACCATCAAGGGGAGGGCACTGTTACAAGTTGTTGCTACAGCTTGTTTTTTGTTTTCTTGTCTGTTAGACCAGTGTGTCAGGTTTTTTTTTTCCCCTTGTTCTGGATAGTCTGAATTTTGGGGTCTTTTGACCCCTCCTCAAGGGGGGGGGGGGGGGTAATGTTATGAGCCACGGCTGTGGCTCATTCCTGTTTTGCATTTTTGTTCTGTATTTTATGTTATACTTCTGTTTATGTTCCCCGTGGGTGTCATGGGGTGCTCGGAGCTCACCCTTAAGGAGGGGATACTGTTATGAACCACAGGTAGTGGTTCATTCCTATTTTATGCTTATAAAGTTGTCTTGCATGCCAGGATTTCCCGTTGCTCTGTTTTAGAATACTCTTGTCTGCTGCCGCTGGTGAGTCTGTGTAATTGCAGCTTGTTCCCATGTGTTCAGCCTCACCTGGCTGCTAATTGCATCTTGTCAGTTTAGAGTCATGTAACAGGGCAGCTGCATGGGATTATTAATTAGGCCTCTCTGTTATATGCTGGCTGTTTGCAATTCACAGATGCTGGTGATATTCCTTGGTTTGCAGTCTGCTTGAAGTGTGAGCTGGTTCCTGTCAGTCCCTGTGTTGATTCCTGTGTCAGTCCCTGTGTCGATTCCTGTGTCTGATCCCGTGTCCTGCTGTGAGGCGTTCCTGCCCTGAGGTCCAGTGGCTTTGCCTGTCCCTGGTCAAGTCTTCTGGCTTCCTGGTGTCCACCGGTCTGTCGTTTGGGATTCTGCCTGTCCTCCAGTTCTGAGAGTCGGTGTCGGCAGCATTAGAAGTTCCTGTCCGTTTGCCAGTATTTCGTACCGGTTCCGTGAGTAGCGGCTCTCCCGCGTCCGTTGGCCTAGGCCGCTGTATTCCATTATTGTTTCTGTCGCTGGTGTTTTGCAGAGGGTTCTGCTTATGATGTCACCGCCGGTACACAAAGGTATTGTGTCGGCGTGTGATCAGCATTTCCTTTGTTGTTCCTTTCCTTTGGCGGTTTCTCCGCACATACTTTAGGTTTTTAGTTAGCTTGTAGCCCCTGGCCTGTTTGCTTAGTTAGAGGTCCTCTTGTTATCATTCTGCCTCGGATTTCCCTTTGTCTCTCATTAAGACCGGGGGGCACCGGAGTTGGGCAGACATAATCCGCCCTTCAAACGTGGCTGCCAAGGGCTCAAGAAACCATAGTCTCGCAAGGGATTTCCGATAGCACGGGTGGGACAACAGAGTTAGGGCGCCAGGGGCTATTGCCTTTCCATTCCCCTTTCCCAGCGTTACGTCCTGGTGCTCTGGACTCACTTCATGAACATCTCCCTTGTTCTGAGCACCAGGAACCTAACACCTGCCTTATTCACAGTTATTAAGGGCAAAAAGAATGACATCAAATCCAGAACATGTGGAACCAGCACTCAACACTATGGTTGAGCGCTTTAGACAGAGGGGATATAATAGGAATGAGCTTATGCAGATTAAAACCAGAGTACTGGATATCCCCAGAACCACACTGTTAGAACCTAAGATCAAACAGACACAGCATATGGAAAGAATACCATGGCTCAATCGTTATAACATACATAGTGAGAATCTCACTAAAAAAGCCAAAAGTTGGTGGCCCATTGTCAGTACTGACAAAGAATTGCCATCGCTCCAGGGCTCAAAGTTGATGCCCAGTTACTTGAGAAATCGTAATTTAAAGGACAAAATTGTTAAATTAGATATTACAGGCATGGAGAGAAAGAAACCGACACACTTTTTGAGTAGGAAACTGGGGTGCTTTAAGTGCCTCGGATGTACAACATGCAGGTCCATGGTAGCTAGCCCTACTTTTTCCCATCCGCACACCGGGGAAAAATTCCAGATAAGGCATGCAGTCACATGTACAACTACATATGTCATATATCTCCTGACCTGCCCCTGTGGGCTGTCCTATGTGGGCAAAACTCAGCGGCAGTTTCGGGAGCGTATGGCTATGCACCGTATGGCAATAAGACAAGCATTATAAACAGGCAGTAGTGATCAACCTGTGGCCAGACACTTTGCCACAGCTAAACATAGTATGGCCACGTTAAGAAGCATCATTATTGATCACATACCTGCCTTACCCAGAGGAGGAAATCAAGCTAAAATCCTGCTCAAACGGGAATGTAGGTGGATATTTATGCTCAATACATTGGCCCCAAAAGGGTTAAATGAAACTCTGGGTTTACAATGTTATCTATAGGGGTGTAACAACAACTATGTGCATAATATGTACAAAAAAATTAATACAAAAAAATTAATGAGAAACTGGTTCATGTTTTAGTAAATAGATTGCCATACTATAAGGGACGTAAGCAGCGAACTAATAATTTATGAGTGAGTTGCGCTGCATTAAATATATCTATAGATGATCAAGCTCAATAGATGCTAAAATAGAGTGCAATGTAGTCATGACACACAGTTAGTAATGAGTATGCTCAGCTTTTAATGTAAGCATGGTTTAAAATGTTTGTAACAAATGTTTTTTTTTCATGTTGTCAGGTTGCTAAGCAACAGAAAATGAATGGAACCCTAGCTTGGCGCCGCCTGGTGACGTCGGGATCCAGTGACGTCAGTTGCCTGCGCGCGGACCCGGCTGCACCGAGCGGCGTGGAGCAGGTGAGTGAGTTTAGCAATTTGTGCACGTTAGATAGGGTATAAATGTTTGTAATTTTGTATGTAATTTTGTGTATGATTGTCCCTGACGACGGGCGAGAGCCCGAAACGTAACGTAGGAATAAAGGACGCTATGGAAATTTGAAAAAGCCTGGAGAGTGCCGCCCATTCATTTGCAAGCTATTACAGGGTCACAGAGCCAGGGAAGGCACCAGAGCAAGTAACTTCATGAGACCTTATCTATACTGAGTGCCGGATCAGACCGTATATGTATGTGTATATATATATATATATATATATATATATATATATATATATAGTACCTTGTTGCCCCGGCACTCCAAATATCCACTAGGGGATATGTCTCGCTCCGGTGCCTTCCTCCGTGGAGAGCTTTGGTGAGGCCCCCCAGGGTATAGCGATCACAAATGAGGCGGCACTCAGAGGCTGTCACAAATTCTTGTAATAGTGCAAAAGAGAAATCAACGTTTCGGGGACCAGTTCCCCTTCTTCAGGATATGTGTAAACACTGCACGACAAACATTTAAATACTTAAACGAAATACTTACCCCCCACCTCACACCCAATCACCTGGCGTCTCCCCTGGTCTCGCCGCCGTTCTCACCGCCCGGCGCTGCCGGCTGCGTCCACTTCCGCCGGAAGTGACGTCGCGGGAGTGTGCTGCGTTACCATGGAGACGCTGGCTATACTCAATAACAATAACAACACATCCGTGAACCTTATTTAACAAAAGTATGCAGTGCAAATCAGAAACTGGTTTCATCCTAGTGCGTGTCACTATAAAGTGCTAGTATCAGCTAAAAACATTAAGAAAAAACACACATTTAAAAAAACAGTGTTAATGCCTTTTGAAATCCCCCACTAAAAGTGTCAATACCACGTAACAATATTATCTCATAATCATAATAACGCAAGCCGCTCCTGTCCTTCCTTGTCCTGAACCATCTCAATAGCAAATGTCTACATACTCTAACATTGCGACATTTAAGGGAATTTTTTATTATAGTTAGGCTTAACTCCCTCACTGTGCATTCACCAGATCATCTGCTGGTTTCACGGGTGCAGGAGCTTTATTAACCGCTAATACACTGAACAGCTCCGGCCATCCTTCCCACTAAGTATTTCATCTCCCCTATCCATTTTATGAACCCGATGGGGTAAAAAATGTCTTAAAAATACTGCTACCCACCCCCCTGGCGACTAAAACCTACACCCCTAGGGGGAACTAAAGAAAATTAATGAGGCCCAGATTTTCATTCAGGCCTCCAGGTTTCAGGGTTTGTAGTCTGTGGATCCACATGGACTCTAACTGTAAAAGCTTTTTGCCTCTGTTTCCCCCACGGGGGGATTCTGGCACATGGTCAATAATCCGGTGCTTAAATGTGGCCATGCTGTGTCTGAACTCGACAAAGTGTTTGGCGACTGGCTGTTCACCACTGCCCGTCGCCAAAGCGTTCCTGATGGCTTGTCTGTGCTGAGCCATGCGCACTTTGAACTGGCATTCGGTCTTCCCTATGTAGTACCGGCCACACGGGCATATAATGGCATATATGACAAACTTGGTACTGCACGTTAAGGGCCACCTGATCTTAAAACTTTTCCCGGAAAAGGGGTGAGAAATGCTGTCACCTTTGTCGAGTTCAGACACAGCATGGCCACATTTAAGCACCGGATTATTGACCATGTGCCAGAATCCCCCCGTGGGGGAAACAGAGGCAAAAAGCTTTTACAGTTAGAGTCCATGTGGATCCACAGACTACAAACCCTGAAACCTGGAGGCCTGAATGAAAATCTGGGCCTCATTAATTTTCTTTAGTTCCCCCTAGGGGTGTAGGTTTTAGTCGCCAGGGGGGTGGGTAGCAGTATTTTTAAGACATTTTTTACCCCATCGGGTTCATAAAATGGATAGGGGAGATGAAATACTTAGTGGGAAGGATGGCCGGAGCTGTTCAGTGTATTAGCGGTTAATAAAGCTCCTGCACCCGTGAAACCAGCAGATGATCTGGTGAATGCACAGTGAGGGAGTTAAGCCTAACTATAATAAAAAATTCCCTTAAATGTCGCAATGTTAGAGTATGTAGACATTTGCTATTGAGATGGTTCAGGACAAGGAAGGACAGGAGCGGCTTGCGTTATTATGATTATGAGATAATATTGTTACGTGGTATTGACACTTTTAGTGGGGGATTTCAAAAGGCATTAACACTGTTTTTTTAAATGTGTGTTTTTTCTTAATGTTTTTAGCTGATACTAGCACTTTATAGTGACACGCACTAGGATGAAACCAGTTTCTGATTTGCACTGCATACTTTTGTTAAATAAGGTTCACGGATGTGTTGTTATTGTTATTGAGTATAGCCAGCGTCTCCATGGTAACGCGGCACACTCCCGCGACGTCACTTCCGGCGGAAGTGGACGCAGCCGGCAGCGCCGGGCGGTGAGAACGGCGGCGAGACCAGGGGAGACGCCAGGTGATTGGGTGTGAGGTGGGGGGTAAGTATTTCGTTTAAGTATTTAAATGTTTGTCGTGCAGTGTTTACACATATCCTGAAGAAGGGGAACTGGTCCCCGAAACGTTGATTTCCCTTTTGCACTATTACAAGAATTTGTGACAGCCTCTGAGTGCCGCCTCATTTGTGATCGCTAT
Organism: Pseudophryne corroboree; assembly: GCF_028390025.1. NCBI lineage: Eukaryota > Metazoa > Chordata > Amphibia > Anura > Myobatrachidae > Pseudophryne > Pseudophryne corroboree. Next base: position 230,679,762 of record NC_086446.1, read on the forward strand.
ATATATATATATATATATATATTGAAAAAAAAACATATATATAGACTCATAGATCGATATACAGTACTCACACACAATGTAAGTGTAACCCTTGCCTACACTAATGTGATGTTATTCACCCCTCTTTATACATGCATTAGTGTCCTCCACATCCCCTTATCACCCCTCACTGTCCCCCACATCCCCTAATGAAGCAATGGTGGATCTAGACCCCACTGCTGAAAATGGCACACAGACGTGTCTAGAGCCTTCAGATTTCAGCATCCTAGAAGCTCTGACATCACGGCCTCGTATGCGCATAAAAGAGCACAGGGCCCATGGAAGAAACACTAGAAACCAAATGACCCATCCAGTCTGTGTTTAGTGGTTTGGGATAGGGCATTAGGGTAAGTTTAAGGGAATGGTGATACGGTATTAGGGTTGGTTTAGGGGTTAGGGTTAAGTCTGCTCAGTCTGATGAACATCTAGATCCAGGGGAAACAGAGATTGCTCACACAACCAGTAGTCAGCGAGCCTAGGGACAGTGACATGACCCATCACCATAGCTGTGTCCAGCTGGTCACCTCTGCTGTCAGCAGCTATGTCATTCTGTGGCGTATGCCATCCTGAGTGCATTGGGATGGGGAGAGCTGATGCAATGCCTAAACCAGACAAAATAAGTGCAGGCATCCTCATAACTGGGAATGTGCATTATCTCAAGGGGTAGAGCCCAAAATATTAGGTGTGGCTGTATACTGTATCTTATTCAGGTACAACCCCTATGGTCATATACCCATGAGGGGAATACCACAACTACAAACCCAGAACAGTAAGGCTTTCCAAAGCCCTCAATCTGTCACCATGCCCCCTCCCACCTTTGCAACTTGAAGCAATCATAGCATCCTTCCTGGAAGAGGTGGTGATGAGGAGCTAGAATGAGGAGGGGGGCAGACACAGATCAGCCACCCAGCAATGATGGAGGAGATGGGGAGAGAGCGTGTCAGATGTCATGGGGGCGGGCACAGACACCTACAGCCAGATACTAATGAGAGGGATGCAGCAATCACCATCCTGATGGAGGGTCTGTACTGGGGGACCTCAGGCAGGGACTGGGGCTGCAGGGTCACCATGTGCAGGGTGGATAGGGTGACCTGGGGAGCGGGGGTGCAGCAGTGTGATGGGGAAGACAGTCTGAATGTCTCTCTGTGTGTACACAGAGGCAGCAGTCCTGGGACACAGATTCCCATCTCCCCGCTCGGTGCCCACAGCCTCCCTGCAGAGATTACAGTACCTGAGTGGCAGGATGTCACTCACTCTAGCCTTGAATGGATGATCTGGATAGGGACATGAAGAGAGAGGTAGAGCAGGGAAGAGCTGATCCCTTCTCCTCTGCGCACCGGTCTGCTGGGATCCGAGCAGCCTGACACAGCGGGAGCAGTGCTGCTGGGAGGCTGGGCCTCAGCTTTCCCCGCCATCCTGAGAGCACAGGAAGAGAAATCGGGTGCCAGTGACTGGCGGCAGGGAGGAGTCTAGCTGCACTGCACGGCGCTCTGGAGATCAGGATCCGCACAATGCCGACTTACATTGTGATCAGGACCAGTAAGTGGGCGGGGCTTGGGTCTGTGTGTACGGGGGCAATCTGGGCACAGATTGCCCCCTGCTGGATCCGCCACTGTGCTGGAGAGTTAATTTGCTTTGTCCGAGGAGCCCTGCTAACACCTGCAACAGGGGACAGGACGGATCCCGTCTGGTACCTCTCAGCCTGCATTGCAGCAAGCGACGGTGCACCGGCCACTGCTGCTGGACTGTGAGATGGGACCCTCCAGTGAACGCTGATTCTGCATGCTGCTCTCTTGAGCCTGACCCTGACCACCTTGCCTGCCAATTCACTGCGTGCTCCGGTCCCTGCAGACCACCTGAGAGCGCTCTCTATATTATTCTATAAATCATATGTGTGTGTGTGTGTGTGTGTATATATATATATATACATGACTGACATGACTTACAGAATTATAATTGTTTTCCAAACTCTAACTTTCCCCCTGGTGAATGGGTTGAACTTACGCCCCTGTATGGCATAATGCGTATATCGGGTAGTACTGTGGAGCGTAACATGAATAAGCATTACTTCTGTGTCGCATAACATGAATAGGGGTTTTTACTGGGTGTCGTATCATGTAGAAGGGGTACTACTGTATGGGGGAATGTGAATAAGGTTACACTACTATGTGATGTAATTTGAATTGGGGGTATTTGTGGCGATGCCCCTTCCCAGCAAGACCACTCCCTTTTATTGGCGTTGCGTGCTATCCCTTTCATAACTGTAGGGACTGGGGGGCACCAATTTATCTAGTTACGTTTATGACTGAAATGTATGGCTAAACAGGATCAGAGTAGGGATTGTCAAAGTCAGAAAAATATCACGCTGCACATTGCCATATATGCACCTCATGCGTGTGCCCGCTGCACGGGCATGAGCTCTCCCGTGCGTGCGTATACTCGCAGTCGCGTGCACTCGCAGGCGCACGGTATGCGCATTTACGGTAGAGTTTGTGCGCGTCTAGCGGGCGACTCAATCGTTACATATTTTAGTCATATAATGTATTTTGTAGATTATGGTCCTGTTGATAGAATCTGAAAGTTTAGTTAATGTAGCATGTTCAGAGACAAAGAGATCTCTCTTTGTTTGATACGAAGGGTCAGACAGGGGTTACACAGTGGTGTTTAGTATCCATCGGAAGGGTATATAATTAGCAATATTCCGGTGTTGGTTAGAAATGGATTAATCGCTCGTGCGTATAGTTATGACTATAAGAAGTTTATGGACATTTACTATATTTGCAGTTTATTACCCATGCGGCGGGAAACCTGAGTTTCCCTCCCACTTGAGCAGTTTGAAATAGTCACAGCCCACCTGTATGAACCAACCTATGACCTTTTGTTATAATACGGAGACGGATTCCTGTGTCCAATGAACAATAAGAATATAGGGACCATTGTACTGTACTGTGTGTAAGTGTATATAAAGACAAGCCGACCTGGGCCAGCTCCCATTCTACTCTTCTCAACGGTTCTCATCACTGATAATCGGGAGCTGGATATCCAGGAAGGCGCATGCGATTGTTTCCCCTTGTGCGTAAGTTCTCTGCAGCCATTTTACCTCCTATTTGTTGTAAGCCATTCTCTCTCTCCTTCCCCTTTAAATGTAATTGTGTTGCTATTGTATTTTAACGTGTAGTAATTCTGTTAGATATTTATGTTAGCCTGGTAGTGTATAAACTGTACTGTATATTCTTTTGCAATTGAACGTTCATTTTCTCTCTTAAAGGTGTTAGAACCTTAGACCGGTATTAGAGTGTTTATTATATTTCTAAGGGTTCTCTGAGCGTTTCAGTCGCTCATACAGCATTTAAACTAACAAGGTTACATTGCGTTGCATCTACACATTATCACTGCATAAAGGTTTACAGTATAAGTACATTCTTTAAGGTATAGTTATTAAGGTTTAATTCTGTGAGCGTCAGCGCCGCTTGTGATCTCCTCGTGGTCTCGAGCGTCCGCTACGCTGGTAGCGTATCATTACGGTAATCGGCAGCCTATGGTGTGCTTGATACCAACAGCGTATTCTCGCGAACGTTTGTGTCGCTCGAGCGGCTCGCTCCCGATACAGCGTCCGCTACGCTAAGGGCGTACCCTTACGGTACCTCGTGCGCCAATTGCGTACTGTGTCTCTTAACCTTTTATAGTGTTTAACATAGGGTAAATCTGTAGGCTTTATCAATTGGGGGCTCCTCCGCTCTTCACATATCTGCACTAGGTAACTTTAGCAGACATTATCGGTCAGCAAAGGGCGGGAAGGTGGTATCCCTCGCAGTGCTGACCAGATAAGCGTCTGCTTCGCTTAGTAAGGAGTGCTGAGGGAATCCGGAACCGGAAGGTAAGAACAGTACGCTATTGTCTTTTAAAACTGTTTAGTTTCTGTTTTGCGTACGTACGCATAAGCACACACACCTGTATTTCTTGTTTAGTAGTATTTGTCCGTATATCATTCTCCTGATTGCCACATACCAGTGATAACGTGCTGAGAGATTTGTTGTTATTAATAGTTAAAAGATAAAAAATAATATTTAAGGGAATAATTGTAAAAGGCATGCACACAGTCTCGCCTAGAAATACAAGGGAGATTTGGGTGGTGTTCAGTGAATGATTACTGTTAAAGATCATTTACATTGATAAACGTGTAGTGTGTTACTGTGGACGTACTTGGTCTGTGTACACGTGTCCTTACAAGGGCAGGGCGTACGCAACGCAAGGGTCGACGCACGGAGCGTATATTACGCAACGGAGCGTACGGATACGCCCACATAATACAAACCGCACGATAGTATTGTTTTAGTAGGCGATAAGGAAGTAACGCGATAATAACGCAAATCTATCTCAAATCCAAAAGTTAAAGTTAAAAGAAAAAAAAACCTTCTCTGTTGCAATTCTTCTGGGTTAGACTATTACTGGATGAAAGGAATTCTGTACAGAAATAAGAGTGTTCGAATGTAAGAGTGTGTATATATAAGATTTCTCTTCTTTTACGAACGTGGGAACCATAGGCCAGTAGAAAGAGGTACACCAGCGAGAGTGATAGCGTGGGGTGGCTTGGGAGGCGTCCCTTGTTAGTCTCGACATATTAATGAGCAGTAGAGTCTGCTGTACATAACAGACCAGGAGGTCAAGGACCAGGAGGTTCAGGTACAGCAGACTAGAAGTAGAGAGCACAACCGAAGAGGGTTGGTGCGAGACCCATATAGGCCAATAAAGCTCATTGCTGAAGGAATTCGCAGCCAAAATTTTCGATTCCACTGATCGTTCCGCACATAAGATTAGTTGCTTGTGTGCAGATACGATTGTACCGCATGTGATTGTGTGCATTAGCGTGTCTTGAATATTCATAAGAACGCTACTTGCACATTGTTAACGTGATTTGTGTAATTTTTTTATTTTAAGGGAAGTAGCCTGATCACTCAGGGACATTCCAACGACTGATACTTGCTGGGGAGGATAGCATACTTCCACACGCCCGAGCAAGTAGACGTTCATAGGTGCCCTAGGTTGGGTACGGAACCTCTGGGAACTTTGGTCGCCGTATTGGCCAGCGTGGGCGGGAGTTAAGTGGGCGGACCTCGAGGCAAAACCCCCACCGCAGCCTTACCCCGGACATCTTGGTTTTTGTAAGGGTTGCCGAAGACCCTGATTTGAAGTCAGAGGTAGTGAAAGCAGCACCTGCAAAGATGGGGGCCAGTTGTTCAGGTAAGGGGCGATCAACCGAGGTTCAGGTTGATTTGGTAAACCGACCAATCGGGTCGGCAAGGTATATCATGTGTGAGAAATATGGTCATCACACAGAGATGTTGTGCAATGAATGGGAAAGGATGACTGTGCATGACGGGGAGAAGTTTCCCCGGGTAGGTAGTTTTAACCCAGAAGTATTACAGAATTTAAGGAGAAGAGTTTGCCTGATTAAATCTTCAAAAAGGCGTATTAGACATTATGACTATTTAACATTGTGGCAACAGGAAGGTGAAATACAAAGGGGGTTGGCGCAAGCCACTGGATCTAACCCTATCAGGAAACTGATAGCCACTGCACCCCCACCACCATACATACCTGGAGAGAAATTGGTTGCAGAGAATGGCACACAAGGTTAAGATAAATGTATAGAAGTTAAAGATAATGTAACTAAAGTAATTAATGCTAACACTAATCCGTGCAAGTTGTACCCTGTTTTGAACTTTCCCCAGGATTGTGACCAAGAGGATGAGCCCACAACAATATCAGCACTCTCCCTAGCAGCCACCATATCAGAAACAGCAGTGGGCACGACCCAACCCGTAAGATTAGTAGCAAAGGCCCCTAGCGGAGGGACAGGTGAGGTCGTATCGACTGGTAAGTACGGCACCATACACTATGCTGAAACCATTTCACCACATGTTGTAGAATCTACTCAGAATGATGTTATTGGACTTAATCCCGTTAGGGTAATAGCAGTGCCAAATGGAAAAACTGAAGCCTCAGGAGCAACTCCTGTCAGGAACATCGCCATGCACTGTCCCTTTTCCCGAGCAGAATTAAGATCAATGATGTCTGAATTCCCTGATCCTAGGAAAGATTTAGTTGCATGTCAAAAGTATATTAGAGAGCTAGGAAATTCTGCAGAGCCAAATAACAAAGACTGGAGGACAGTTTTGAGGGCATGTTTACCCCCCAATGTTGATTCGTTAAAGTTTATCGCTGATTGCAAGTTAGATGAGGAAGTACCACTAACAGACGAGTATAATCAGGATAATGTAAGGAGAATCAACTTACAGTTAGGAGTATATTTTCCTGCAGTAGTAAAGTCGAATAATATCTTTACAATAAAACAAAAAGAAGGTGAATCCACACCAGAGTATTTTCACCGGGCTCTGCAGGATATGGCTAGGTACACTGGTATAGATGACATTAAAACTAATGTACACCACAGGGAAGTAGCTGTCTCTGTATTAATGGATGGGTTAAAAGAGGTTTTAAGGAATAGAATACAAACCACTAGGCCTGATTGGAGAGGTATGTCGGTGGATGCATTGGGAGAGGCTGCTGCTGGGCATGATCGGAATATCATCAGACACAGGGAGTCACAGAGTGATAAGCTAATGGCTGTGAGCATACAGGCCCTTACTACCAGGCCACCTCAGCCCAGAACTGTGACCCCTGTGGGTAAGTCAAGAGGTATAAAATGTTATTGTTGCCACAGAGAGGGACACATGGCACGTGATTGTAAAATAAGACAAATACAAAATTCATATCAACCCCCTAGACAACTACCTGATACGAGACATTGGGACCAAGTACCGCAGAAGCAGAGCTATGAGCCACATGCAGGGGAAACAAAAAGGTATCCCCCAAGAAGAGACTGGCAAATCTCTGATAGTTCCCATCTACCCCCACCACAAGTAATTGCTGCCAGTGCGATTCAGGGAGGTCACCATACCCAATAGGGGTGTGGCCATACCTGTAATCTGCAGCCAGTGAAATTAATTGCGAGTCTTGGAAGTGAACCCGAGGTCACAATTGATGTAGCTGGTAAACCATTACATTTCCTTGTAGATACGGGGGCGGCCAAATCAGTGATAAATTCGACAGTGGGCATGAGAACCACTGGTAAGACAATTCCAGCCATGGGAGTAACGGGAGTAGTACAGCACTACCCGGTTAGCAAACCAGCAGAGATTACAATAGGGCCGTTGCATACCAAGCATTCCTTTTTGCTGGCTGCATCGGCACCGACTAATCTCCTGGGAAGAGATGTATTGTGTAAAATGGGGTGCGTCATATATTGCACTCCTGAAGGTGTGTTCCTAGACATACCTGAGAATCACGCTCAGGAAGTGCAAGATATGCTAGACTCCCCATCAAAATTAATGTCACATACTGTTATGATAAATAGGAGTCCATCCCAGGTAGAAGAAATGACATCCCAAATACCAGAGTCACTTTGGACTAAAGATGGACAAGACACTGGATTAATGGCAAACGTAGCTCCAGTAGTTGTGCAAATAAAAGATGGTAGGATAGCTCCAAAAATCCCACAATACCCTCTGAAGCCAGAGGTGGAGTTAGGAGTGTACCCCGTAATAGAGCGCTTGCTACAACAGGGCATTCTGGTAAGAACATCCAGCACTGCCAATAGTCCCATCTTCCCTGTTAAAAAGAGTGGGGGGAGGGGTTACAGGCTAGTGCAGGATCTAAGGGGGATTAACAAAATAGTTGAGAGTCAGTTCCCCGTAGTGCCAAATCCAGCTGTCATCCTTATGCAAATCCCTCCCACTGCGAAATTTTTCACTGTAATTGACCTCTGCTCCGCCTTCTTCTCGGTACCTCTGCACCCTGACAGCCAATATTTGTTTGCGTTCACATACAGAGGAGTTCAATACACCTGGACTCGCTTACCACAAGGTTTCATTGACAGTCCAAGTATTTTCTCACAAGCCTTACATGATTGTTTACAGTCTTTTCAACCTGAGAGTGGATCAATACTAATACAGTATGTAGACGATCTACTTCTGTGTTCTGATTCACTCGAATCGTCCCTGAGAGATACGAAACAACTCCTGATTCATCTCTCAGAAACCGGACACAAGGTTTCAAAAGATAAGTTGCAATTATGCCGGACTAAGGTAAAATATTTGGGACACTGTCTGACACAAGGACTGAGACACCTGACCGCTGATAGAATTCAAGCAATTCGAGACATGACTCTGCCACAAACCCAGCAACAGATCAGAACGTTTTTAGGAATGTGTGGGTATTGCCGTAACTGGATCCCAGGTTTTTCCATACTAGCCCTACCTTTGCAGGAGATGGTCTCATCAAACAAACCTGATCGGATCTCGCATACAGACGAATCCGAGATGGCATTTGAGAGACTTAAACAGTGCCTAACGCAGGCACCGGCATTAGGTATGCCTGACTATGGGAAACCCTTTGAGCTGTACGGAACAGAAAGTGCTGGTTGCGCGGCAGGCGTCCTAACCCAAAAGCACGGTGATGCCAGCAGGCCGGTAGCATACTACAGCGCTCAGCTAGACACGGTAGCGCGATCCCTCCCCACATGCTTGCGAAGTGTTGCCGCGATAGCATTACTAGTAACAAAAAGCGAAGATGTAGTGCTAGGACACAACCTCACAATCCACACACCACATGCAGTGTCAGCCTTGCTAAATTCTGCCCAAACCAGACACGTCTCATCAGCGCGGTTTACAAGATGGGAATTGGCATTGATGGCCCCCGTAAACATCACCATAAAGAGATGCAGCGCATTAAATCCTGCAACGTATCTCCCAGGTGTGTCTGGACAGGCACAAAGGGTGGAGGATGAGAGTAATGGTGAAGGAGGATTTAGCACAGGAAAAGACATGCATGATTGTATGGAATATTTGACCCAAAATTTCACGGCAAGGCCTGACATCAGTGACAACCCACTGGAAGATGTAGATTTTACTTTCTACACTGACGGTAGTTGTCACAGACAGACGGACTCGGGAGACTTGTGTACTGGATACGCAGTCGTAGATGACCAAGGCACCATAGAAGCAGAACCGCTAGGCCCACCTCACTCAGCCCAGGTTGCTGAACTGGTTGCCCTAACCAGAGCATGTGAATTGGCTAAGGGAAAGTCAGCCAATATCTACACAGATTCTAGGTACGCCTTCGGGGTAGTCCATGATTTCGGAGCCCTATGGCGCCTCAGAAATTTCATGACGGCAGCTGGTACACCGGTAGCGCATGCAGCTCACATCAAAAGGCTTCTAACAGCGATACAGGAACCCGACAGAGTGGCTGTTATCAAGTGTAAAGCACATACATATAGCCAAGACCCAATATCACTTGGTAACAGCCGAGCAGACGAAGCTGCTAAGTTAGCAGCTGGTACCCCCAGACAGACAGAGACCACACAACTGATGGTATTTAATACTGTTAACACACAGAAATTGTGTGAAATGCAAAATTTGTGTTCCCCACAGGAAAAGGCAGTCTGGAGGTTAAAAGGATATGGCCAGGAGTCCTCAGGACTCTGGACAGATGGACAGGGTAAACCAGTGGCACCAAGAGCATACCTTCCAAGTCTAGCGGAAGCAGCCCACGGGCTGACTCATCTGGGCAAAGAAGGGATGTGTAAGCTAGTAAGAGCTTACTGGTGCGCCCCAGGATTTTCTTCCCATGCAGGTAAGAGAGCAATGACATGCCTCACCTGCTTGAGGAAGAATATCGGGAAAGCAATACCAACAGAACCATCTCATATCCCACCAACAGACGGCCCTTTTCAAGTAATACAGATTGATTTCATACAATTACCCCCTTGTCGAAATTTGAAGTATGTACTAGTTTGTATAGATGTGTTTTCAAATTGGGTCGAAGCATTTCCTGCGGCCACAAATACCGCTATGTTTACTGCTAAGAAAATTGTGCATGAATTTGTGTGTAGATACGGTATCCCTAGAATAATTGAAAGTGATAGGGGTACCCATTTTACAGGTGATGTCTTTCAAGGAATGTGTAAGTTGATGGGAATTAATAGTAAGCTGCACACTCCGTACCGCCCCCAGGCGAGTGCGAAGGTAGAAAGAGTGAACAGCACTATTAAAAATAAATTGAGCAAAGTTATGGCAGAAACAGGACTGACATGGCCAGAAGCTTTACCCATTGTACTATACAGCATCAGAACCACTCCCAGGTCCCCTCTTAATCTGTCCCCCTTTGAAATTCTGTTTGGTCGACAACCGCATGTTATGATTAACCCTCAGGATGATTTGAAGTGTAACAATGAAGTGACTGTAAAGTACTTGGTTAAGATGAGTAAACAGCTAAGGAATCAGAATGATAATTTGAAGTTGGTGATTCCTGATCTACCAGATAGTAATTGTCATGACATTGAACCTGGGGATTATGTAATGATACGGAATTTTTTACGCTCAGGTTGCCTTATTGACAGATGGGAAGGACCATACCAAGTCTTATTGATTAGCACGACAGCATTGAAGGTTGCTGAGAGAGAGACTTGGGTTCATTCGTCCCATTGTAAGAAGGTTGCTGATCCAGAGAGGCCTCGTGATAAAGAACAGACGGTAGAGGAAGTTGTATCACTGAAGTGTCTGTTTCAGGAAGATTGAGACGGCACCTGAGCATTGAGAAATAATAAGATCGGAGGCAGTTGTCGATCCCCTGTTCCCTTTTATTGTTTTTCTCCACCTCCCATCCCATCTCCCTCAATTATTTCTTTCCCCCTTCTCATTTTCTCCATTTCCTCCTATAAGATGGACTTGCCCCAAGAGACTGTTATCCGGATTTTCCTGTTGACCATGATGTTGACCAGAGCAGTCTGTTCCGGCGAGAGTACCATGGAGGTCGGGAGAGGTTCTGGAATGGGTTCTGATGACAGAGATGGAGGCGTAGATTTCCAAGAACAACATAATCACCAAGCAAAGGTACAAAGACATCTGCTTGGAAGAAGAATTTGACAACCTTTTACACAGACCATTGATGGACAATGCCATAGACCCCCAATATCCCTAGCGATTTTAAAATTTTACGATAGCCCAACACTTTTGTAAGTCTATGGACATTGAGAAAGCTTTTTGCTCAAGCAATTATAGCAAAAGCATCGGGAGACTACAGTCAACATGTACATCAAGACAAGACACCAGACAAGACTTCAATCAACAAATGTATATTAAACTCACATAGTTTATGACTGCATTTACCATAATTGCTCCTTATCTTCATCTCTACAACCTTCAGGTAATGACACACATAGTCGATAGGGAATATAGGCACAGATATCAGCACTCACATATCCCCCCATTCATGTATCATCAACTAAAATGTGCTCCCCCATTTTGTCGCAACCAAAAGCCGAAAAGAGCTCGGTAAAGTTTGACAGCCCATCCACAGACCCGTACCACGGGATAAGAAGGAATTCAAATGTATACTTCGCAATACCTCGAAGCTTGATTTAAAACACGTACGGCACGATGATACATGACCTCTCAAACATGGACTCATACATACATGCTTCTACTATCTCACTAGGTCATACCTTTTTCCCACCTTCTTCTCTTCTCCCTTACCCAATCATAGAAATGTATTATACATGACATATATTTTTCTCTTTTTGAACTGTTTTAGGAAGTGGCAGTTATTGGTGACTGCCAAAGGGTGGACTGTCAAAGTCAGAAAAATATCACGCTGCACATTGCCATATATGCACCTCATGCGTGTGCCCGCTGCACGGGCATGAGCTCTCCCGTGCGTGCGTATATTCGCAGTCGCGTGCACTCGCAGGCGCACGGTATGCGCATTTATGGTAGAGTTTGTGCGCGTCTAGCGGGCGACTCAATCATTACATATTTTAGTCATATAATGTATTTTGTAGATTATGGTCCTGTTGATAGAATCTGAAAGTTTAGTTAATGTAGCATGTTCAGAGACAAAGAGATCCCTCTTTGTTTGATACGAAGGGTCAGACAGGGGTTACACAGTGGTGTTTAGTATCCATCGGAAGGGTATATAATTAGCAATATTCCGGTGTTGGTTAGAAACGGATTAATCGCTCGTGCGTATAGTTATGACTATAAGAAGTTTATGGACATTTACTATATTTGCAGTTTATTACCCATGCGGCGGGAAACCTGAGTTTCCCTCCCACTTGAGCAGTTTGAAATAGTCACAGCCCACCTGTATGAACCAACCTATGACCTTTTGTTATAATACGGAGACGGATTCCTGTGTCCAATGAACAATAAGAATATAGGGACCATTGTACTGTACTGTGTGTAAGTGTATATAAAGACAAGCCGACCTGGGCCAGCTCCCATTCTACTCTTCTCAACGGTTCTCATCACTAATAATCGGGAGCTGGATATCCAGGAAGGCGCATGCGATTGTTTCCCCTTGTGCGTAAGTTCTCTGCAGCCATTTTACCTCCTATTTGTTGTAAGCCATTCTCTCTCTCCTTCCCCTTTAAATGTAATTGTGTTGCTATTGTATTTTAACGTGTAGTAATTCTGTTAGATATTTATGTTAGCCTGGTAGTGTATAAACTGTACTGTATATTCTTTTGCAATTGAACGTTCATTTTCTCTCTTAAAGGTGTTAGAACCTTAGACCGGTATTAGAGTGTTTATTATATTTCTAAGGGTTCTCTGAGCGTTTCAGTCGCTCATACAGCATTTAAACTAACAAGGTTACATTGCATTGCATCTACACATTATCACTGCATAAAGGTTTACAGTATAAGTACATTCTTTAAGGTATAGTTATTAAGGTTTAATTCTGTGAGCGTCAGCGCCACTTGTGATCTCCTCGTGGTCTCGAGCGTCCGCTACGCTGGTAGCGTATCATTACGGTAATCGGCAGCCTATGGTGTGCTTGATACCAACAGCGAATTCTCGCGAACGTTTGTGTCGCTCGAGCGGCTCGCTCCCGATACAGCGTCCGCTACGCTAAGGGCGTACCCTTACGGTACCTCGTGCGCCAATTGCGTACTGTGTCTCTTAACCTTTTATAGTGTTTAACATAGGGTAAATCTGTAGGCTTTATCAGGATGCTATGCTTCCTGGATTTTCAGAGATTGTACCGGATTCATAAATAGTAGCAAGCAAAGTGGTTGCTCCTTGCAATGTCCAAGCAGGGAGTACAGTAAAGAGTGTCCAGGATATGCAGACAGCAGGTGTTAGTGGTGGAGAGTCAGCAAATGCACAATAGTTTGCTGTGAGCAGTCCTTCAAATGTAGAAATGGCTGAAAGAATGTTCTCCTGTTTTCATCCTGTGTAACTCTGGTATAACTAAGCAGTAGTTTATAAACTTCTAATAAGCCATTAGATGTTGGGAATGTAAAATAGTAGGTTCTCAGTAGTGATGAGCGGAGTAAAACCGAGTAAAACCGAATCCGCTCATCACTAGTTCTCGGTGGTGCTTATTTACATAAAAACATAGAACTTTGCAGCAGACAGGAAGCACCGGGCCCATAAAATATCATCGCTGAGCAAAATCAAGTAATCAAGCTACTTTGCAAGATACAGTATCTCCTCCTACTCCTCCTATGGTTTGTGCTTCATAAATGTCTCAATGTGCTTCCTTAGCCCCCTGCCTGTTTGTGTAGAAGAGGGAAATTTCTTGGGTTATCCTTTACTGACCACCCAGGCTGTTGCTTCTTGACCATCATGCACTCTGTAAGTGCCAACTGTGCCCAGCCATGGTGCTTCCAGTTTTATGAGAAATACATTGTCACGTCTTGGTGGTGTGTGTGTGCTACAGCATCTCTTAGATCAGTGATTTTCAACCTTTTTTTACTTGCGGCACACCAAACAATATTTTAGAATTGCCAAGGCACACCATCAGTTCACCAGAGAAAAAACAAAACAAAACACACATTGGCCCTCGCAGTAAAAAATAAAAACAACACACATTGGCCTACACAGAAAAAAAAATCACATTGCTCCACACTTAAATCATGTTGCTCAATACAAAAATCCTATTGCTCCCCACATAAATCAATCACATTGCTCCCCACATAAATCATGTTGCTCACACATAAATCAATCACATTTCTCCCCACATAAATCGTATTGCTCTCCATATGATTTATTCACATTATCCCCCCCATAAATCCATAAATCCTTATTCTCCCCACATAAATCCTATTGTTCCCCACAGGAGAAATAAAATAACAAATATTAGACCATACTGGTCAGCTGTCCTCCTTCCTGTTCCTCAGTGGCGGGGGTTGTTCACAGTGGAGTGCTGAGAATACTGAGCGGGCGGCCGGGCAGGTGTGGATGTAGGTGGGCAAAGAAAGCTGTGTATGCAGGCAGGAACTGGAAGATGTGTATGCAGGCGAGTGGGCTGGCTGGGTGGTGAGACGCAGTGGCCATGACCTATGATGTCACACCGCCGTGTCTTCAAGGCATAGGTCACAGCCGGAGCACGACTGAACCTCTAAGAAGAGCCCGGGCCAGCAGTTCACTCTGAAGGTGCAGGAAGCTGCTCTGGCTTCGCGGCACACCTTGCAACTGGTCGCGGCACACTAGTGTGCCACGGCACACTGGTTGAAAAAGCCTGATATAAATAAATATACACCAACATGTGCTCTTTATATCAGGAAAAAAACAGATTCCATGCCTACCATAACTCTAAGCACTTAAAATACTGGAACAGTTTTATTGGATGATGTGATCAAAGTGGCCAATCTGGAAACAGAATCCTTAGACTCTGAGATTCGACTGGGCCAATGGGCTTTCCTCTTGTGCTGGTTAGAAATGGTGGCATGTGTGCTGTTCTTTATCACTAATTGGAAATTGTTTTACTGGTATATACTAATACCTCTTTTCCACTGAAGTCCCGGGTCTGACCGAAGATTTGGAACAAAGGGGGTAATTCAGACCTGATCGCTAGGGTGCGTTTTTTGCATCCCTGCGATCAGGTTGTCGCTGCCTACAGGAGGAGGGTATGGAGTGTGTGCATGTGTGCGATCGTATTTGTAGCAGAACTGCACAAACATACGTTTGGGCAGTTTCTGCTCAGCCCAGGACTTACTCAGCCGCTGCAATAATCGAGTCCGAAGCTGACATCAGAAACCCTCCCTCCAAACGCCAGGTCCCTCCTGCGTTTTCCTGGACACTCCTTGAAAATGGTCAGTTGCCATCCACAAACACCCTCTTCCTGTCAATCTCCATGCGATTGCTTGTGCGTTCAGAGATGTTGCAATATCCCGTTGCTGACAGGCGATCCCCGTTGCTGCGGTCCATCGCACCTGCGTATTGTGGTGCATACGCATGTGCAGTTCAGATCTAATCGCAGGCTGTGAGAAAATGCAGCCTAGCGATCAGGTCTAAATTACCCTCAAAATTCCAAACCAGATCACACCCGGGACAGCCCTATTTCCACAACAGCGCCGATCTGGGTTATTCCCAGATCGGCGCCACTCACACTGCACACGGGTGCAGTGCCAGTGCTTGGAGATGATGTCATCTCCTTGCATCGGGAGCGTGGCCCGCCCCATCCAGGTTACCCATTTACACTGCAGCTCACCCAGGACTTTCCTGGGTAAGACCCCGCTAGATACCCATGATTGATTCTCAGGTGATTGGCCCCCGGTGGTTCTTATTTAAAATGCCAGTATTAGTAATTTCCTAGGTGTGTCTTAACACATGGATGTGCCAGCAATAGCCACTTTGTTCAAGCTTGATTAATGATTTCTTTAGAAGGCATAATTGTCTCTGTGGGAACTGCCATGATCCATCACGTTATCTGATTCCAAAATATGGTATTATTATTAAAATTGTATGTTGTATCATTCCAATCAGGATTCAGGAGAAGACATAGCACTGAAACAGCCCTGGTGTGTGTGTGAGTGTGTGTGTGTGTGTGTGTGTGTGTGTGTGTGTGTGTGTGTGTGTGTGTGTGTGTGTTAAATGATCTTCTGAGAGGTGACTGTTCAATCTTAATCCTTCTGGATCTCTCTGCAGCATTTGGTACCATGGACAACGTGCTTCTGATTGAGTGGACTGGATGGCACAGTCCTAAACTGGTTCAAATAATTTCTCACAGGCAGGTCACAGAGAATATGGTCTGGAGTATACTCATCACCATCAGTGGCATTGCCATGTGGTGTCCCACAAGGTTCTATACTATCCCCCATGCTTTTTGCAGTGTACATGCTCCCACTTGGTGAAATGATCAGGCGCCATGGCTTGGTCTACCACTGCTATGCAGATGATACACAACTGTACTTGTCCTTTGCTCCGGGCACCGATAACCCAATAGCAACCCTAAACGGCTGTCGAGCTGCAGGAGTGGATGAGTGCCAGTTGGCTGCGACTGAACCCGGATAAAACAGAGGTCCTTATGATAGGACCACAACATCAAAGGACAAGACTGCAGCATAGCCAACCAACTGGACTTACACTCTGGAATTCAGAATTACAAACCACTGATCGTGTGCAGAATCTTGGCGTTGTCCTGGATGGTGGCTTGACACTTAAACATCAGATATCAGATATCAGCCGCAATCATATCCTCATTCTTTCACCTGAGGAACATAGCCAGAATTAAGCACTTATTTCCCTCATATGATCTGCCAAAAGTCATACATGCATTTGTATCATCTCGATTAGACTACTGTAATGCCCTCTACCTTGGTCTCCCAGCAAAAGAATTGCAACACTTACAGCTGCCAGGCTGTTAACCAGGATTTGGACAGGAACCTATTGTTGGACATCTCTGAAATGGTTTTAAAGGGAGAAGTCATAATCATGGGAGACTTTAATTTACCTGATGTAAATTGGGAGGGGTCTTTTACAAGTTCAGCTATAAGTGGCAAATTTCTACATTCCTTACAGGGAGCATCTCTCAAGCAATTGGTGAGGAAGCCCACTCGCAAAGACTCAATATTAGATTTGATTCTTACAAATGGTGATAGGATATCTGATATATATGTGGGTGAGCACCTGGGATCCAGTGATCATCAAGCAGTATGGTTTAGTATAAAGACAGGATCCAACTCCTGTCACACAAAAACAAAGGTGTTGGATTTTAGAAATGCTGACTTTGCAAAAATGGGGAGATGTTTAAGTGATTCATTGGCAGACTGGAGGAACTTGGAAGGAGTGCAGGAGAGGTGGAAAAAACTGAAAAGTGCAATACTAAGTGCAACAGACCTTTGTATCAAAATGGTTAGGAAAAGCACCAGGAAAAGGAAGCCAGTGTGGTTCACAAAAGAAGTATCAACTAGTATGAAAGCAAAAAAGATGGCTTTTAGGAAATACAAACAGACTCAAAATAATAACAACAAAGAGGTGTATCTGGACAGACGGAGGGATGCTAAGAAAGTGATCAGACGTGCAAAGGCAGAAGCTGAGGAGAAAATTGCCCAGTCAGTAGATAAAGGGGTCAAAACTTTTTTTAAGTATATAAGTGAAAGGAGAAAATCAAATGGAGGAATAATAAGACTTAAGACAGAGAGTGAGCATTTGGTGGAGGGAGACAAGGCAATAGCAGATCACCTAAATAATTATTTTTGCTCAGTATTTACTACAGAAGAAGGGATGGGGCCACAGTTAAGTTGCAAGGACATTCATAAAAATAAGGTAGATGAAAATACATTTACAGAGGAGAAGGTCCTAACAGAACTTTCAAAACTAAAAGTGGATAAATCAATGGGACCAGATGGGATACACCCAAGGATACTCAAAGAGCTAAAAGATGTGCTGGTTACACCTTTGACAGAATTATTTAACCAGTCACTAAATACAGGTGCTATTCCAGAGGACTGGAAAAGAGCAAATGTAGTTACACTGCACAAAAGTCGAAGCAAGGAAGAAGCAAGTAACTACAGACCAGTAAGCCTTACATCAGTAGTAGGGAAAGTAATGGAAAAACTATTAAAAGAAAGAATAGTGGAATATCTTAAATCAAACAACTTACAGGATCCAAAACAGCATGGATTTACTGGTGAGAGATCATGCCAAACAAATCTTATTGACTTTTTTTACTCTGTGACGAAAATAATAGATCAAGGGGGAGCTGTAGATGTAGCATATCTAGACTTTAGTAAGGCATTTGACACTGTCCCACATCGCAGACTGCTAAATAAACTTGAAAGCCTGGGGGTGGATTATAAATCAGTTAAATGGATAAGAACCTGTTGCAGGATAGGAAACAGACAGTCATAGTTAATGGAGTGCAATCTATGGAGGGAAATGTTACCAGTGGAGTACCCCAGGGATCTGTACTTGGTCCAGTTCTCTTTAATATCTTTGTTGGTGACATTGCAGATGGTATTGAAGGGTAGATATGCCTTTTTGCAGATGATACAAAGATATGCAACAGGGTAGACACACCGGGAGGGGTAAAACAAATGATTAATGACCTAGGTAGGCTTGAGAAATGGTCAAGAACGTGGCAACTACAGTTTAATGCTAAAAAATGCAAAATCATGCACTTGGGCCTCAAAAACCCAAAGGCTAAATAGAGTATCAAGGGTACTATAATGGAAACTACTGAGGAGGAAAGAGATTTAGGAGTCACTATTTCAAGTGACTTGAAGGCAGGAAAGCAATGCAACAAAGCAATGAGAAAGGCAAGTCAGATGCTTGGTTGCATAGGGAGAGGAATCAGTAGCAGGAAAAAAGAAGTGATAATGCCACTGTATAGGTCATTGGTACGGCCCCATCTGGAATACTGTGTCCAGTTCTGGAGACCCTATCTCCAGAAGGATATAAATACATTAGAGAGTGTACAAAGAAGGGCAACTAAAATGGTGCATGGCCTACATCACAAAACTTACCCGGAAACGCTAAAAGATCTTAACATGTATAGTTTGGAGGAGAGAAGGGAAAGGGGGGACATGATAGAAACTTTCAAATATATCAAGGGTCTTAACAAAGTTCAGGAGGGAAACATTCTTCAAAGGAAAAATAAGTATTAGAACTCGAGGGCATACATTGAGACTGGAGGGGGGGAGGTTCAGGGGAAATTTAAGGAAAAATTACTTCACAGAAAGGGTAGTGGATAAGTGGAATAGCCTCCCATCAGAGGTGGTAGAGGCTAAGACTGTAGGGCAATTTAAACATGCTTGGGACAGGCATATGAATTACAAAGAATTAAGGTTAAAAAAGGGTTGAGATTGCCTAAAGGATAAAATAAAAAAGGGGCAGACTAGATGGGCCAAGTGGTTCTTATCTGCCGTCAAATTCTATGTTTCTATGTAACCAACTAGCCCCATTCTAGCCACATAACACCCATCCTCTACTCCCTTCACTGGCTGCCTGTAAGATGGCGAATCATCTTCAACATTGGCTTACTAAGTTTCAAAGCACTACATGACCAGGGCCCAAGGTACCTGAAGCAGCTACTGACCCCATACTGCCCCACTCGATTACTGCGATCTGTAGATGAAGGACTTTTAGCAGTACCTAGAATCTCCCGTAATTCATCTGGGGGTCGAGCTTTTAGTCATGCGGCTCTGACTTTATGGAACTCACTTCCCCGCACAGTGCGAGAGGCCCAATTATAGAATCCTTCAAAAGTAGACTCAAGACTTTCCTGTTTACTCAAGCATTTCCATAATGTCTACATGCTTCTGTATTTTATGAAAAGCTTTTCTGTACTTCATTGTTTCTGTACTATATTATGCTATATATCTGTTAAGCGCCTTGAGTTCTATTGGAGAAAGAGCGCTATATAAATAAAATTATTATTATTATTATTATTATTATCATTATTATTATCAATGTATATTCTCTAGGAAAAAATGTTTCTTCATACTGTTGGAAAAATGCAAGCTTGTAATTAACTGAGTCAGGGAGCATTTGGATTGGAAACAAGATGTATGTTTACATACCTGGCAGGAGGCCTGTGTAGCTGGTATAGTCTTCCTGCCATTCCACAGAGGTGTCGAATTCTTAAAGGATGGTGATGGAAATTTGTGAAGAAGGCATTTGATCAGGGAATTTCTACTTTTTGACTAAGGGCCTAATTCAAGGTTGATTGCAAAACAACCTTACCTCTAATGGGCAAAACCATGTGCAGTACAGGTGGGGCAGATATAACATGTGCAGAGAGAGTTAGATTTGGATGAGGTGTGTTCAAACTAAATCTAAATTGCAGTGTAAAAATAAAGCAGCCAGTATTAACTCTGCACAGAAACAATATAACCCACCCAAATCTAGGGGCAGATGTATTAACCTGGAGAAGTCATAAGGAAGTGATAAACCAGTGATATGTGCAAGGTGATAAAGGTACCAGCCAATCAGCTCCAATATGTAAATTAACAGTTAGGATCTGATTGGCTGCTGCCTTTATCACCTTGCACATATCACTGATTTATCACTTCCTTATGCCTTCTCCAGGTTAATACATCTGCCCCCTAGCTCTCTGCAAATGTTGTATCTGCACCACATACAGTGCACATTGTCATTTGTGTAAGGTAGCCATACGTGATGATGCCTCAGTGCCTCCATCTTTGTTCAACTCCGAAGGTGACTTGAACTATGTTTTATTTTATATTTTCTTTGAAATTGTCTGTAATCTGAGTGTCCTTTTAAAATAATCATATACTTTTTGTAATCCTTTTATGTAACTGTAAGCTCTGAAGTTATTCTTGAAATTAAAAACTAAGTTCTAGTTCTGATATTCTGTGTTCTATGACCTTGAGAGGCACATGCTACTAATTTTTAAAGCATATATACCATGAGCGGAACCAAAGGGCTGCTGTGGTAGGAGTTACTTCCCAGAGTCCCCTGGGTGTTGCTTGCAGGTCTTCTGGCAGTGACCCCTGTACACCCGGGGTTGAGTTTCATAGAATGCACTCAGCAGGTCTTCTTGCCTATAAGAGCTGCTTTTCCCATAAGACTTTATGCGTCTACCGGTACTGGAATGCCCACCAGGACTTAAGCCACTGGCGGTAGTATAAGCTCAACCCCTGGGTGACCTGAATCAAAGCCGACAGAATGAACGACCAAAATAGGATAGGAGCTACTCTAAGACAAGAGACTGGAGAACTAACAAGAGACACTTAAACACAGAACTCTCCCAAACTCTGGACAACTCTTGGGCAAGGAGAGTACATAAGGTACACAGACAATACTATAGAGAAAGGAGTTAGACAAAACTACAAAGAGTCCAAGCCACTGACAGAGGAAGTACTGCAGGTAGGCAGAAGAGACTAATAACAGAGGAAACACAAGACTGTATAGCGAGAAGACGAGGAATACGATAAGCAGAAATAACTAAAGCAATCAAGACAGATAATGCGACTAACACAGAGTAAGATGCTGAAGATTATGTACTGACACTGGGCTTCATACAGGAATACAGAGTTGGATACTGGTAACTATATAACTGACACAGCACTAGACACAGGTATAACTGATGCAGATGATTACATAACTGACACAGAACTGTACACAGGAGTAACTGAGTTGAATGCTGATAATTACACAACGGACACAGAACTGGATACAGAAGTAATGCAAAGGACGGTAGAAATGAATCCAGACAAAGGTACCCACAGCTAGAACTAGAACGTTGCTTATGCACCCGTGTGCGCGGGTGGGCGGGGAAAGGGGGGTGTAGGGCCTGTACTGGGCGTCCCACCGCATGTCAGAGAAGCTGATCGCAGATGTGCTAAATTTAGCACATCTACAATCAGATCTACATCACCCCCCCATGACCAACATGAAATGAGGAACAGGAAACACATATATAGGAGACAATTCCCAATCAGAGCAGCCAGGGAGACCAGGCCCCCTGATGAGGAGACTCAATGGACCTGTTCAGCTACACACACAGACAAAACTCCTTATTATACTGAAGCTGAACACACAGGAACATGCAGGAATCATACCTCCCAACATGACCCTCTCCAGGAGGGATACAATGCTCTGCTTCTGGACTTTTTTTCTTAATTTGTGATTGCCAGCACCTGTTTTGGACAGGTGAATGGATAAGAAAGGTGTTTCAGCACAGGTGATGCAATCATAAATTAAGAGGGAAGTCCAGGAGCAGAGTATTCTGTCCCTCCTGGAGAGGGTCATGTTGGGAGGTATACTCATAAAGTTCACTGTTCAGGTAGGCTGAGTCAAAGTCCAATTGGTTTAGTTGCAAATCTTACATAGTAGATCTGGCAATGACCATGTATAGCATATTGTAACCTGCAACGGATGGGAAGATCTCTCCGAAGTCAATGCCAGATATTTTGAGTCTAATGGTGCCCATACACTTGTGCGATTGGCTGCGATGCGTTATCACAATGCGATTTCCCCGGCAGGCAAGGCTGCGATAAATCGTACCTGAAACCTGAAATCGACCTGACGTGAAATTGACCTGAAACCTGAAATGCATAATATTTCATTAGTGGGCAGGGTGCGGCCAGCATAAACTTGGTCAGCGTGCGGCCAGCATAATGGTGGGCAGTCAGCCAGCATAATATTGCATTGGTGGGTAGTGGTGTAGCCTGCATACCTTGTTTATATCACAGAGCAGAGCAGCGTGCTTCCTCCCTCTTCTCCTGTATCCTCAGCACAATGGGTGGCGGGCAGTGTCCAGGAAGTGAGCTCAAAACAACATAGATCGCACATCGCAGTGCGATAAATTGCTTGTGCTTAAAAACCACATACGATCACACATGCGATGCAATAAATATTAAGTGCAGCACATAATATTTTGAGATGCGAGATTCGACCAGTGTGCCCACGCATCGCGGGACACAAGCAATTCATGCAATATATTGCCCCGATGCGGTCGCAATCGCAATAAATTTGGTGTCGGCCGCCAGCCAATAAGAGTTTGCGGACCGGCTGCGGCCGCTCTTGATTGGCTGCCAGACCGCAAGCTTTGACAGACGGCTGGCGCCATGTTTCAAATGGCCGCCGCAGGATGGTTTCTGTCAGTGAGGAGCGGGATTTAGGAGAGACGCTCGCTGTGCTCTGCTCCCCTCACACAGCACAAGAAGCAGCAGCAAGCCAGCAACAGCAGCGGCGGTGAGCACTACTGCGGGGATTATCTGTATCTGGTACCTATGGGAGGAGGGGGGATTATCTGTATCTGGCACCCCTGGGGGGATTTTACCTGTATATGGCACCTTTGGGAGGGGGGTATCTGGCACCTCTGGGGAGGGGAGGTAATCTGTATCTGGCACCGCTGGGAGCATACTGTGTTGCATGAATTTCTGCTCATAATGTGTGCCTTAATGTGAATTTCAGCTCATACCGTGTGGCGTAATGTGAATTTCATCTCCTACAGTATGGCTTAATGTGAATTTCGGCTCATACTGTGTTGCTTAATGTAAATTTTGGCTCATACTGTGTGGTGTAATGTGAATTTCAGCTCATACCGTGTGGCGTAATGTGAATTCCAGCTCATACTGTGTGGCGTAATGTGAATTTCAGCTCATACCGTGTGGCATAATGTGAATTTTAGCTCATACTGTGTGGCATAATGTGAATTTCAGCTCATACCGTGTGGCGTAATGTGAATTCCAGCTCATACTGTGTGGCGTAATGTGAATTTCAGCTCATACCGTGTGGCATAATGTGAATTTTAGCTCATACTGTGTGGCGATATGTGAATTTCTGTTCATACCATGTGGCGATATGTGAATTTCTGCTCATACTGTGTGGCATAATGTGAATTTCTGCTCATACCGTGTTGCTTAATGTGAATTTTGGCTCATACCGTGTGGTGTAATGTGAATTTCTGCTCCTACTGTGTTGCTTAATGTGAATTTCAGCTCATACCGTGTGGCATAATGTGAATTTCTACTCATACCGTGCGGCGAAATGTGAATTTCTGCTCCTACTGTGTTGCTTAATGTGAATTTCAGCTCATACCGTGTGGCATAATGTGAATTTCTACTCATACCGTGCAGCGAAATGTGAATTTCTGCTCCTACTGTGTGACGTAATGTGAGTTTGGCTCATACTGTGTGGCATAATGTGAATAAGGGGCCCTACTGTCAGTAGCTGGTGAGCATGGAGACATGTGTGACAAATGCTGGTCTCCTGCATAGGAGGAGTCTGATGCAGAGGCGTATCTAGCACGGGGCGAGCAGGGCACGTGCCCTGGGCGCCGTGGAAGCCCCAACAGAGGGGGCGCCACCGGCACGGCCCGCTCACCCCATGCGACAGTGATTCCGCCGGCGCTACCTGCGGCGCTCTCCCTGTCTCCCCGGCTGCTGTGCCTGTCACACTGGACAGGCAGCGGCAGCTAGGAGCCTCCCCTCGTCCCTCCCCTCCTCCTCCCTGCACATTGTACAGTGCGCGATCGCGCGTGCGCGCGACCGCGACCTCGGAGGTACGCGCGCGCGCGCGTGCGCGGCCTTTATGAGCGGGCTAAACAGGTGAGCGGGCTTTACAGATGTTTATAGTTTTTTTCTGTCGGGAGAGGGGGGGGAGAGGGGAGGGGGGTGCAGGACAGTGTGTGTGTGTGTGTGGGACAGTGTGAGTGTGTTAATTGTGTGAGTGTGTTGTGTGTGTGTGTGTGTGTGTGGGACAGTGTGAGTGTGTGTTAATTGTGTGAGTGTGTTAATTGTGTGTGTGTGTGTGTGTGTGTGGGACAGTGTGAGTGTGTTAATTGTGTGTGTGTGTGTGTGTGTGTGGGACAGTGTGAGTGTGGGACAGTGTGCGTGTGTGTTAATTGTGTGTGTGTGTGGGACAGTGTGCGTGTGTGTTAATTGTGTGTGTGTGTGTGGGACAGTGTGCGTGTGTGTTAATTGTCCCGGCGGTGATTGGCGGCTGCAGTGTGCGCCCCCCCCCCGTCCTCCTCCGCTGCCGCTGACAGGAGCGGTGTCGTGCGGCTCTCCCCCTCCTCCGCCGGCTCCGTCCTCCCGCTAACAGGAGCGGAGGTGTGCGGCTCTCCCCCTCCTCCGCCGGCTCCGTCCTCCCGTCGTGGCCCTGCAGTGTGTGCCGGTCTTTCCAGCAGCAGCAGCAGGTTATGCTGCATTCAGATCGCAAATGCCATATCCTACCCGGTAAGAGAAACGTGTACTTACCGGGTGGGATCCGGCATTTGCGCTCCATTGCTGGCTTTCCGACCCGGCAATATACCGGGTCGGTTGCCATAGCAGCAGAGGGCGCAGCAGCAGCAGGGGCGGGGGTGGAGGCGGTGCTGGGAGATGAGCTCATCTCCTGCGCCGCCTCTCCCTATGCTGTGAATGGGAGCCGTGTCGCATCGGAACGGCTCCCATTCACACTGCGCCTGACCCGGTAATCAACCCGGTAATAACCCTTCTTTTTTACCGGGTTGAATTACCGGGTCAGGCGACCCGCTAATTCTGAAAAGGACCTTTCACATCGCACACTGACCCGTTTCGACACGGCAATATGCCGTGTCGATACCGGGTTTTTAGTGCGATGTGAAAGGGGTATTAGTCTCTCTCTCTCCCCCCCCTCCTCTCTCTCTCTCTCTCTCTCTCTCTCCTCCTGTGGATTGAAGTTTGTAAGTATCATTTTCATTTTTACAGGTGCCCCTATTGGATTCTACTGGACAAGTGGACGTGACCGGCGTGGGATGTAGGTAAGTAATCTGTCTCTCATTTTTACAGGTACCCCTATTGGATTCTACTGGACAAGTGGACGTGACCGGCGTGGGATATAGGTAAGTATGTGTGAGTGTGTAAGTGTGTTTTAATAAATTTTTACTGTCACGGTGTGTGAGTTGTGTTTTTATTTGGGTATTTTTCTGTTGTAGAACTACAGGTACCAGCGGGCCCGTTATTTCCCCGCATGCTGGTACTTGAGGTTCTCCAAGTACCAGCAAGCGGGGGAGGCTTGCTGGGCCTTGTAGTTCCACAACAAAAAACAGTATTCTTTTTTTTAATTACATGGCTATCAGCCTCCCATCCACCGCCCACGGATGGGGGGGACAGCCTCGGGCTTCACCCCTGGCCCTTGGGTGCCTGGAGGGGGGGTGACCCCTTGATTTAAGGGGACCCCACTCCTCCAGGGAACCCCGGCCAGTGGTGACTAGTTGGGGGGGTAATGCCACGGCCGCAGGGACCTACATAAATGTGTCCCCCAGCTGTGGCATTATGTCCCTGGCTAGTGGAGCCCGGTGCTGGTTTTAAAAATACGGGGGACCCCTACATCTTTTGTCCCCCATATTTTTGGAACCAGGACCGGACTAAGAGCCCGGTGCTGGTTGTCTAAATACGGGGAACCTCTGTCCAATTTTTTCCCAGTGTTTAAACAACCAGGACCGGCTCAAAGAGCCCGAGGCTGGTTATACTTAGGAGGGGGGACCTCACGCATTTTTTTTTGTCAATTTTTTAACCCATTCAGACCCTTCTCCATTAAGATAATGGAAGCCCTGGACAACAAAATTGCATTCATGTCCTCTTCCCAGTCCCAAACACTAATTATTATTTTTTTCTATAAAAATGTACAATATATCACAAGTATGATGAGCAGGCAGGCAGCGGGCATTGGCGGCATCGGACTGAGATGCAAATTAGTGACCAAGGGCTGGGTCAGTTGATGGTGGGCGGGTTTGTAAGCCATTGGTGGTGGCAGCGGGCATCGGCTCAGAGGCAGTGGCGGGCATTGGCTCGGTGGCGGTAGGGGTCATCGGCAGGATTCGGCGGACATTATGGCTGTAGTGCCTCACCAGCCACTAACCTCACTGCACGCCACTGGTGAGTGGGACAGTGTGCGTGTGTGTTGTTTGTGTGTGTGTGGGACAGTGTGAGTGTGTTAATTGTGTGTGTGTGTGGGACAGTGTGAGTGTGTGTAAATTTTTGCAGTCCAGTGTGTGTGGGGGAGGGGAAAGTATGAGAATGTGTGTGTAGTCTAAGTGGGTGTGTGTGGGGTTTGGGGGTGGCCAGTCTGTGTGTGTGTAGTCTACAGCGTGTGTGTGTGTAAGTGGGTCGGGCAGTCTGTGTGTGTGGGCGGGATGTACTAATGGCCATTTACCGAAGAGGGATATGTATTAAACCACGGGCACTGAGATGCCCTTCTCACTCACCATCCAGCTGGGTTGGCGAGCCGGGCAGGTGGAAAGTCAGCAGCAGGGGCAGCATGCCGGATATCAGCAGCCGAGGGTGCGGACTGTAAGGCACGTGCGGAGCCCAAAGCCAGAGATCGGCAGCATGTTTACCGGCAACAAGCGGCTTCTGCTTCCGCGTTCAACATGCTGTCGATCTCCGGCTTTGGGCTATGCAGGGTTCGGGGGATGGGTGTCCTCTGCCGGTGTACTGCAGCTCCGGGGGTGCGTGCTCCAGAGGCTTTCAGCACTGTTGAATATCCAGCTGCCTCAAGTATGTACAGCCCGCACCCTCGGCTGCTGATATCCGGCATGCTGCTGGCTGTCCCCCCGCCCGGCTCGGCCACACAGCTGTATGGTGAGAAGGGCATCTCAGTTCCCGAGGTTTAACACATATGCCTCAGTAAATGGCCTCTGCGGTAAACGATACTAATGCTTACCGTGGCAGTAACAGCAGGGAGGACGGCGCACATCGGGATCCTGCAGCAGGAGAGAAGAAACCCTTCAGAGCGCAGCAGACCACACTGAAAAGGGTGCATCCCCGGTGCGGTGCTCTGCATCCCGGGTGGCGCCGAAGATGTGGAGTGTCGGAGGTGGCAGAAGCGCCGCAGCTTGGGGTGAGAAACCGCTGCAGCCCTTCCTCTGCTAAACTCTGCAATTAGTCTATTAAGGGGGTAGGCTCCCCTCACCACAGTGCCCCGCAGGATTAGTTAATTAAGGGGGTAGGATCCCCTCACTTTATAATGGGAATTTTGGCTCATACCATGTGCTGTAACGTGAATTTTGGCTCATACCGTGTGCTATAATGTGAATTATGGCTCATACCGTGTGGGGTAATGTGAATTTCGTCTCATACCATGTGGGTTAATGTGAATTTCGGCTCATACCATGTGGGGTAATGTGAATTTAGGCTCATACCGTGTGGGGTAATGTGAATTTCGGCTCATACCATGTGCTGTAATGTGAATTTCGGCTCATACCGTGTGCTATAATGTGAATTTCGGCTCATACCATGTGGGGTAATGTGAATTTCGGCTCATACTGTGTGCTATAATGTGAATTTCGGCTCATACCATGTGGGGTAATGTGAATTTCGGCTCATACCGTGTGCTATAATGTGAAAGGGGAACCAGTACTAGATAGTATAAGGGGTCCTACTACACTGAAGGACACACCCCTTTTGAGTGACTACGCCCCTTTTCCTGAGCGCGCGCACCTTAGGCGCGCACATAATTGCTATCTACACTCTTTCATTCCGCCTTCAAAAATTCAACCTCAACCATTGCACCTACATCTATACATACACACCCTGACATCTTTATATACAGTGACACCGGTGGCTGGCGTCTGCACATACTTTCCTTTTGTATTTTTTTTTTTGTGTGTGTGTGTGGGGGGGCGCCATTATTGATCTTGCCCTGGGCTCCAAAAACCCTAGCTACGCCTCTGGTCTGATGCCATAGAAAGAGACCAATGTGGTTCTGACAGCACATGTGTACATTTTAAACTTTACCTCTGTTGTATTAAAACTGAAATGTTTGGCCCCCTAAATCTCCCATACTTTACAGATTGGTCCACTCAAAAACAGGGTGTAGATGACGGGGTGTGGGGGTAGGGGGTGTGTGCAAGGGGTGTGGGGTGTGTGTGTGTGTGTGTGGTGTGAATGCATATGCATCTCGGCCCACCACTCGCTAGTTCCGCCACTGGGTCAGGGATAGGTTGGAGAAGTGTAAGCAGCGATAGGGTGCAGCGGCAGCTAGGGCTCAGGGTTATGCTGTAGCAGACAGACAGTACCGGCTGGCTTCATTTTATTTCTCTGAGGTGTATTATATCTACATTATCATTAGGAACTAGAGAGAAATTAGATAAGCCATGTGATTTTACTGAGAGAATGTAAAATACTGCTTGACACGCCCCTTCTGCGGTGCACCCCCTAATAAAATTAGCTGCGCACGCCTATGGGGCATTATATATAACCGGCGCTACTACATCAGCTATTATGCATTTAACCAGCACCACTACAGGGGCTATTATGCGTATAACCGGCGCTACTACAGGGGCTATTATGCATATAACCAGCACTACTACAGGGGCTATTATGCGTGTAACCGGTGCTAGTAGACTACAGGGTATATTATGCGTATAACGGCCATACTACTGGGGATATTATGTGTATAAACAGCACTACTATGCGCAGGGTAATGTGAATAAGATTTTGCTGCTGTGTGGCGTAATCTGAAATGGGAGTACTATTGTGTGGCCACTTCCCTTCCTTGAGACCACACCCCTTTTTGCAGCACGCAGTCCCTTTGTAAAGTATGGGAGGGCGCAAATTTATAGTTTGCAGGCGGGGCACCGCACACCCTAGCACCCGCCCTGAGAAGACCACTTGTTTTTTATGGTTTTACGGTCAGACGGCCTGTCTACAGTATTCCATGTGTCATTTTTGCTTAAGGCTGTAAGATCTTTATCTATGGCTAATTTCTATTCTTACCAGTAGCTGCTTGACTTGGAGGGTTTGAGGTTCATAGAGGACAGTTTGAAAATGCCACGCTGTACCTTTTAGGAGGTTCTCCTTTGTTGTTCCTCCTCTGTGGTTGATCACTTGAGTCTACAGTTTCAGTCTCTGGCCTGCTACCAGCTGCAGGACAGCATATCTTGCATCACACGTTTTTGTGGTGTTATGTCTCGCTTGTCTTTAGCTGAAGTGGTCTTGTGAAACACTATGGGGTAAATTTACTAAATCTTCTCAAACAGAGAATTGGTGATGTTGCCCATAGAAACCAATCAGATGCTGTCTATAATTTTCTAACAGGCAACAGAGAAATGCTAGACAGCATCTGATTGGTTACTATGGGCAACATCACCAATTCTACATTTTACAAGCTTTACTAAATTTACCCCTACGTCTCTCAGCTTCAGAAGGTTTTTGTTTCTGCTGTCCCATAATCTATAGCATATGCTCTGTAGGCATAAAATATATTATTTATTAAAAAAATCATGTAACCTTTTCATTTATATGTTAAAAAATTTATATAGAGAGAGTATAACAAAAAGACAGCATAAAGCAATCATTTGCAATTTTTTTACAAAAAAAATAAAAATTATATTGGGATAAAAAAAAAAAATACAAACACAATGTTGATCCAAATAACATATATACTGAGGTTGTCATTTATGAGTATTATTCTTATTCTTTATATGGCGCCACATAGTAGCCGCAGCGCCCAATTACAGAGTAAACAAATAAGCAAACCATGAAGACAGTGACTTACAGGGGGTAATTCCGATCTTATCGCTGGGCTGCTAATTTTGTTGTCCTGCGATCAGATAATCGCCGCCTCTAGGGGGAGTGTAAATTCACTGTGCAAGTGTGCGATTGCATGTGTACGCGGAGCTGTGAAAATCCAGTTTGTGCAGTCTCTGCGCAGCCCAGGACTTACTCCTACAGTGCGATCAGATGAGGCTGATCGTGGCCGGAGCTGACGTCAGACACCCTCCCTGAAAATGCTTGGTAACGCCTGCGTTTTTCCAGACACTCCCTGTAAACACTCAGTTGCCATCCACAAACGGCCTTTTCCTGTTAATCACCTTGCGAACGCCCGTGCGTTTGGATTTTTCGCATCATTCTGACGCTGACCGGCGATGCCCGTTATTGTCCGACGAACGTGCGCATTGCGGTGCATACGCATGTGCAGTTACTACATGATCGCCTGCTGTGAAACGCACAGCAGCAATCAGATCTGAATTACCCCCACAATTCAATACAATATAGGACAAGTACAGGGTATATAAACATAGCTACATCAGTAAACAGCACTGAAATAAGAATCAGGATGGCAGAAACTGAGGGATTTGGAGCTGTCAAAGGGAGTATTGAAAAGAAGATATGTTAAGTAAGAGACATAAAAGCACATGAGGGAAGAGGGTCCTGCTTGTGAAAGCTTACATTGTAAAGGGGAGGGGCACACAGACAGGGTTGACACAGATGGGGTAGATTATGGACTATGGATTATGGATTACCCAGGTAGAAAATTAGTCAAGAAGACATATGTGAAATAATACTCATAGTTTTCTGTAATGTGATTGGTATAGGTTAAGTAACCCAATTATGAGGGTCATTCCGAGTTGTTCGCTCGCTAGCAGTTTTTAGCAGCCGTGCAAACGCTATGCCGCCTCCCACTGGGAGTGTATTTTATCTTAGCAGAAGTGCGAACGAAAGGATCGCAGAGCGGCGGCATCATTTTTTTGTGCAGTTTTAGAGTAGCTCCAGACCTACTCAGCGCTTGCGATCACTTCAGACCATTCAGTTCCGGGTTTGATGTCACAAACACACCCTGCGTTCACCCAGCCATGCCTGCATCTTTCCTGGCACGCCTGCATTTTTTCGAACACTCCCTGAAAACGGTCAGTTGACATCCAGAAACACCCACTTCATGTTACTCTGCGGCGGCCATTGCGACTGAAAAGCATAGCTAGACCTTGTGTTAAAATACATCGGCCGTTGTGAAAGTACATTGTGCATGCGCATTGCACCGCTTACACATGCGCACAGTTGCCTTTTTTTGCATCATCGCTGCGCAGCGAACATTTTCAGCTAGCGATCAACTCGGAATGACCCCCTATATACGTTCAAATATTAATCAGCATTGCAAACATTCTTTATATGTTAATTATTTTTTAATTGTATCAATGAAAATTCCTATTTATTAAATAATTAGATTAATTGAGTTAATTGATGCTTTAGTTTTGAAAGTATTGAACCATGTAAACCAGTTGCAGAAACTACTGTACACTTTGAACAGATTTCAGAAGTTGCATTAGCTATGCTTATATACGTAATTCATTACATATGCACATAAAAAGTACATAAGCGCACACAACTATACACCCTGTGATCCATCACTTTTGTCATGACTCAGGGTTAAGCTTTGTCTGTATGTGCTAGTTGCATATCATCTTGGTTGTTTGGCAGAGTGTTGCGGTGTCGGATAAGGATGTTAGTCCACACAACGGCACTTAACCAGGATGACTGGTTTATTCATATAACAGGGATAACAGCTTGTAGTATATAGAAGATGTTCTGCAGCAGCAGGAACTCACAGTATAAATGCAATGCATTACAGTGGTAAAAGCGACTTAACACTCACAGGATGTGGCAGTGGGGTAGACAAGGTCACACACTGAGGAGAGCAGAAGCTGCACATCAGTGCAGTTGTCTCTCCCAGGAAGAACTCTCTTAGACTGTGCACTAAGCACCTCTTCCTGCACTGAGCTGACACTAGGAGGGAAAACACTAGAGTAGGGAAGCTGCCTCTAGTGCTGGGAATGGAGACAGACAGCACACTAGAGCAGAGAAGTTGCTTCTAGTGCTGGGAACGGAGACAGACAGCAGAGTGATCCACTGTCTAACCCCCCCCCCCTCCTTGCTCTGTTTTGAGTGCATAACACTTTATCAAAACATTTCTTAATAAAGTTTTCCTGTAACCGAAATCACATTAATAAAGCATGGCAAGCAAACAGTAAAACAAATCAACATTTCTCAAAAGTATCCCAGTCCACATTTTGTCATGAACATATTCAGCAAGTGTGATGACAGTCCCTTTGTCAACATATCAGCAGCATTGCTCTCGCTTGCTATGTAATCCACATTGACAGACTTGTTCTCCACTAACTCACAAATAAAGTGATGTCTAATGGCAATGTGTTTGGACCATCCATAATGCTTGGTGCTGGAAGACATATCAATTGCTCCCTTGTTATCACACGCTGTTTTGTTCATATGCTTGTAATTCCAACCATTAGGACACAGAGGCAGAGAGTTCACTGCTGTGCTCTTTTATTCCATTACCAACTCCAGACACCTGTACACTGGACCACCCACTTCCCAGCATTCCCTCTGGTCCTAGGGACCATCACTGAAGATTCAGGCTTACACATTTTAATAAGGGAGTGACTACAAACATTAAGCATTCTAATGCAATAACATCACACATGCAATGTTGATAGTCTCACTGTGGTAAAGACGGCTAAGCTCACATAAAGTCTCCTTCATCCATAATGCTTCTTTTGCATTTTCTGTAAGTGCCATGTACTCTGCCTCAGTGGTGGCTAGGGCAACAGTGGATTGCTTTCTGCTCGCCCCGCTGACGACTGCACCTGCCAAAATGAACAAGTGTCCCGTGTAGGAACAACTGTCATCCTCATATGATCCCCAATCAGCATCACAGAAAACTTCCAAAGTCGTACCTTTTGACTTTGTAAACACCACCTTTAATGAACTCGTACCTTTTAAGTACCTTAAGATTATTTTGACTGCAATCCAGTGTTGATTCCTAGGGTTAATTGCAAACTGGCTTGCCCGGCTCACTGCATGTCCCAATACTTGCATACATCAAGCTACCAACAGCATTTTGATAAGGAATCTCTCTCATTTCCTCTATCTCCTCCTGGCTGGTTGGTGACATGGCCTTTACCATCTTTATGCTTTTGTCAATAGGAGTGCTCACTGGTTTTGCATCAGACATTCCATACTTGCAAAGTATTGCTTCAATAAATGTCTGTTGATCAATTGTAACAGTACCATCTTTCAGTTTTTGTACAATCCTCATGCCTAACAAATGATTTGCAGGGCCTAAATCCTTTAGCTTGAATCTTTGTTTCAGCTGCTGTTTTACATCATTAATGTGCTCTTCTTGACCTGCTAGCAATAGATCATACACATACACAACTATGATGAACCACTTTTCTACTATAGTTTTGTGATATAAGCAGTGATCAGTCTCTGACCTAACAAAGTTCATCTCTAGCAGCACAGCATCCAGCTTTACATATCAAATAACGACCACTTTGCTTTAGGCCGTATAAAGACTTCTTTAAGAGGCAAACTTTTCCCTCTTGAAACATACTCTCATCATAATGTTCAGGTGGTTCCATATAAATGTCTTCAATTAACCCTCCATTCAGAAATGCAAAATCAAAGTCTAACTGGTATAACAAAAAATCATGAAGTGTAGCAATGGCAATGACTAACCTCAAGGTGCTGTACCTTGCAACAAGTGAAAAGATCTCTCCGTAGTCAATCCCGGATTTTTGTGTGTATCCTTTAGCAACAAGGCGGGCTTTATAACGAGCAATAGTCCCGTCCACATTCAGCTTTCTGCAAAACACCCACTTGTTCTTGATTGTTTTACAGTTATTCGGCCTGTCAACTACAGTCCATGTACTGTTATCATCCAGAGCTTACAGCTCTGTATCTACTGCTGACTTCCATTCTTTCCAGTCGATACTTGATTTTGCTACCTGTATATTTTGGGGTTCACAATAAGCTATATTTGAATATTCCTCACTGTATCTTTTGAATAACACCTTTATTGCTCCTCATGGAACTTCTGGTTCCTGATTGGGTATCCGCATTAACACTTTCAGGTTCAGACACACTTTCTGCTACCTGTACATCCAGCAATACATATTGTTGCTGTGATTTTTGTTCCGCTGTTCTAGTGATTGGTGCTGTCTCATGGAACACCACATCACTAGACTTTAGAAGATGTTTGTTTGTAATGTCCCAAAGCCTGTGTCCTTTGCTTTCTTCACAGTATCCTAGCTTAATACATTCCACTGACTTTGGATCTAATTTCCATCTTTTCTCCTTAGGTATATGTGCATAATCTTTACAGCCGAAGACATGGAGATGATTGACAGCTGGCTTTTTTTTGGACCACGCCTCCAGTGGCGTTTTACCTTTTACGGCTAGTGTGGGCACATGATTTTTATGATATACTGCAATAGACACTGCTTCCGCCCAAAAACTTTTCTCCAGGCCTACGTCACTCAACGTAGTCCGTGCTCTCTCAACAATTGTACGATTTGCCAGCTCACTCGCACCATTTTGTTCTGGCGTGTAAGCAATTGTTAGTTGATGCTGTATGCCATATTTTTTTAGGAACTGTGATAAAACTCTGTTGTCATACTCTCCGCCATTGTCGGATCTCAAGACTTTTAATTTCAGACCCGTCTGAGTCTCCACCAGGTTCTTGTATTACTATTCCACAATTTTATTGACAACTTCACTTTTAGCTTTCATGAAATACACGTGTCATCCTTGTGGCATCATCAATAAATGTTATAAAATACCTGTAGCCACTCATTGATTCCATCTCCATCGGACCACATACGTCAGTATGCACTAGGGCTAGTGGTATTTTTGCTCTACTAGTAGACTTAGGAAATAGGGTGCGAGTCTGCTTTCCTTTTATACAACTCTCACACACAGGTCTCTCAGTATTACTCACTGTGATTCCAGTTGCCATTCCATCCAGTAGTTTCTGGACGTTGTCATATCCCAGATGAACTAGGCGCCTGTGCCACAGCTCCATCGACTGGTTTGAATCAGAGGCTGCCATTGCAGAACACTGCTCGGTGTCC
This sequence comes from Pseudophryne corroboree, assembly GCF_028390025.1. Taxonomy (NCBI): domain Eukaryota; kingdom Metazoa; phylum Chordata; class Amphibia; order Anura; family Myobatrachidae; genus Pseudophryne; species Pseudophryne corroboree. Next base: position 230,715,234 of record NC_086446.1, read on the forward strand.
AGGACATACAGTACAGTTGGTTACACCGGGTTGCTGAAGCAATTACAGTCCCTTTCTCATTTTGCACCATACATTTGCCCTTTGCAAACAGGACTCTGTAATACGAAAGGCCGATTTTAGGGGGTAATTCAGACCTGATCGCTGCTGTGCGTTTTCACACAGCGGGCGATCAGGTCTGTACTGCGCATGCATATGCACCGCAATGTGCCGGCACATCAGACGACTGCACCAGGCATCGGTGCATAGCGACGGGTGGTGCAAAAAAAGCGATCGCACGGGCGATCGTAAGGTGACTGACAGGAAGAGGCCGTTTGTGGGTGGAAACTGACCATTTTAGAGGAGTGTCCGGGAAAACGCAGGAGGGACCAGGCATTTGGAGGGAGGGTTTCTGACGTCAACTCCGGTCCTGATCATCACAGCGTCTGAGTAAGTCCTGGGCTGAGCAGAAACTGCATGTGCAGTTCTGCTACAAATGCGATCGCACACCTGCACACAGCTAATACTCTCCCCCTGTAGGCGGCGACAACCTGATCGCAGGAATGCAAAAAACGCACCCTAGCGATCAGGTCTGAATTATCCCCTTAATCAATTTCCATCGATTTAAGATCAATTAAAATCAATCTTAATCAATGTTAGGTTTCCATGGCTAAAACACAGATTTGCTAAAAGAAGATTTTTTTATATTTATTTTTAAATGTTAATAAATGTGTGTTTTAGCTCTGAAGCCCAACATCGATTTAGACAGATTTTAATTTATCTGAAATAGATGGAAATCGATTAAAATCGACCTTTAGTATATATACCCCGAGTTATCTTTTTTTATAATTAATTGTGAAATCTTTAAACCCAACAATTTTATGTATTATTTGTTGCCCTGGGCATAAATAACAATGGATTGTCCAGTTTTGGGATTTAACTTGATTTTAACAGCAATCTGAGTACTAAAGCACTGTATATGCATGCACATTTTCAGTATACCACTAACATATGTTCCAGTGCTATCATCTCCTTGCAGCACCAAATATCCCTGGGATTTAATGCCCAGTCCTATTAGTGTGCGTGTTAAATAACAGGGGCATCACTGGGGTCAGTGACACCTGGCGCGCACGCAAGCTGAAGACACGTGGGAAGGGGGCGTAGCCTTGCAGCTTGACCCCGTTTTCATCACGCCGCGGGCATGCCACACATGCCTGAAGATCCTGGGCTGCCCCAGGGTCTCAGTTGACTACACTGTGATGGGAGCCAAGTGCTGCGCCTGCATGTAATGTCTCAGTGCAGCACTTGTCACTGAGGAGGAGTCAGTATTTTGGTATCACCCCTCAAGGGTGACACCTGGGTGTGCCCCCCCCCTTCCCCCAGTGATGCCACTGGTAAATAATATCAGGAGTGATCCTCTTCGGTGAGTGGTGAAATTGGACATAAATTCAGTCGCACGGTTTGTGGATCCCGTGACAGGATCAGCCTGTTTCTGTTTGTTTTAAGTTCTATAGAACTTACTCCACTAATATATGCTGGGTGTGAGGTTTGTCCTGTGCTATTTATGTCAGAGTACAGAGGAACCTGAATAGAATGTCATTCCTTACAAGTGACTCATTGGAACTCTCCTAAATGCTTTTCTTCAAAGTTCAGTGTATGACAGGTTGTTACCTTGACATCAGGTACAGCTCATATAGGCAAAAAATAGTGTGTGTGTGTGTGTGTGTGTGTGTATATATATATATATATATATATATATATATTGTCAAAGTCTAAAAATATTGCAGTACATACGTCACGTACAAACAACACACAGATGGCCTCCGCGCGTGTACTTGTTCTGCTGTGCGTGCACATATTCGCAATTTGCGTATGGTCGCTCCCGCGGTCGTGCGCATCAGCGCGTGGTATGGGTATTTACGGTAGAGTTTGTGAACGCATAGAGAGCTATCAAAACACATTACATATTTAATCCAAATAGTGCACAACGTACACATAGTCCCCCTGCACCACAGCAGAAAGTAACAACAGTTTAAATGATTCCAGAACAAAGGGATTCACCTTTACAGGATAAGAGGGGACAGACTAAGGTTATAAGGTGGTGTTTGGTATCCAGCTGTAGAGTATTTTAAGGGTAACATTCCGGTGTTGGTCTGCGGAAGATTGCATGTTCCTGCGCATAGTTATGTGCAGAAGCAGAATATAGATATAAACTGTATTTACTGTACATTATGTATGCGGCGGGAATCCAGAGGAGACCACCCACAAGAGCAGTTGGGAAAGACATCGCCCACCTATTCAAACCAACCTATGACCTCTCCTGTACTGTAAAAGTGCATTCCTGTGTCCAATGGACAAAGGGATTACAGTATCCATTGTATTGCTTTTGGAAGAATTGTATAAATAAAGCCTGCTGCAGCCTGGCCTGGCACAAGACTCACAAAGTTATCTATCAGGTGACCGGGGACCGGCCGAGTTGCGCAAGCTTGTCCACTCACGTATGTACATTGACTGTAGCCATTTACTCTGTTATATTGCAGTGTATTATTTGTATTGTAAACCCCCTTTCAGCAATAATCCACTGTGGTGTCGGAACCCAGAGGTAAAATCACAATTGGTGTCGTGTCCTCATTGCCCTGCTAAGGTTTAACGTGTTTTATCATTGCATTACATTACTGCTAAGGTTTAAAGTGTTTTATCATTGCATTACATTACTGCTAAGGTTTAAAGTGTTTTATCATTGCATTGCATTACTGTAAAGGGTTAAAGTGTATCTCTGGGTGTGCGCGCGCTGTGTGTACTTTGTACCCCCAGCGCGGCGTTTGTACGCAAAGTCCGTACAGTGATACAGTGTATAAACCACATAGCGTGTGTACTAAGGTTAGCGGCAGCAGCGGCTCCATGGTAAAGTGTATTCTAAGTGTGTATAAGGTATAGCTTTCTTTCCTGTAAGATAATCAACATTATCAATATATATATATTATAGCTTTCTTTCCTGTAAGATAATCAACATTATCAATATATATATATATATATATATATATATATACACACTGTATTTACAGATGTGTCCATCCTCATATTTGACTCTATCACCGCATGAATCGCAGAATGTGACTTTTCACAGGCGCATGCATTTAGTCACGGGTGTAATTTCTATGGGAAATGGGTGTGAATGCAGAGCACACACCTATTCACGTGAATAAATACATATATACAAGGGTTGTGCACTTGACATGGTACTATGAGAAAGGAGTACGGTTCCTACAGCGTATTGATACAGGTGATGAAACATGTCACCGGAGGCATAGCAAGCATCCATGATATTTATAAATGCATCATCGTCACCTTCAAAGAAATTCAAAACTACTCCATGAGCAAAGAAGGTAATGGTGAACGTGCTTTGGGACCACAAGGGTGTGCTTCTTGTTGACTTCTTCTTCAAGGGAGATACTGTGAATGCTGACCACTATTGTGACACATTGTGGACAATTCTTCTAAAATGACCTGAATTGCTGCGAACAGGCCTCGTATTTCCCACCAAGGCCCCAACTGTGTGGAGTTTGTATATTCTCCACGTACTTGCGTGGGTTTCCTCCCGGTGCTCTGGTTTCCTCCTACAATCCAAAAATATACTGGTAGGTTAATTGGATCCCAATAAAATTAACCCTAGCGTGAATGTGTGTGCATGTACATGTGGTAGGGAATATAGATTGTAAGCTCCACTGGGGCAGGGACTGTTGTGAATGGCCAAATATTCTATGTAAAGCGCTGCGGAATATGTGCACGCTATATAAATAACTCGTAATAGTAGGAAACTGGTAGTATTTCTGCATTATAACGCCAGGCCACACTCAAGTCAAATGCATACGTGAGTTTTTATGACACAACCATTGAGAGGTACTGGACCATCCTCCCTACAGCCCTGACCTGACACTGAGTGATTTCTTTGAATTACTGAAGAAGCACAAGGGTGGATGGAGATTCACAACCGACGTGAAGTTCTGCAAGCCGTCATGTCCTGGTTTCAGGCACTTAACAGTAACACTAATTTCTTTTATGCCGGGATAGATGCTTTGGTGTACTGTTCTAAGTATGGGGACTATGTGTAACTATAATCTTTACCAAGGCCAAACTATTGATTATATGTATGGATTCAGTACGATTTCCTGACTGTCGGGATCCCGGCGGTTAGGAGGCCGATGCTGGAATCCCGACAGTCAAAATTCCAACATTGAGTGCAGTGTGCCCCTTGCAGGCTAACTGCACTCGCCACGCTTTGGGCTCGGTGGCGAGCTTTGCTTGCCAGACTATTCCATTCCCCCTCGGGTGGTGGCGTGGATCACCACCCTAGAGGGAATACTGGCCATCTGTCGGGATTTCAACCGCCGGCTTTGTTCCCGCCGTCGGGATTCCAGCATCAGAATTTTGACTGCTGGGATCCTGACAGTCGGGAAATTAACTGCATACTATATGTATATGTACGAGTTTAATACATTTACACAACAAGAGGTATTGTTACCTTACTTATTGAACAACCCATGTATAATTAGAGAGACAAAACTATGCATGCGTATGCACCGCAATGCGCACGCGCGTTGTACGGGTACAAACAGCATCGTTGCTGTGCAATGCTTCTAGCAACGAATCCATTCGCACAGCCGGTCGCAAGGAGATTGACAGGAGGAGGGCGTTTATGGGTGTCAACTGACCGTTTTCTGGGAGTGGTAGGGAAAACGCAGGCGTGACTAGGCATTTAAAGGGCGGGTATCTGACGTCAATTCCGGGACCTCCAATGCTAGAATCATCGCACAGGATAAGTAACTACAGGGCTGGTCTTGTTTTGCACAAAATGTTTTTGTACCGCTCGGCTGCACATGCGATCGCACACTTGCAAAGCAAAAATACACTCCCCCGTGGGCGGGGACTATGCGTTTGCATGGCTGCTAAAAGTAGCTAACGAGCGAACAACTCGGAATGAGGGCCTATATTTTGTGTGTTTATTCATTCTGAGGTAACAGAAAACACCAAGGGACATCAGGGGAAATCTTCAAAACTATTGACCATTAAGTATCGTGTGCAGTTTCCTATAATGTTCTACAGTATATTCATAACCTCAAGACACATAGAATTTGACAGCAGAAGAGGACCACTTAATCCATCTAGTCTGCCCATGTACAGGCAAACACTAGGATTAATTTGGTTTTGTCTGGGAGCCAATTAACCTACCAGTATATTTTTATATTGTGGGAGGAAGCCGGAGTACCCAGGAGAAACCCACGCAAGGCATACATGCCGACATCCTGGCTGCTCTCTCCGGGAGAGAGCAGCCAGGTCGGCTCAGCAGGGGGGCAGGGCAGGGTTATGACACGCATAGGGGGCGGGGCAGAGGCAGAACACGGGTGGGCGGAGGTGGAATAGGGGTGGGGTTATCGTGGCACATGGTTTAAGCCACGCCCCCTGCTATGTAATGCCGCGATTACCGGCATTATACAGCAGGGGGCGTTGCTATGATGACGCGATTCAGCAGGAATCGCGTCATCGACTGCCCGGACCGCCCACTTTACTCACTAAGTGGGCGGCCGGGCAGGGGGCCCCTAAAAAATCATGAGACTTGCCTGATCTTCCGGAAGGCCGGGAGGGTCACCCGATTTTCGGGAGCCTCCCGCCCATTCCGGGAGAGTAGGCAAGTATGACGCAAGGGGAGAATAAACAAACTCCACAATAAGAAACTTTTGGCCTAGGGGTGCCATGGATGTCAGCTGTGTTTCAAAAACATTTTTTCTGAACCACTGTATTAGTAATAGAATACTTGAAAGTTTTTATATTCTAATCAATGCATTCATGGAGAAAAGTGTTATCTAAACTTTTAGGCCCTCATTCAGCTTTTCGGCTGTTTGCCTATACGCAGAGTCGGCAGCGCGCGTGCATGGGAATTCACAATGCCATTGCATCCCAAAAGGAAGCGATCACAATGTGACGGGTGTTCAGAGGTGGCAATGCGGCATTGGGGGGAGTGATTCAGGAAACGCAGGCATGTCATAGCCGTTTTCAGGGCGGCCTGATGACGTCGCCATTGTTTCCTGTGACAGGAAATATGGCGGTGGTGCTCCTGCATAGGCCCCCAGCATGTGACTGTAAGCAGTAGCAATTTTGCTTTTTTTTAGCATAACTGCTACTGAAGCTGAATGACCTTAACCTTAAATATGCACCTTTGGTAATCATTCCGCTCTCTAATTATTTATCTATCCTTTATAATAATGAGATCGTTTTCATCTTGTTCTACTTTATTTACTGATAAATCTTTATCTTAAAAGTCAGGTTTATCGTCTTTGCAGAAAATCCTGGGCAAATTAGAGGAATACGGTGAAATCTCGGGCTTTACAGTTAATTTGGCTAAATCTGTGGGTCTTCACTTAAATCCCCGTATTACTACCCCAATTTGGAGCTGTCAGATTGCAGTGAGGTGGGCAAAATCATACATTGACTACCTAGGCATTCGCCTTCCCAAACGACCGGCAGAGCTGTATAGAGTGAATATCTCTACGGCGACAGCTGACACGGTTAGGGAACTAGATGGATGGGCTCACCTTATGCTATCATATGTAGGGAGAGCGAACCTCATTAAGATGGTGACATTTCCAAGATGGTTGTATATATTACAGGCTTTGCCTCTCCTTTTGACTCAGAAAGACATCTGCTTATTGAATGCCCATTTTAGAAAATGTATCTGGGGTGCTAAGAGACCGCGAATTGGGCTGATAAAATGACAACAACCCGTCAGCAATGGGGGCATTAATTTCCCCAATGTTTTGCATTATAACCATGCCGCTGTACTGAGATATCTGCGGGACTGGCTACATGGAAAGGCTCTTTATGCTAATACATTTATAGAGGAACAGTTTCTGGCAGACTGTAGCTTGACGGGATTCCTACACATGCACGGCAGTGAAATAGGAGACAATATACGCAATAATCCCTTGTTGTGGACCACAAAACGATTATGGCATATACTTCGACATAAACAAAACTTAAATTCTTATAAAACCCTTTTCTTACCATTCCTAAAAAATACGGAATCCAGAACGGGCTAGCTGCTTCTCCGTATGATAGATTAAGAGCTGAAGGACTTTATAACGTGAGGACACTTTTAAATAAAGATACTAGGGCACCTCTATCATAGCATTAGAAAAATTCCCGACCTTCCGAGTGTACCCATTTACCTATATGCAAGCTAAACATTATGTTATGTTGGTGAGCAGAGGGTTATCAGATAGAGACTGGGACAATGGCCCTCATTCCGAGTTGTTCGCTCGCTAGCTGCTTTTAGCAGCATTGCAAACGCTAGACCGCCGCCCTCTGGGAGTGTATCTTAGCTTAGCAGAATAGCGAACAAAAGATTAGCAGAATTGCTACTAAATAATTCCTTGCAGTTTCTGAGTAGCTCCAGACCTACTCCTACCTTGTGATCAGCTTGGTCCGTTTAGTTCCTGGTTTGACGTCACAAACACGCCCTGCGTTCGGTCAGCCACTCCCCCGTTTCTCCAGACACTCCCGCGTTTTTCTCTGACACGCCTGCGTTTTTTAGCACACTCCCGGAAAGCGCTCAGTTACCACCCAGAAACGCCCCTTTCCTGTCAATCACTCACCGATCAGCAGTGCGACTGAAAAGCGCCGTAAAGACAACAGCAAAACTGCTAAGTTTTTAGTTAAATAACTAAGCTCATGCGCATTGCGTACCATGCGCATGCGCATTTAGCAACAAATCGCAGCATAGCGAAAATCGGCAACGAGCGAACAACTCGGAATGACCACCAATGTTTTAGATGTACTGCTACAGTCAGACCTACTGTAGCAGAAATAAGAGCACTATCACAACACTATACCTTTTTGAGACAAAACATTAATCATGACCAGGTTCAGTCAGGTATGAAATCTTGGGTTCACATCATTCCTTCCCTAACCTGTGGTGGATTGTTGAAAACACTCCAATGGTCGAGGAAAATAATCCAAGTGATGCAATATCAGGAGATGTTTTTGAACATCTATCATATTGTAAGGCTTATTTTTTGCCTATAGGCAACATTTAGCAGGGTTGATACCCTCAGCTACCTGCCCCAGATGTCATTCTGACACAGCAGACATGTACCATTTTGGATGTGCCCCTTGCTGAGAATCTTTTGGCTAACAATAAGACAATTTGCTCTTGACAATCTGGTGAACTATATCCCTCTCACAGATAAATGGGCAATATTTGGTATGATGCCGGATGTGCAGCGCATATAGAGAGGATGGCTTGTTGCTAATCATTAGTGCAACCGCCCGTAAAGCCATACTGCAGACATGGATTGAGGCAACTCCTCCCACTTTGAAGCTATTTAAAGATAAATTACACCATGTGTTTAATATGGAGTGGATTGATACTATGGGGGTAATTCCAAGTTGATCGCAGCAGGAAATTTTTTAGCAGTTGGGCAAAACAGGGGAGGCAGATATAACATGTGCAGTGAGAGATAGATTTGGGTGTGGTGAGTTAAATCTGCAATCTAAATTTTAGTGTAAAAATAAAGCAGACAGTATTTACCTTGCACAGAAACAAAATAACCCACCCAAATCTAACTCTCTCTGCAAATGTTGCATCTGCCCCCCCCCCCCCTCCCCTGCAGTGCACATGGTTTTGCCTAACTGCTAACAAATTTGATGCTGCAATCAACTTGGAATTACCCCCCATGTGCACTGAAGGGGAGGCAGATGTAACATGTGCCGAGGGAGTTAGATTTGGGTGGGGTGTGTTCAATCTGCAATCTAATTTGCAGTGAAAAAAATAAAGCAGCCAGTATTTACCCTGCACAGAAATAAAATAACCCACCCAAATCTAACTCTTTCTGCGCATGTTGTATCTGCCTCCCCTGCAGTGCACGTGGTTTTGCCCAATTGCTATCAAAAATCCTGCTGCGATCAATTTGGAATTACCCCTATGGTTTGGTACAGTATACCGGCGCCGGGATCCCGACAGCCGGCATATCGACACTTATTCTCCCTCGTGGAGGTCCACGATCCCCCTGGATGTAGAATAAAATAGCATGGCGCGCGTAGCGCGCCACCGTGCCCGTAGCGTGGCGAGCGCAGCGAGCCCACAAGGGGCTCATTTGCGCTCGCTACACTGTCGGTAAGCCGGCAGTCGGGCTCCCGGCGTCGGTATGCTGGTCGCCGGGAGCCCGACTGCCGGCATACCATAGTGAACCCCATGGTTTTGCCCAACTGCTAACAAAATTCCTGCTGCGATCAACTTGGAATTACCCCCAATGTTTGTGAACGGTGACTTTATTGACAATAAGGATATTATGTGTATTGTGACATTTTGGTGTTTCAATAAAAATGTAAAAAAAAAAAAAGTCAGGTTTATCAATGTATTGCTCTGTTTTTTTTATTTCCGCAGTCTGTTTTTGTAACTTTTTGCCGTTATAATTTATTGGGACCTTCAAGAGATGTTTCCCTCAAGGTCATGCATAAAAGAATAATTTTTAAATATCATCCATTTATTGTTTACATACTTCTACAGGGTCATTTAGTCCCACTAATGTTGGACTCTACTGTACATAGAGAATCAAGCGTACAAACAGCTTGGACAAATCAGTCTTTGCATCTCCTGAGGCACTCAGTAAATAGTAACATTGTTTAGATACACCTGTATCCTAGAAAGTCTATCATAAATCTGTTTTAGCGAACCAATTTCAGAGATGCCTAGTAAGAAAGTAATTGCTTCCATTGTAACATTACTCACCTTTTTACCAATGAGTCACTCACTACATGTTGAAAGACGATGACTTAATACTGAGATTAGGCTACAATAATTCCTTTGTATGGCTGTCAGTCGTATCATTTAATATACATCTGTACTTTGTGAATAAGAGCTTTACAATACATCCAATATGTTTTTTTCCTCTGTAATAATAGGATTTTAATTACCTACTGGTAAATCCTTTTCTCGTAGTCCGTAGAGGATACTGGGGTCCACATTAGTACCATGGGGTATAGACGGGTCCACTAGGAGCCTTGGGCACTTTAAGAAATTAACAGTGTGCGCTTGGTCCTCCTTCGCTGCCCCTCCTACCAGACTCAGTCTAGAAACTGTGCCCGAGGAGACAGACATACCTTGACAAAAGGATTTAAAGGACAGTTGCGAGATTCAAACCAGCACACACAAAAACCAAGAGGAAAGCCATGCTAACCAAATTTGAACAGGAACAGCAACAGCTGAACCAACAACAATACTTAACCAAGTAACATGCAAGAAACAAGAAGCACTGGGCAGGCGCCCAGTATCCTCTGCGGACTACAAGAAAAGGATTTAATGGTAGGTAATAAAAATCCTATTTTCTCTTACGTCCTAGAGGATACTGGGGTCCACATTAGTACCATGGGGATGTACCAAAGCTCCCAGACTGGGTGGGAGAGTGCGGAGGTTCCTGCAGAACTGATTGACCAAATTGAAGGTCCTCAGAGGACAAAGTATCAAACTTGTAGAACTTAGCAAAAGTGTTCAAACCTGGCCAAGTAGCTGCTCGGCAAAGCTGTAAAGTCGAGACACCACGGGGAGCCACCCAGGAGGAACCCACTGACCTAGTAGAGTGGGCCTGTACAGATTTTAGACATGGCAAACCTGCCGTGGAATAAACATGCTGGATAGTAAGCCTGATCCAGCGTGCAATCATCTGCTTTGAAGCAGGACACCCAATTTTATTGGGATCATAAAGAACAAACAGCGAGTCTGATTTTCTGTAACGAGCTGTTCACTTTACATACACCTTCAAATCCCTCACATCATCTATGGTAGAGGAGGTGTCGGAACCACAATAGATTGGTTGATATGAAACGCAGACACCACCTTTGGAAGAAATTGCTGAGTTCTGAGTTCAACTCGATCCTCATGAAAAATCAAATAAGGGCACTTATGAGACAATGCCCACAGTTCTGATACCCGCCTGGCTGAAGCCAGGGCCAACAGTGTAATGGTCTTCCACCTAAGAATCTTTACGTCCACCTCCTATAAGGGATCAAACCATTCCGATTGGAGGAACTGCAACACCACGTTGAGATCCCAAGGTGCCGTGGGAGGCACAAAGGGTGGTTGAATGTGCAGAACACCCTTCAATAACGTCTGAACCTCAGGGAGGGAAGCCAGTTGTGTCTGGAAGAAATCTGGACTTTTATGGAGCCCAGGCGTAGGCCCACATCCACACCTGACTGCAGAAAAAGCAGAAAATGTCCCAGTTGAAATTCCACCGTAGGAAATTTCCTGTTCTCACACCAAGAGATGTAATTCTTCCAAAAATGATGGTAATGCTTAGACGTTACCCCTTTTCTGGCTTGGATCAAAGTCGGAATAACCTTATCTGGAATTCCTTTCCGAGCTAGAATTTGACACTCAACTTCCATGCCATCAAATGTAGCCATGATAAGTCTCGGTAGACGAACAGCCTCTGTTGCACTGTTGCAGGAGATCCTCTCGAAGAGGTAGAGGCCATGGATCCTCCAGGAGCAAGTCCAGTAGATCCGCGTACTAAGCCTATCTTGGCCAGTCCGGAGCCATGAGAATTGCTCGAACCCTTTCCCTTTTTATTCTTTTGAGATTCTTTGGGATCCGTGGCAGTGGCGGAAACACATACACCATCTGGTAGATCCATGGGGCCACGAGAGCGTTCACCGCCACTGCCTGTGGGTCCCTCGACCTGGAACAATACCGCCTGAGCCTCTTGTTTAGACGAGGGGCCGTCATGTCTATTTGTGGAATGCCCCACTGACATGTCAAGCACCCGAACTCCTCCGGGTGGAAGCCCCACTCTCCTGGGTGGAGGTCGTGTCTGCTGAGGAAGTCTGCTTCCCAGTTGTCTACTCCCGGAATGAAGATTGCCGACAACGCCACCACATGTCTTTCTGCCCAGAGGAGAATTCTTGTCACCTCTGACATTGCTGCTCTGCTCTTTGTTCTGCCTTGTCGGTTTATGGGGGTCATTCTGAGTTGTTCGCTCGTTATTTTTTTCTCGCAACGGAGCGATTAGTCGCTAATGCGCATGCGCAATGTCCGCAGTGCGACTGCGCCAAGTAAATTTGCTATGCAGTTAGGAATTTTACTCACGGCATTACGAGGTTTTTTCTTCGTTCTGGTGATCGGAGTGTGATTGACAGGAAGTGGGTGTTTCTAGGCGGAAACTGGCCGTTTTATGGGAGTGTGTGAAAAAACGCTACCGTTTCTGGGAAAAACGCGGGAGTGGCTGGAGAAACGGAGGAGTGTCTGGGCGAACGCTGGGTGTGTTTGTGACGTCAAACCAGGAACGACAAGCACTGAACTGATCGCAGATGCCGAGTAAGTCTGGAGCTACTCAGAAACTGCTAAGAAGTGTCTATTCGCAATTCTGCTAATCTTTCGTTCGCAATTTTGATAAGCTAAGATTCACTCCCAGTAGGCGGCGGCTTAGCGTGTGCAAAGCTGCTAAAAGCAGCTTGCGAGCGAACAACTCGGAATGACCCCCAATGTACGTTGCTGCCGTCACATTGTCTGACTGAACTTGAATGGATAGATCTTGAAGAAGATGTGATGCCTGTAGAAGGGTGTTGTATATGGCCCTTAGTTCCAGAATGTTGATTGGAAGAATGGCTTCCTGACTTGAACATTTTCCTTGGAACTGTTCCCCCTGGGTGACTGCTCCCCAACCTCTGAGGCTTACGTCTGTGGTTAGCAGAATCCAAATTTGAATCCCGAACCTTCGGCCCTCGGTCACGTGAGAAGTCTGAAGCCACCATAGAAGAGAAACCCTGGCTCTTGGCGACATACGTATCCTTTGGTGCATGTGGAGATGTGATCCGGACCATTTGTCCAACAGATCCAGCTGGAAGGGCCTTGCGTGAAACTTTCCGTACTGTAGCACCTCGTAGGTGGCTACCATCTTCCCCAGAAGGCGAATGCAGAGATGCACCGATATCTGGGTTGGTTTCAAGACATCCCGCACCATTGACTGGATTACCAATGATTTTTCCAATGGAAGGAATACCTTCTGTGCCTCCGTATCCAGTATCATCCCCAGGAATGGAAGCCTCCGTGTTGGTTCCAGGTGAGATTTTGGTATGTTCAGAATTCACCTGTGATGCCGGAGTAGTTGAGTTGAGAGGGCAATGTTGTCCAACAACCTCTCCCTGGATGGTGCCTTGATCAGCAGGTCATCCAGGTACGGAATTATGTTCACTCCCTGTTTGCAGAGGAAAAACATCATCTCTGCCATTACCTTGGTGAACACCCTCGGTGCTGTGGAGAGGCCAAATGGCAATGTCTGGAACTGGTAGTGACAGTCCTGTAATGCAAACCTTAGATAAACCTGATGAGGTGGCCAGATTAGAATTTAAAGGTACGCATCTTTGATATCCAGAGACACCTAGAATTCCCCTTCCTCCAGACCTGAGAACACCGCTCTCATCTTGAATTTGAACAACCAAAAATACGGGTTCAATGACTTGCGGTTTAAAATGGGTCTCACCGAACCGTCCGGCTTCGGTTCCACAAACAGGTTGGACTAATAACCTTTTTTTTGCAGCTGATATGGAACTGGAACAATGACCTGAGACTGTACCAGTTTTGGATTGCATCCTGTAAAATAATACCTGCCTCTGGAGAGCTGGTATGCTCTATGACCCGAGGATCCTGGCATGATGTTGCCCAGACGTGACTGAAATTTCTTAAATGGGCTCCCACCTGCCTGTTTTCCAGGCAGTGCGGTCCACTGTCATGCTGAAGACTTAGAGGAAGCAGAACCTGAGTGCTGTTCCTGTGAACCTGCAGTTGCTGGTTTCTTGGGTTTACTTCTATAACCTTTGAAGGTTGTAGAAGAACCTTTGGTCTTATTTTTACATTTTGCTGTCCGAAACTACTGCAGAGTAGGAGCTGAGTAGGTCTTCCTAGGTGGAGTAGCTGCGGAAGGAAGGTATGTAGACTTATCCGCCGTAGCCTTAGATATCCACGTATCCAGTTCATCTCCAAACAGGGCCTCACCTGTGAATGGTAGGATTTCCACACCTTTTCTGGAATCCGCATCCGCAGTCCACTGACGTTGCCATAATCCCCTGCGTGCTGACACTGCCATGGCTGCGGTGTGTGCATTTAGCAAGCCTATCTCTTTTATGGCCTCAACCATAAAACTTGCAGAGTCATGTATATAGTGTAAGAGTTAAAGAATCTCCCCTTTGGGTAAGGAATTTAAACCCTCCAGTAGGTTACCAGATCATTTTGCAATGGCTCTTGTGATCCAAGCACAAGCTATAGTAGGTCTCTGGGCTACTCCCGCAGCTGTGTACATAGATTTGAGAGTGGTCTCAATCTTGCGGTTAGCCACGTCTTTTAAGGAGACTGTCCCCGGGACAGGCAAGACTATCTTGCGTGACAATCTAGATACCGATGCATCCACAATTGTTGGGTTTTCCCATTTTTTCCTATCATCCTGAGGAAAAGGGAAGGATTAAATTAACCTTTTAGGGATCTGAAACTTCTTGTCAAGATTAACCCAAGTTTCTTCAAATAGGGAATTTAATTCCTGAGATGCAGGGAAAGTAACAGAGGATTTCTTGTTCACATTAAAATAAGATTCCTCATCCTCTCCTGTTACTGTGTCATCCTTGATGTGCAGGACCTCCCTAATAGCTTCGATCAGGGCCTGTATTCCCTGTGACAGGGCTGCATCCCCCCACCTAAGTCCACCCCACCTTCCTCTGGGTCTGAAACATCATCATCAGCGTCAGCCTGCAGGATTTGGGCCAGAGTACGCTTTTGTGGACAAATGGCAGGGGTATGAAACGCTGGCATGGGACTTGAGGGTGTAGTAGGGTATGCCGGTGGCCGGGCTCCTGGCGACCAGCATACCAGCGCCGGAATCCCGACCGCTGGCATACCGACCGCTGGCATACCGACAGCTGGGCGAGCGCAAATGAGCCCCTTTTGCGCTTGCTACGCTATCTATTCTCCCTCCAAGAGGGAGAAAAGATGTCGGTGTGCCAGCAGTCGGGATTCCGGCGCCGGTATGCTGGTCGTTGGGAGTCCGGCCGCCGGCAAACAGAAGACCACCCGGACTTAAATCTCTATTCATCAGGTCATCCATAGACTGTCTTAACTGTTGCGTCTGTTTCTCAGTATGGAACAATTTATTAGAAATATCTGAGATCATCCCTTTTAGATAATCCAACCATACTGGTTCAGATCCACTAGTCAGAGAATGTGTACTACCCTGAGTACATTGTAGTGATCCCCTGAAGAAGAAAAACACTCTGCAGTGCATGAAACACACTCCTTGCCTGCCATTGTAATGTGAAAGTACACACACACACACACACACACACACACACACACACACACACACACACACACACACACACGATAAAAGTTTAGCCCAGTTAACCCAAACAGAGTCCTTCTAGGGGAACACAGAGTATGATGGAGCCAGCCACACAGCGGCCTTCTTGCTAAAGCTAAGCTTAGCAGGGTCGCAGACTGGATACCCTTAATAGGGTATTAGTATTCCTATACTGATCCCCCCCCTGCTATGACCCCCTGGTACCGCTGAGGTAATCTGGAGTCTTTGTGGAGGAGCTGCGTGTCTCTGTCAGGCTGTTCAGTGAGAGCTGCAGAGGGAAAATGGCGCTGGTGAGCCGCTGGATCCGCTCAAAGTGAAGCCCCGCCCCCGTAATGGCGCATGGTCTTCCCGTTTTTCTAATACTGGCTGAGGTTATATGTGGGTGGTTTACAGTGGGTTAGAACCCCTGTAAACTTAGTGCCAGTGTGGGTATAGTTGTGGCTTCAGCGCGCCCCTCACAGCGGAACATGTTATGTCTCTGAAGCCTGGAGCAGCAGCTTGTCAGCGCTGCACTCTTACCCTCATGCCGCGATTACCAGTGGCGACCCGCTAACTGGGACACCTGCCATCTACTCACCACTCTTCTTCCTTCTGGCTCTGTTAGGGGTGGCGGCGTGCTGCGGGACTGTACAGTTGCCGTGGTGGGGCTTGTGAATAGGTCCCTCAGGAGATATGTCCTGTCAGCGGGGAAGGGGACCATTAACCCTAAAGGAGGTTGGGCCGTTCTTTCCCCTAAGTCCCACGAAGCAGGCAGGCTGGTGTCAACCAGACCTGCCAGAAAACAACAAACAGAAAATAAATAAAGAAAACTCTTCAAGAGCTTCCCTAAGCGTGACCGGCTCCTCCAGGCACATTTTCTAAACTGAGTCTGGTAGGAGGGGCATAGAGGAAGGAGCCAGCACACAATGTTCATTTCTTAAAGTGCCCAAGGCTCCTAGTGGACCCCAGTATCCTCTAGGACGTAAGAGAAATATATTTTTACTAATGAAATCATGGGGTCTATGTACTAAGCATTGGAAACATATTGTAGAAATATACTTACATTTGCTATTGTTAAATATTTTGGGGGAGATTTATTAAGTCTTGGAGAGTGAGAAACTGGAAAGAGATAAAGGGGGTCATTCCGAGTTGATCGCTCGCTAGCTAGTTTTAGCAGCCGTGCAAACGCTATGCCGCCGCCCACTGGGGAGTGTATTTTAGCTTAGCAGAAGTGTGAACGCTTGTGCAGCCGAGCTCTACAAAAACAGTTTGTGCAGTTTCAGAGTAGCTCTGAACCTACTCAGCGCTTGCGATCACTTCAGCCTATTCGTGTCCGGATTTGACGTCATACACCTGCCCAGCGAACGCCCAGCGAACGCTCAGCCACGTCTGCGTTTTTTCAGACACGCCTGCGTTTTTGCAAACACTCCCTGAAAACGGTCAGTTGCCACCCAGAAATGCGCCCTTCCTGTCAATCTTCTTGCAGCCGTCAGTGCGACTGAAAACTTCGCTACAACCTGTGCACAACCACAACGGGCTTTGTACCCATACAACGCGCGTGTATTGCGGCCCATATACATGCGCAGAAATGCAGATTTTTCACCTGACCGCTGCGCTGCGAAAATCGTCAGCGAGCGATCAACTCGGAATGACCCCCAAACTGCCAACCAAGTAAGCTCCTGTCATTTTTCAAACACAGCCTGTAACATGGCAGTTAGGAACTGATTGGCTGGTACTTTATCTTCGTCCTCTTTATCACCCTCCAAGGCTTAGTACACAGACCCCATATCATATAAGAGTGTGGGAGGGGGGATTTATCAAAGCTTGGAGCAAGATAAAGTGGAGATAGATAAAGTGCTATACTGTTAGGAGTTGATTGGTTGGTAGTTATGTCTCTCCAAGCTTTGATAACTCTCCTCCTAAGGGGAGATCAAGCCTTCTAAACAGTGGGGAAATGGAAAAGATGAGAAGTTGCCCATAGCAACAATTAGCTTCTATTTACATTTATCCAGTACATACTATAACATGATTAGTATAAGCTGATTTGTTGCTATGGGTACCTTTTCCATGGGGTTCATTCTGCCCCGATCGCATGCTGCAGTTTATTGCAGCGGTGCGATCGGATCAGTACTGCGCATGCACGGTTCGGCCAATGCAGGCGTGGCCGTACCTTTGGGGGGGTGGGCCGCAGCGGCTGCGTGACATCACACGCAGCCGATGCGACCCGTTCAGCGAAGAGGTTCTCCCGGCCAGCCGCAGGAGATGCGCTGGCCGGGGGTACTCCTGAAATGCAAAAGCATCGCCGCTGTGCGATGCTTTTGTACTTCTGCGACGGGGCAGGGACAGACATGCAGGGTGGACTAGCCCTGTGCTGGTTGTCATCCCGCATGTCTGAGTGCCTGATCGTTGCTGTGCTACATTTAGCACAGCTACGATCAACTCGGAATGACCCCGCATGTCCCTACTCTATAGAAGTTGGCTGGATTTGAAGTTCAGGTGAATCTATTGGAAATTTCTATGGTTTTCATACATTACTTTCTTGAATTAGTACCGTCAAAGTCGAAAAATATTGCAGTACACACATCACCACATCACGTACAAACTACACACAGATGGCCTCCGTGCGCGTACTTGTTCTGCCGTGCGTGCGCATATTCGCAATTTGCGTATGGCCGCTCCCGCGGTCCTGCGCATTAGCGCGTGGTATGAGTATTTACGGTAGAGTTTGAGAACGCATGGAAAAGCTATCAAAACACATTACATATTTAATCCAAATAGTGCACAATGTACACACAGTCTCCCTGCACCACACCAGCAAGTTACAACAGTTTAAATAAGATTTTACTTACCGGTAAATCTATTTCTCGTAGTCCGTAGAGGATGCTGGGGACTCCGTAAGGACCATGGGGATAGACGGGCTCCGCAGGAGACATGGGCACTTTAAGAAAGAATTTAGTTCCTGGTGTGCACTGGCTCCTCCCTCTATGCCCCTCCTCCAGACCTCAGTTAGAGAAACTGTGCCCAGATGAGATGGACAGTACAAGGAAAGGATTTTGTTAATCCAAGGGCAAGATTCATACCAGCCACACCAATCACACCGTATAACTTGTGATAACTACCCAGTTAACAGTATGAAAACAACATATCATCAGTGCAAGACCGATGCAATTATAACGTAACCCTTATTGTAACAATAACTATGTACAAACATTGCAGACAATCCGCACTTGGGATGGGCGCCCAGCATCCACTACGGACTACGAGAAATAGATTTATCGGTAAGTAAAATCTTATTTTCTCTAACGTCCTAGTGGATGCTGGGGACTCCGTCAGGACCATGGGGATTATACCAAAGCTCCCAAACGGGCGGGAGAGTGCGGATGACTCTGCAGCACCGATTGAGCAAACATGAGGTCCTCCTCAGCCAGGGTATCAAACCTATAGAATTTTGCAAAAGTGTTTGAACCCGACCAAGTAGCAGCTCGACACAGCTGTAGTGCCGAGACCCCCCGGGCAGCCGCCCAAGAAGAGCCCACCTTCCTAGTGGAATGGGCCTTGACCGATTTTGGTAACAGCAATCCAGCCGTAGAATGCGCTTGCTGAATCGTGTTACAAATCCAGCGAGCAATAGTTTGCTTTGAAGCAGGGGCACCAATCTTGTTGGATGCATACAGGACAAACAGCGCTTCAGTTTTCCTGACTCTAGCCGTTCTGGCCACGTAAATTTTCAAAGCCCTGACCACATCAAGGGGCTCGGAATCCTCCAAGTCACGTGTAGCCACAGGCACCACAATAGGTTGGTTCATATGAAAAGATGATACCACTTTTGGCAGAAATTGTGAACGGGTCCGCAATTCTGCTCTATCCATATGGAAAACCAGATAGGGGCTTTTATGTGACAAAGCCGCTAATTCTGACACACGTCTAGCCGAAGCCAAGGCTAATAACATGACCACCTTCCACGTGAGATATTTTAACTCTGCCGTTTTAAGTGGTTCAAACCAGTGTGACTTTAGGAAACTTAACACCACATTAAGATCCCAAGGTGCCACCGGAGGCACAAAAGGAGGTTGAATACGGAGCACTCCTTTTACAAACGTCTGAACTTCTGGTAGATGAGCCAACTCTTTTTGAAAGAAAATGGATAGGGCCGAAATCTGAACCTTAATGGAGCCTAAGTTTTAGGCCCAAATTCACTCCAGTTTGTAGGAAGTGAAGGAAACGGCCCAGATGGAATTCTTCCGTAGGAGCATTCCTGGCCTCACACCAAGAAACATATTTTCGCCATATACGGTGATAATGTTAAGATGTCACGTCCTTCCTAGCCTTTATCAGCGTAGGAATGACCTCATCCGGAATGCCTTTTTCCGCTAGGATCCGGCGTTCAACCGCCATGCCATCAAACGCAGCCGCGGTAAGTCTTGGAACAGACATGGGCCCTGTTGCAACAGGTCCTGCCTTAGAGGAAGAGGCCACGGATTTTCTGTAAGCATTTCCTGCAGATCTGGATACCAGATCCTTCGTGGCCAATCTGGAACAATGAGGATTGTTCTCACTCCTCCTTTTTCTTATTATTCTCAACCCTTGGGTATGAGAGGAAGAGGAGGAAATAAATAGACTGACTGGAACACCCACGGTGTCACTACGGCGTCTACCGCTACTGCCTGAGGGTCTCTTGACCAGGCGCAATAACCCTGCAGCTTTTTGTTGAGGCAGGACGCCATCCTGTCTATCTGTGGCAGTCCCCACCGAACTGCAATCTGTGCGAAGACTTCCTGATGAAGTCTCCACTCTCCAGGACATATGTCTGGTGAGGAAGTCTGCTTCCCAGTTGTTCACTTCCGGAATGAACACTGTTGACAGTGCTCTTACATGATTCTCCGCCCAGCGAAGAATTCTGGTGGCTTTCGCCATCGCCACTGTGCTCCTTGTGCCGCCTTGGCGGTTTACATGAGCCACTGCGGTGACGTTGTCTGACTGGATCAGAACCGGTTGGTCGCGAAGAAAGGTCTCCGCCTGACACAGGGCGTTGTATATGGCCCTTAGTTCCAATATGTTGATGTGAAGACAAGTCTCTTGACTTGATCAAAGACCTTGGAAATTTCTTCCCTGTGTGACTGCTCCCCTGCCTCGGAGGCTCACGTCCGTGGTCACCAGGATCTAGTCCTGAATGCCGAATCTGCGGCCCTCTAGAAGGTGAGCACTCTGCAGCCACCACAGGAGAGATACCCTGGCCCTGGGGGATAGGGTGATCAACTGATGAATCTGTAGATGTGACCCGGACCACTTGTCCAGTAGGTCCCATTGGAAAGTCCTCGCATGGAACCTGCTGAAGGGAATGTTTTTCCCAGGACTCGAGTGCAGTGATGCACTGACACCTGTCTTGGTTTCAATAGGTCCCTGACTAGAGTCATGAGTTCCTGGGCCTTCTCTATCTGAAGGTAAACCCATTTCTGGTCTGTATCCAGAATCATACCCAAGAAGGGCAGATGAGTTATAGGAACCAACTGTGACCTCGGGAAATTGAGAATCCAGCCGTGTTGCTGTGACACCTTCAGTGAAAGTGACACGCTGTTCAACAACTGCTCTTTTGATCTCGCCCTTATTAGGAGATCGTCCAAGTATGGGACAACTGTGACTCCTTGCTTGCGTAGGAGTACCATTATTTCCGCCAATTACCCTGAAATTGGTCATGACAATCCTGTACCGCAATTGTCAGGTACGCCTGATGGGGTGGATAAATGGGAACATGAAGGTATGCAGCCTTTATGTTTAGATACACCATCAAATCTCCCCCTTCCAGGCTGGCGATGATCGCTCTGGGCGATTTCACTTTAAATTTGAACTTTTCCCGTATAGGTTCATTTTAATTTTAAAAATAGGTCTGACCGAACCGTACGGTTTCGGGACTACAGCCAAGGTTGAGTCATATCGCCTTCCTTGTTGCAGGAGGGGAACCTTGAGCACCACCTGTTGGAGATACAATGTGTGAATTGTATTTAATATTATCTCCCTTCCTGGGGGAGAAGCCGGTAGGTCCGATAAGGAAAAACCGGCGAGGAGGCACCTTTCGAATTCCAGCTTGTAACCCTGAGAAACAATTTTTTATTGCCCCGGGAACCACCTGTGAGTGAACTCAGATGTGGCTGAAGAGTCGAAGACGTGCTCCCACTGGGGCGGACTCCCTTAGCGGAGCTCCAGCGTCATGCGTTGGATGTAGTAGAGGCCGGGGAGGACTTCTGTTCCTGGGAACTAGCTGTGCCCTGTACCCTTACCTCTTGTAAGAAAGGACGCTCCTCGTATTTTCTTGTTATTCTGCGACCGAAAGGACTGCATGTGATACTGTCGTGCTTTCTTAGGCTGTGAGGGAATATAAGGCAAAAGATCAGAATTACCAGCTATAGCTGTGGAGACCAGGTCCGAGAGCCCTTCTCCACACAATTCCTCAGCCTTGTAAGGTAAACCTTCCATATGCCTCTTTTAGTCGGCATCACCTGTCCATTGCATGTTCCACAGAACACTTCTAGCAGAAATCGACATAGCGTTGACTCTAGAACCCAGTAGACTAATGTCTCTTTGGGCATGTTTTATATATATATAAGACAGCATCTTTTATATATATATATATATATACAGGGCCGGATTAACAATGGGGCGGATGGAGCTGCAGCTCCAGGCCGCCCCATCAAAATAGGCCCACAGCAACCGCTGCATTGCGCTGCTGTACACAGGAATATTTTTCTTTCCTGTTACAGCAGCCTAAGCCCCCGCCCACTGAAACAGCAAACCCCTTTCCCCTGCTTTTCTCCCGGGGTTGAAAAGACGGACTTAATAATTGTGCTAATAGCGGCGCAGTGGAAGGCTTCACAAGCCCTCCCTGCGCCGCACAGTATCTGAATCTCCAGCGCGGCAGCATCGTGACGGCGTTGCATCATCTCCTCTCATCTCCTCCTCCTCCTCCCCCCCCCCCCCCCCCCCGCATTCTGTCACATCCAGGGCCCCGTCGTCCAGTCGGGACATCGCATCCAGCCGTGAAATGGTAACTACGTCCGCGCCGCCGCCCCATTACCGCTTGAATGACTGCTGTGCAAGTGTGCACTGTATGCAGCAGCCAACCCAGCTCTGCTCCGTGAAGGCGGCCCTGACACTTGCTGTGACTGAGCTACCCAGCAGCTGCTGATCACAGGTGACGGGCTGCAGCCGCTGCTGCTCAGAGAAGGGATGTCAGTGTCCTGCAGTGCCTCTGGAAAAGGTATGCACTGCCTCTGACTGAACATGTGCCTAATTATATTATCTATATATTATTTATCTATCTAGCTATCCATCTAGTAATGTATTGCTGTCTAGCTTGTAATTTTTTGCCAAATCTCTACACACACACACACACACACACACACACACACACACACACACACACACACACACACACACACGTTTAACAGTCTCCGCCCCTGCTCTGGCTGGGATCAGTACGAAATCCCGCTGTACGGGATCCCGGCGGTCAAAATACCGACACCGGAATCCCGACCAGCACAATCCCGACAGGGGTGGTGAGCGGAACACAGCCCCTTGCGGGCACGGGGCCTCGCTACACTCGGCACACTATTATATTCTCCCTCTATGGGTGTCGTGGACACCCACGGAGGGAGAATATGTCGGGATTGTGCCGGTCGGGATTCCGATGTCGGTATTTCGACCTCCGGGATTCCGTCCGGCGGGATCTTGACCGCATTCCCTCTGGCTGGCACCATTTCCTCTACTTCATAGCCCCCTCCACCACCACCACCTCCAGGTGCGGCTATGATCCCTCTCCCACTGCAGCTTCTTTCCGACTCTCCACAACACATACCTCCCAACTGTCCCCATTTTGGCGGGACAGTCCGTTTTTCACGGTCTGTCCTGCTGTTCCACCCGCAGGTTGCAGTGTCCCGCGGGTGGGGGAAGTTGGGAGATTTCCCCCCCCCCCTCCCCGTCACTCGCTGCTCTGATCAGAGCAGCGGTGAATAGATGCTGTGTGCATGCGTACAGCGTCTATTCCTGGCACAGAGGGGCAGGGGGCATGACCAGCAGCTCACTGAGCACTGTCCATGCCTCCATAATGACAAAAATGGGCTGCGTGGTTTTCAATAGCGGCGTTTGTCATGAGGCCACGCCCTAACTGATAGGCCATGCCCCCTTACTTTGTCATGAGGCCACGCCCTAACTGATAGGCCATGCCCCCTTACTGTGAGGTCACGCCCCTAAATTCGGGCTCGCGCCGAAGGCATTCGTTGCTGTCCCTCCTTCTGTGGAGGTAAAGTTAGGAGGTATGCCAACAGCTTAGTCGTCCTGCACATCCATTGCAAATATTCCCGCCCTATTCCCCGTCACAGTTCTGTCCAGAACCACTTGCTCCCACACTGAAATCGGCTTTTCTTCCTCTCCTAATAATACAGTTATTATGTCTATCTATCTATCTATCTATCTATCTATCTATCTATCTATCTATCTATCTATCTATCTATCTATCTATCTAATAAACAAGTGGAGAAGTAAGCGCACAGGTATCAATAATAATGCACCCTAACCCAAACCCCCCTTCTAATGCCTAAACCTAATCTCCCATCCCCCGGGGTGGGACACAAGCACGTCCTGCTAAAAGAACGTTCGGGATTCCAGGCAGCAGTATTTTGACGCCAGGATCCTGAGCTCCGTCTGGATTTTGATGCCAGCATAATGTCTCCATTCGGGATTCTGGCATCGGTATTTCGACCGCTGGGTTCCCGTCTGGTGGCATTGTAACTACATCCCTTCCCAAGTGCCTTATAGTGTTAAAGAATCAACAATCAACGTAAAAAAAAATAATGGTTGGCATTAGCAGTCGGCTCGGTCAGTTGACCAATAATGATTCATGATACATGAAATGAAAAAATAGGCAAGACATCACGTGTAACGTTTTAACACTGCATATCTAATAAAATACTGTGCTAGTTGGAGTTAGGAGCTACGGCGAGTTCCACAAATACATATACAACTCCAATATTTTTTTTAGATTTTTATACACCATTTTATTTAACAATGGGGGTCATTCCGAGTTGTTCGCTAGCAGATTTCGGAAGCAGCGCAGCGATCAGGCAAAAAATCGGCACGTCTGCGCATGCGGTGCAAGGCGCACGTGCGTCGTACTATTACAACAAACAATGTAGTTTCATAAAAGGTCTAGCGAAGCTTTTCAGTCGCTCTGCTGGCCACAGAGTGATTGACAGGAAGTGGGCGTTTCTGGGTGTCAACTGACCGTTTTCAGGGCGTGTGCAGAAAAACGCAGGCGTGCCAGATAAAAACGCAGGCGTGGCTGGGGAAACGGAGGCATGGCTGGCCGAACGCAGGGCGTGTTCGTGACGTCAAAACAGGAACTAAACAGTCTGAAGTGATCACAAGCGCTGAGTAGGTCTGAAGCTACTCTGAAACTGCACAAAATTATTTTGTAGCCGCTCTGCGATCCCTTCGTTCGCACTTCTGCTAAGCTAAAATACACTCCCAGTGGGAGGCGGCATAGCATTTGCACGGCTGTTAAAAACTGCTAGCGAGAGAACAACTCGGAATGACCACCAATATCTACAATATAAAATGCAGGTAACAAACATACAGGAGATAAAATATATGAAAGCTTATCTTAAAATAAGCTGAAACTGCAATTTCCACATAATACAGAATGGACAAATTGGGGGGATAGAGGCTTTTGAAGGCAGGTTATAGTCACACCCTACAGCACACACTGCACCCCCTATGCCGACCATACCTCCACAACATTGGTCACAACCCCTATATCACTAGTAACACCCCTGCAGCACTGATCACATCCACTACAGTGGCTCACAAAATAGGCCCTTCATAAATTTCAGCTCCAGGCCCATGTGGACCTTAATCTGGCACTGTATATATATAAAACCAAAGATCCCTGCACTCTCACACAGCTCAGCCAACTACTGGGGTGCCAATCAGAGTCCGACCCACACAGAGGTGGGACCCATAGTACAATACAGGATGATCCACAAAGTGGAACAGATAGCACTCACTAGATTTCAATTCAATAATTCAGCAAAAAGAATATTTAATGTAAACGGTAATCTCACAGTTCAAAGTAATATCCATATCCATCCGACGTTTCGGTCCACACCAGGACCTTTGTCAAGGATTCACAACTTTGTCAAGACAGTCAGCATCACAGCAAAAGTCAATATTATAGGTAACTGGAGTCCAGTTACCTATAATATTGACTTTTGCTGTAACTTTGCATTATCATAGTCGACACTGGAGTCAGACTCCGTGTCGATATCAGTGTCTATTATTTTGGATAGTGAGCATTGTGAGACTCTGAAGGTCTTTGCGACATAGGAACAGACCTGTGTAGATTCACTGTCTGTTCTCTAATCCTTTGTGCAATAAATTTACCTCAGCACTTTATTTCACATATCCAATCAGGTGTCGGCGTTGTCGACGGAGACACCACTCACACACACATTTGCTCCATCTCCTCCTAAGGAAAGCCTTTTACATCAGACATGTCGACACACACGTACCGACACACCACACACTCAGGGAATGCTCATCTGAAGATAATTCCCCCACAAGGCCCTTTGGAGAGACAGAGAGAGAATATGCCAGCACACACACCCAGCGCTATATGACCCAGGAAAAAACACAGCAATTTAATGTTTACCCAGTAGCGCTGTTATTATCTGCGCCGAATTATGTGCCCCCCCCTCTTCTTTAAAAACCTCTCTTCTACCGTGGTATAAGCAGGGGAGAATCCGGGGAGTTTCCTCTCAGCGGTGCTGTGGAGAAAAACATGGCGCTGGTGAGTGGTGAGGGAGAAGCCCCGCCCCCTCGACGGCAGGCTTCTGTTCCGCTAAAAGTGTAAAATTGGCGGGGGCTCATGCATATATACAGTGTCCAGCTGTATATATGCTCCTTTTGCCAAATAAGAGGTTTATATTGCTGCCCAGGGCGCCCCTTCCCCTGCGCCCTGCACCCTTACAGTGACCGGAGTATGTGAGGTGTGTGGGAGCAATGGCGCACAGCTGCAGTGCTGTGCGTTACCTCAGTGAAGATCATGAAGTCTTCTGCCGCCTCTGAAGTCTTCTTTTCTTCTCATACTCACTCGGCTTCTATCTTCCGGCTCTGCGAGGGGGACGGCGGGGCGGCTCCGGGGCGGCTCCGGGACGGACGGCGAGGGTGAGATCCTGCGTACCAATCCCTCTGGAGCTAATGGTGTCCAGTAGCCTAAGAAGCAGGACCTAGCTTCAGAGAGTAGGGCTGCTTCTCTCCCCTCAGTCCCACGATGCAGGGAGTCTGTTGCCAGCAGAGCTCCCTGAAAATAAAAAACCTAACAAAATACTTTCTATCAGTAAACTCAGGAGAGCTCACTGAAAAGCACCCAGCTCGTCTGGGCACAGTATCAAACTGAGGTCTGGAGGAGGGGCATAGAGGGAGGAGCCAGTGCACACCAGGAACTAAATTCTTTCTTAAAGTGCCCATGTCTCCTGCGGAGCCCGTCTATCCCCATGGTCCTTACGGAGTCCCCAGCATCCTCTAGGATGTTAGAGAAAATGGTATAAGAACAAAGGGATTCACCGTTACAGGATAGGAAGGGACAGAACAAGGTTATAAGGTGGTGTTTGGTATCCAGCTGTAGGGTATTTTAAGGGTAATATTCCGGTGTTGGTTTGCAGAAGATCGCATGTTCCTGCGAATAGTTATGTGCAGGAGCAGAATATAGATATAAACTGTATTTACTGTACATTAGGTATGCAGCGGGAACCCAGAGTAGACCACCCACAAGTGCATCTGGAACAGACATCGCCCACCTATTCAAACCAACCTATGACCTCTCCTGTACTGTAAATGAGCATCCCTGTGTCCAATGGACAAAGAGATTACAGTATCCATTGTGTTAAGTTTTGGAAGATTGTATAAAAGGAGCCAGCTGTAGGCCTGGTCACACAAGACTCTAAAAGTTATCTATCTAGATGACCGAGGACCAGACTGGGTAGCGTGGCGAAAACCAAACACGTATGTACCATTGACTGTAGCCATTATTCTTTTGTATTGTATTGCTTTGTTATTGTAACCCCCTATCAGTAATAATATGTTGTGTTGTCGGAACCCGACATTTTAAATACAAACTGGTGTCGTGTTTTCCTTTCCCTGCTAAGGTTATAAGTGTATTACTATCGCATGCATAGCTGTTAAGGGTTCACGGTGTATCTTTGGGTGTGTACGCGCTGAGTGTACTTTGTACAGCCAGTGCGGTGTTTGTACGCAAAGTACGGGACTCTGTACGCTAATGGTGTAATAAGTACGTAGGTTGAGGATTAAGTATAGCAGCCGCAGCGGCTCCATTTAAAGTGTATGAAATGTCTTTTTAAAGTGTTGCTTTTAGTCCTGTATGTAAATCAGCATTTACAATTGGGGCATCGTCCAGTTTCCACATACAGCCTAACAGGTCATAGCAGACTTAATCTATCAGCAAAGGGCGGAAAGAAGGTATCCTACGTAACCTTTTCTTGGTCGATGGATACACTGAAAACCCTACTTGTGTGCTGATTAGATGACGTCTGCTCTGTATGGTCTGCAGAGGTGCTGGTAGAACCCGTAAAACACAGGAAAAAAGCTATTTAAAAATCTGTGAAATTTTTTGGCGCCAAAAAGCGTACACAAAAGGCACCCATACTTTGCATACCCTCTCACATTGTTGCCACAAAACAGATTGCTAGATTCATTTAGATCTGTGTGAAAATCGGATATATTTGTTACTATATGGTTAAAACTGAAATAACAGCATTTAATGATGTAAGTGTAAAGACACAAACGCAGTTCTGGCCTGGTTGTAAAGGTTTATACAGAAAAAAACTGGGTGTTGTGTTAAGTGAGCGATTATAGTTAGTATTGCTCACATTTATAGAGACTGTGTAGTTTGTTTATTGCGGACGCATGGTTTTGTACACGTGTCTCGGACAAAGTACAGGACTGCGCACGCAGCGTAAAAGACACGCACGGTCGCGTGTTTACGCAAAGTGCGTAAGAGTGCGGCGCTAAGTACAAATTACACAATAATGTCGTTTAGTTAAAAGGTGGGACAGTAGCCATGGTACAATAGCACAAAACTACCCGGTTTCAACTTTCTAAAGCAGATTAGTATAAAACTTTTGTTTAAACTGTATTGCCTCTGGGGGTAAAGCTGCCAATCAGAACGAGTGAAAATTTTCTGTACAGAAAAACAAAGCGTATTTGAGTGAGTGAAAGCGGAGTGAGTGGAGCTGAACCCAGGAACTAAGTGGTCTAAGTGGTCTAAGTGGTAACACTGGGTTAGTAGATGCCCGGTGGCGTAGGGTTCGCTACCTTGCGTGACTAAGTGGTCTTAGTGATCCCATACAACTAAGTGGTCTGGAGTGGTCTAGGCTAAGTGGTCTACAGCAATCATAGGGCATATAGATAACTAGTATCTATAGGCTGTGTTATTGCATCGCATGTCCGTGTGTTCTACACAGCACAACGTGATACCATTGTGTCATATGCACTGTGGAAAAGCATACGCAGACGTGATTGTATAGACAAAGGGGTTTTTCTTTGATAACGTCGGGAAATCTCCCTGGTGGGCTTCACTGGAAAGGGTGAAGGATAGTTATCTAATTTCTCTGTTTTTCACCCTACAAACAATTCCAGTTGAAAGATACCGAAAAGGAATTTTTCGCTGCCTCTCTCAGGAAAATATTCCAACAGAACTTCTACCGAAAGAAATGACGGTGCTGTAAGGTCTGATAGGAGCCCTAAGTTGGGTACATCGCCTTCGCTATTGACAGTGTATGATAGTACCGGCCAATGTGGGCGAGAGTGGGTGGAAGCACTCGGAGAAGTTCCACCGTCTACTTACATTGAGTATTTTGGTGTTTGTGGGAATTTTTTTTAGTTATTAAAAAGACCCACAAATATGGGAGCCAGTTGCTCAAGTGAGAGACATTTGTGCAGGGTTCAGGCAGAAGAGTTAGGACCGACAAGGTTTATCATGTGTGAAAAATATGGTTCACACACGGAAGTTTTATGTAATGAGTGGGTACGTATGACTGACAAAGATAGGGCATCATTCCCTAAGGTGGGCAGCTTTGAATCAGAGGTATTGCAGAACTAAAGGATAAGGATATGTCTGATAAAATCCAGAAAACAAAGGATTAAACATACATATTGTTTAAATTTATGACAGCAAGAGGGGGATATGTAAAGGGAATTAGCTTGCGCAGCAAGTTCCAAACCTAGCGGGAAAACAATGGTGACCGCACCACCACCACCATATATTGTTGGGGAGAAAGTGGCTACAAGCAATGGTGCATTGGTACAGGATAGGAATGTGATTGATAAATGTACTAACGCTAACCCTTGCAAGCTGTATCGCATTTTACATTTTCCCCAGGATTGTGAGCACGATATCGGCACTCTCTCTAGCAGCCACCATACAAGATACTCAGGTGGGCACGGCCCAAACATCAAGAGTTGTATCAAGGATCCCTAGCAGAGGGATAAGTGAGGTCGTGTCCACAGGTAAGTACGGTACCATACATTATGCAGAAACTATAGCTCCCCACATTATAGAATCAAACCAGAAGGATGTAATTGAATTAAATCCTGTCAGGGTAATTGCAGTTCCCAACGGGAAAACTGACAATCAGGGAGTAACTCCCATCAGGAACATTGCCATGCATTGTACCTGGTCCCGAGCAGAGTTAAGGTCAATTATGTCAGAATTTCCCGATCCCAGAAAAGATCTAGTCGGATGCCAGAGATTCATTAAAGAGTTAGGTAACGCCCATGAGCCTACAAATAAAGATTGGCGAACAGTGCTACGAGTTTGTTTACCCTCAAATATTAACACCACGAAATTCATAGCAGACAGTAAGTTAGATGCAGAAGTACCTCTCACTGATGAATACAATCAGGAGAACGTAAAGCAAATCAATCTGCAACTAGGAGTGTATTTCCCTACTGTTGTCAAATGGAATAAAATTTTCTCCATAAGACAAAAGGAAGGTGAAACGGCATCCGAATATTTCCATCGAGCACTGCAGGAAATAGCTAGATACACTGGGATCGAGGACATTAAAGATAATGCACATCATAGGGAGGTAGCTGTTACTGTATTAATGGACGTGTTAAAGGAGGCATTAAGAACAAGGGTACAAACCTCTCTACCTAACTGGAAAGGTATCTCGGTGGCTGCATTGAGAGAGTCCGCTGTCGAGCACGATAGGAACATCAGTAAGCACAGGGAGTTACAGGGGGATAAGCTGATGATGGTAAGTTTACAGGCCTTTACAGCAAAACACCATCAGCCAAAATCCCAGACCCCTGCGGTTTGGAAAAGACCTAGAAAATGTTACATTTGTAACAAGGAAGGACATTTTGCCCAGGATTGTAGGAGCAGTGGGACACATAACGTATACCGACCCCCTAGACCAGTATACAAACCACACTACAATTCACAATTGGGATCAGGGACCACCTAGGAGAAATTACGAGCCACATGCAGGGGAAACAAGGAGGTACCCACCAAGGAGAGATTGGTAGACCTCCGAAAATTCTCAGCTACCCCCCTCACATATTGTAGCTGCCAATGCGCTGTGGGAGGGTCTCAATATACAATAGGGGTTGGGCCACACCTGTAGTCTGCAGCCAGTGAAATTGATTGCTAGCCTTGGTAGCGAACCTGAGGTCACGGTTGATGTAGCTGGTGTACCATTACCATTTCTTGTAGATATAGGGGCGGCCAGGTCAGTGTTGAATTCCACATCAGGTATAAAGACCACGGGAAAAATTATTTTGGCAATGGGAGTAACAGGAACGGTGCAACAATACCCTTTGAGTAGACCTGCAGAGATTACGATAGGGCCCTTGCAAACCAAACATTCTTTTCTGTTGGCTGCATCGGCTCCGACTAATCTACTCGGCAGAGACTTATTGTGTAAAATGCGGTGTGTCATATATTGTACTCCTGAGGGTGTCTTCTTGGATATACCTGAGAACCACGCTCAAGAAGTGCAAGATATATTAGACACCCCTCAAAGACTAATGTCGCATTCTACTGTTATAGACAAGTGTCCATCAAAGGTAGAGGAAATGATCTCACAAATACCGGGTTCCCTTTGGACCAAAGATGGACAAGACACTGGATTGATGGCGAATGTAGCTCCAGTAGTAGTACAAGTAAAAGATGGTAGGATAGCTCCAAAAATCCCTCAGTATCCTCTGAAGCCAGAGGTAGAACTAGGAGTGTACCCCATCATAGAGCGGCTGCTACAGCAGGGCATCCTAGTCAGGACGTCCAGCACTGCCAATAGTCCCATCTTCCCTGTGAAAAAGAGTGGGGGGAGGGGTTACAGGCTAGTGCAGGATCTAAGGGGGATTAACAAGATAGTTGAGAGCCAATTCCCCAATCCAGCTGTCATCCTCATGCAAATTCCCTCTACTGCAAAATTCTTCACTGTCATTGACCTCTGTTCTGCTTTCTTTTCTGTCCCTCTTCACCCTGACAGCCAGTACCTTTTTGCCTTTACATACAGGGGAGTACAGTACACCTGGACTCGTCTCCCCCAAGGTTTCATTGACAGCCCAAGTATTTTCTCCCAGGCTTTGCACGACTGTTTACAATCCTTTCAACCTGAGAGTGGATCAGTACTAATACAGAATGTTGATGATTTATTGTTGTGTTCTGACTCACTCGAATCGTCCTTGAAAGACACGAAACAGCTTCTGTTTCATCTTTCCCAAACGGGACACAAGGTTTCAAAGGATAAGTTGCAGTTGTGCCAGACCAGGGTCAAATATTTGGGACATTGCTTGACTCAAGGACTTAGACACCTCACTGCTAATAGAATACAGGCGATTCGCGACATGACTCTGCCACAAACGCAGCAACAGATCCGCACTTTCCTTGGCATGTGTGGGTACTGTCGAAACTGGATTCCAGGGTTCTCTATACTGGCTTTACCTTTGCAAGAAATGGTCTCTTCGAACAAACCAGAACGGATCTCGCACACAGATGAGTCCGAACTGGCATTTGAGAGACTCAAACAGTGCCTATCACAGGCACCTGCATTAGGTATGCCAGATTATGAGAAGCCCTTTGAATTGTACGGTACAGAAAGCGCGGGGTGCGTGGCAGGGGTTTTAACTCAGAGACATGGTGATGCCAGCAGACCGGTAGCTTACTATAGTGCACAGTTGGACACTGTAGCGCGGTCTCTCCCCACTTGCTTGCGAAGTGTTGCAGCGATAGCTTTGCTGGTAAGTAAAAGCGAGGACGTAGTGTTAGGACATGACCTGACCATTCATACACCTCATGCAGTATCAGCCTTACTAAACTCAGCCCAAACCAGACATGTCTCATCTGCTCGGTTTACAAAGTGGGAATTATCACTGATGGCCCCGGTAAACATCACCATTAAGAGATGCAGCGCACTAAATTCTGCAACTTACTTGCCAAGTGTGCCTGGACAGGCACAAAGGGTGGAGGATGAGAATGATGGTGAAGGAGGATTTAGTGCAGAGACTGATACACATGATTGTATGGAATACCTGAATCAGACTTTCACAGCGAGACCTGACATCAGTGACAACCCACTGGAAGGAGTAGACTTTACCTTCTACACTGACGGTAGTTGCCACAGACAGACAGAATCAGGAGATTTGTGCACTAGATATGCAGTTGTAGATGACGAAGGTATCATAGAAGCTGCACCCCTGGGCCCACCGCACTCAGCACAAGTTGCTGAGTTGGTCGCCCTAACCAGAGCGTGTGAATTGGCCAAGGGTAAGTCAGCTAATATATACACAGATTCTAGGTACTCCTTTGGAGTAGTGCATGATTTCGGGGCCCTATGGCACCTCAGAAATGTCATGACGGCAGCTGGCACACCTGTAGCGCATGCGTCCCACATCAAAAGGCTTTTGACAGCAATACAGGAACCAGAGTAGCTGTTATCAAGTGCAAAGCACACACTTACAACCAAGACCCAATTTCACTTGGTAACAGCCGGGCAGATGAAGCTGCTAAATCAGCAGCAAGCACCCCCATACAAATGAACATCACATCACTGATGACATTTAACACGATCAACACACAACAATTAATCGAAATGAAAAATTTGTGTTCCCTACAGGAAAAGGCAGTCTGGAGGGCAAAGGGGTAAGGCCAGGAGTCCTCAGGACTGTGGACAGGTGGACACGGTAAGCCTGTGGCCCCCAGAGCATATCTTCCAAGCCTAGCTGAGGCGGCACACGGTCTGACTGATCTGGGCAAAGAGGGTATGTGCAATCTGGTAAGAGCCTACTGGTGTGCGCCAGGATTCTCTTCTCATGCAGGTAAGAGAGCAATGACATGTTTTACTTGCTTGAGGAAGAATATTGGAAAGACAATACCAACAGAGCCATCCCATATCCCTCCTACAGACGGATCTTTTCAGGTAATACAAATCGATTTCATACAGTTACCACCCTGTAGGAATTTGAAATATGTGTTAGTTTGTATTGATGTATTTTCCAACTGGGTAGAAGCGTTCCCTGCTGCCACAAATACTGCTACGTTCACTGCAAAGAAAATTGTGCAGGAATTTGTGTGTAGATATGGTATCCCTAGAATAATTGAAAGTGACAGGGGTACCCATTTTACAGGTGAAGTCTTTCAGGTCATGTGCAAACTGATGGGAATTAATAGCAAGCTGCATACTCCGTACTGTCTACAGGCGAGTGCAAAGGTAGAGAGAGTGAACAGCACTATTAAGAACAAGCTGAGCAAATTAATGGCTGAAACTGGATTGTTGTGGCCAGAAGCTTTGCCACTAGTGTTGTACAGCATCAGAACCACTCCCAGGTCTCCACTTAACTTATCACCCTTTGAAATTCTTTTTGGTCGACAACCTCATGTAATGATAGACCCCCAGGATGATTTGAAATGTAATAATGAAGTGACTGTGAAATATTTGGTTGGGATGAGCCAGCAGCTGAGAAATCAACAAAGAAATTTAAAGCTGGTGATTCCTGACCTACCGAACAGTAATTGTCATGACATTGAGCCTGGGGATTATGTGATGATTCAAAATTTGTTACGCTCAGGTTGCCTCATAGACAGGTGGGAAGGACCATACCAAGTCTTGTTAACCAGCACGACAGCATTGAAGGTCGCCTAAAGAGAGACTTGGGTCCACTGGTCCCACTGCAAGATGGTCGCTGACATGGAGAAAACTCGTGACAAAGAACAGAGTGTAGAGAATCTCGTATCACTGGAGTGTTTGTTCCGGGAAAGTTGAGAGGCAGGACTGTTGAAGGGCATCTGAGCACAGAGAGCAACAAGATCTAGAACGGTTGTCGCACCATTTTCTTTTTTCACCTCCCTCTGCATTTTCCTTTCTTTTCTCCTTCTTATTTTCCTCCTTTCCCCTAACGAAATGGATCTATCACAAGAGACTGCGTTTCGGGTTCTGTTAGTAATTCTGGTTTTGATCAGGACAGTTTGTTTTGGTGGGGGTCCCAGAGAGGTCGAGCAGGGATCTGGAATGGGTTCTGATGGCAAGTATGAATTTGTAGGATCTCAGGAGCAGCACATCACTCTAGTAAAGGCTGGCATCAGTAAGCGCTCTGGTAGTCATGGAGCTCGGAGGCACTGTGAAGGGTTATTGTCTGATGAATATTGTATTTGTAGGAATTGTGAGAATATAGTAGAGGATGGGTGCATCCAGAGATGTCAGTCCAACCTTAATATCAACATGGACCGCCATCCGTTGACTGATTACCACTCACTAGTGGGTAAGGTCTTAAACCAGACAGAATTCTGGGTGTGCTCACAAGTACCTCAAGGTCAGAGTAAGTCAGAATTAGTACCATACCCTTTAGCAATAGATGAGGTACTCGAATTGTGGGGTGGGAGACCGGTGGACAAGAAATTCAATATCTCTAGGCCCCCTAGTTTGAAGCTCCACCAGTATCATGTAGACAGGTCCTTATTGTGTTTTAATATTTCCAATTATCGAAAACCGGGAAATTGGGAAGTGACGTGGAATAATCAGACAATGACCTTTTCACACAGAGCTGATAGGATACCCACAGACTCTGAACTTGTACGCCAAATAGCCAACAGTGGAAGCAAGACCATGTGGGTTGGAAAAGTATCGTCAGGCTATTGTGCTCATATCATCCAGCCCAATACTTGTACTGAGCAGATGGGAGAACAAGGGATTGGTTTCTTTACTTGGAAAGTTTGCAATATGGGGATGTTATATTTTGTCCCCTATGTTCTCCCAGATGATGACTATTTCATATGTGGGAGGAAGGGGTACAAGTGGCTTGCCCCGAGCTCAGAGGGATTGGGTTATATTGGGAGAGTACTACCGGAGGTCATGACCATAACCCATGATAAAATGAAAGACGTTCACCGCAGTGCTCAGGCTCCTTATACTCATACTCACTATGAACACATCATCAAGAGATACCTCATAGATAGGGCAGAGCACGCAGCCTCTGAATTGATCCACGAATCCACCGGGATTCAGTTCCTTCTCGCATTAGACATTACCCGTACTGCCAGAGGAACTATAAATTATAGGTATATCCATGTGCTAGCGAACTTGATAGATAATATCACTGAGATGTATGACGACACCTTCAGGTATACAGGAAGGGAGTTACAAGCTTACAAGCAGGAACTGATTCAGTACAGAATGGTCCTTAATTATGTCACAACCGTGACAGGTGGGTACTGTGTTACTCTGGCAACTCAATATGGTGTGAAGTGCTGTACGTATTTTACAAACAGCACTGATGACCCAATGGAGATCATCGATCAAAAGATGGACGATATCATGCAGTTGAAGTGGGAGTTCAGGAGGAAGCACAACCTTACCTTAGCGACTGTGAGTAATGAACTGACCGGCTGGGTCTCATGGTTGAACCCACGCAAATGGTTCTCAGGTTTAGGAGAGTGGGCTCAAAAAATGTCATTATGAGTGTGGGGAAGTTTCTCCTTTGTATCCTGGGAGTCGTCATAATTATTGGTTCGATATTTAGGTGTGTTCAAATTCTAATTGGGCGCAAGCACGGCACAAACTTGATGAGTCTAAGGAGCGAGGGCGCTGTTATAGCAGCAGATTTAATCTACGACCCATCCATAGAGACAGTGTTATGATAAGGATTGCAAATGAATTTCATGGCCTGTTTCTTTCACCCGTTTTTCTTTGTCTCCCCCTCTGCCCAGACACATCCAACCGGAAAAGACGTCAGCCCTACCCAAAATGTTTATGTGAATGTATTTTTATATATGTGTCTTATCTTCATCTCTGCAACCTCCAGCTAATGGCACACATAGTCTACAGGTGATATCCACATATACTGGCACTCACATATGTTTCCCCCTCCATGTATCATCAACTAAATGTGCACCCCATTTGTTGGAACAAGAATCCGAAAAGAGCTCGGTAGTGTTTGTTGGCCCATTTACAGACCCTTAATACGGGATGAGAAGGATTTAATGTATACTTCGCAATACCTCGAAGCTTATGTAGAACATATACGGCACGATGATACATGCCCCTCAGACATGGATTCATACATACATGCTTTTACTATCCCACTAGGTCATACATTTCCCACCTACAACTCTGCCCCGACCATCCAACCTTCTGTAGATATTGTATAGATATTTTTCTGTTTATTGATTAGATAGTGGCAGTTATTGGTGACTGCCAAAGGGTGAACTGTCAAAGTCGAAAGATATTGCAGTACACACATCACGTACAAACTACACACAGATGGCCTCCGTGCGTGTACTTGTTCTGCCGTGCGTGCGCATATTCGCAATTTGCGTATGGTCGCTCCCACGGTCCTGCGCATTAGCGTGTGGTATGAGTATTTACAGTAGAGTTTGTGAACGCATGGAAAAGCTATCAAAACACATTACATATTTAATCCAAATAGTGCACAATGTACACATAGTCTCCCTGCACCACACCAGCAAGTTACAACAGTTTAAATGGTATAAGAACAAAGGGATTCACCTTTACAGGATAGGAGGGGACAGAACAAGGTTATAAGGTGGTGTTTGGTATCCAGCTGTAGGGTATTTTAAGGGTAATATTCCGGTGTTGGTTTGCAGAAGATTGCATGTTACTGCGAATAGTTATGTGCAGGAGCAGAATATAGATATAAACTGTATTTACTGTACATTAGGTATGCGGCGGGAACCCAGAGGAGACCACCCACAAGTGCATCTGGAACAGACATCGCCCACCTATTCAAACCAACCTATGACCTCTCCTGTACTGTAAATGAACATCCCTGTGTCCAATGGACAAAGAGATTACAGTATCCATTGTGTTAAGTTTTGGAAGATTGTATAAAAGGAGCCAGCTGCAGTCCTGGTCACACAAGACTTTAAAAGTTATCTATCTAGATCACCGAGGACCAGACTGGGTAGCGCGGCGAAAACCAAACACATATGTACCATTGACTGTAGCCATTATTCTTTTGTATTGTATTGCTTTGTTATTGTAACCCCCTTTCAGTAATAATATGTTGTGTTGTCGGAACCCGGCATTTTAAATACAAACTGGTGTCGTGTTTTCCTTTCCCTGCTAAGGTTATAAGTGTATTACTATTGCATGCATAGCTGTTAAGGGTTCACGGTGTATCTTTGGGTGTGTACGCGCTGAGTGTACTTTGTACAGCCAGCACGGCGTTTGTACGCAAAGTACGTACACGGTACGGGACTCTGTACGCTAATGGTGTAATAAGTACGTAGGTTGAGGATTAAGTATAGTGGCCGCAGTGGCTCCATTTAAAGTGTATGAAATGTCTTTTTAAAGTGTTGCTTTTAGTCCTGTATGTAAATCAGCATTTACAGTACCAACCAAATACCCTTTACTGTTTCAAATGTAAAACGTATGAGCCAAATATTTTTATGTAAAGAATTAAATAGTACTACTACCCAGACAATTAGCATCCGTTGAGATCTGTCATGCATTATGCACAGAGACCTTGCACCGGCCCTAGGGCCTAATTCAGACCTGATCACAGCAGCAACATTTTTCTCTAATGGGCAAAACCATGGCCCTCATTCCGAGTTGTTCGCTCGCTAGCTGCTTTTAGCAGCATTGCACACGCTAGGCCGCCGCCCTCTGGGAGTGTATCTTAGCTTAGCAGAATAGCGAATGAAAGAGTAGCAGAATTGCTAATAAATATTTTCTTGCAGTTTCTGAGTAGTTCCAGACCTACTCCTAGATTGCGATCAGCTCGGTCCGTTTAGTTCCTGTTTTGACGTCACAAACACGCCCTGCGTTTGGCCAGCCACTCCCCCGTTTCTCCAGACACTCCCGCGTTTTTGTCTGACACTCCCGGAAAACGCTCAGTTACCACCCAGAATCGCCCCTTTCCTGTCAATCACTCACCGATCAGCAGTGCGACTGAAAAGCGCCACACGAACAACAGCAAAACTGCTAAGTTTTTAGTTAAATAACTAAGCGCATGCGTGCTGCGTACCATGCGCATGCGCATTTAGCAACAAATCGCAGCATAGCGAAAATCGGCAATGAGCGAATAACTCGGATTGACTACCCACATGTGCACTACAGGGGGGGGCAGATATAACACGTGCAGAGACATTTCGATTTGGGTGGGGGTGTGTTCAAACTGAAATCTAAATTGCAGTGTAAAAATAAATCAGCCAGTATTTACCCTGCATAGAAACAATAGAACCCAGCCAAATCTAACTGTCTCTGCACATGTTATATCTGCCTCTCCTGCAGTGCAAATGGTTTTGCCCAACTGCTAACAAAGGGGGTAATTCTGATCGCAGCAGCAAGTTTGTTAGCAATTGGGCAAAACCATGTGCACTGCAGGGGGGGGGGGGGGGGGCAAATATAACATGTGCAGAGAGAGTTAGATTTGGGTGGGTTATTTTGTTTCTGTGCGGGGTAAATACTGGCTGCTTTATTTTTACACTGCAATTTAGGGGTAAATACTGGCTGCTTTATTTTTACACTGCAATTTAGATTTCAGTTTGAATAGACCCCACCCAAATCTAACTCTCTCTGCACATGTTATATCTGTCCCCCCTGCAGTGCACATGGGTTTACCCAACTGCTAACAAAGTTGCTGCTGCGATCAACTCAGAATTATGCCCAAAGGGGGTCATTCCGAGTTGTTCGCTCGCAAGCTGCTTTTAGCAGCTTTGCACACGCTAAGCCGCCGCCTACTGGGAGTGAATCTTAGCTTCTTAAAATTGCGAACGAAAGATTCGCAATATTGCGATAAGACATCTCTGTGCAGTTTCTGAGTAACTCGAGACTTACTCGGCATCTGCGATCAGTTCAGTGCTTGTCGTTCCTGGTTTGACGTCACAAACACACCCAGCGTTCGCCCAGACACTCCTCCGTTTCTCCAGCCACTCCCGCGTTTTTCCCAGAAACGGTAGCGTTTTTTCACACACACCCATAAAACGTCCAGTTTCCGCCCAGAAACACCCACTTCCTGTCAATCACATTACGATCACCAGAACGAGGAAAAAACCGTGAGTAAAATTCCTAACTGCATAGCAAATTTACTTGGCGCAGTCACAGTGCGGACATTGCGCATGCGCACTTAGCGGAAATTCGCTGCGATGCGAAGAAATTTACCGAGCGAACAACTCGGAATGACCCCCAAAGTTCCTGCTGCGATCAACTCAGAATTTCCCCCATGGTTTTGCCCATAAGAGAGAGATTTTGCTGCTGCAATCAGGTCTGAATTAGGCCCCTAATTATACCTTGGACCACTTTCATATTATACATGCAGACAGAATTTTGGAAGCAAGCCTGTAGCACAACAAGTTCATTTATTGTAAATGAAAGTCGAAATCATATCAGCATTTCTTTTGTAGAAATGGAAAGCTATTCTGCCATGTAACTCTTGTTACTGCCTTGTGGGGGCTGATTGTGTTGGGGTTGCTATACTAAATAGCTGCTGTCTCGTTCTTAACTCAGCAGGTTGTCTCTGCTCTATTTCCAAAGCATGTGGAAATTAAATTGCTGTATGAGTGTTCGATAGCACTCCTATTATTCTATAGGCTAGATGTAATAATCAGTATCTATTATTTCCATTCCATTTCTCAGCCTGTATGGAATATGGCCTCAACTCATTCTGTCTGTCCAGTATGCAGATTATTTGGGAAAAGTTAATGACACTTATTTCGATGTGCCTGCACATGTGAGATATGCATATGCTGCATTCTTGATGGATTAAAGATCACTGCTTCAGATACTATAAGGCAGGCATTCCCAACCACCAGTGGTGCAAGTATGCGGGTACGATCGGGTACGGAGTACCCTCAAGAATATGGCAGCGGGTACTCAGTACCACCTGCCACACACTTTGCACCTGTGACCGCCATTACAGCAATTATAATGCCCCACAAAGTAACAAGGCCATGGTGCTTGGCAACATGATAGCGCCTCCCAGTTTGTCAGGCTTACTGGGAGCGCAACGGTGATGTCATGACACCACATCACACTTCCTCCACTGGCGGCTGTGGCTGGCGTGAAGAAAGGAGCTTGATTGTACTTTCCAGCAGCGTCTCTTGCTGGGAGCATTCATTTCTAATATAATGCGGACACTACTATAAATGTATATTATTATGGGGTTATTACTAAATATTTCTATTGTAATGTGAACACTATTATATATTTCTATTATACTAGAGGCACTACTACACTATATATTCCTGTTATAATGGAGGCATTATTATATATTGTTATTACATTGGGGGCATTACTATATATATTTATTATACTGGGGGCATTACTATATATTTCTATTATACTGGGAGTATCACTACATATTTCTATTATACTTGAGGTAGTACTATATATTTCTAGCCTTGCCTCCAGAGTGCAAAGAAAAGTGGCTTTGTAGTGTTGCCACGCCACCAGTGCCGTTTCTTGCGGCGGGCGAGCCGTGCAACCGCACGGGGCGCCCGCCGCGGCACTTCTTGTGTTCTTTGATTCCCCCTCCTCCCTCCTCCAGAGTACCCAGCTCGGGGGGCGGAGTTTCGCGGAATAATGCGGGTGTGTCGTGACATCACGACGCACCCGCATCATTCTGCGAAACTCCGCCCCCCGAGCTGCGTACTCGGGAGGAGGCCAGGAGGGGGAGCCAAGCTGCAGAGGGAGCCAAGCGTCGCGAAGACGAGGGAGAGGCTGCCGAAGAGCAGGAAGAACCGCTTCAAACATAAGTCAGCCTCTCCCTCTCTCTCTCCCCCCCTCTGCCATCATGTGTAAAATGGGGACTCTTGCCTGCCATCATGTGTAAAATGGGGACACTTGCCTGCCGTATTGTGGAAAATGGGGACACTTGCCTGCCGTATTGTGGAAAATGGGGACACTTGCCTGCCGTAATGTGGAAAATGGGGACACTTGCCTGCCGTATTGTGTAAAATGGGGACTCTTGCCTGCCGTATTGTGTAAAATGGGGACTCTTGCCTGCCGTATTGTGTAAAATGGGGACTCTTGCCTGCCGTAATGTGGATTTAATGTATCAAGGGCATTGCGGTGTATGGCATAATATATATATTTTAATTTTTCTCTAACGTCCTAGTGGATGCTGGGGACTCCGTCAGGACCATGGGGAATAGCGGGCTCCGCAGGAGACAGGGCACATCTAAAAAGCCTTTTAGGTCACATGGTGTGTACTGGCTCCTCCCCCTATGACCCTCCTCCAAGCTTCAGTTAGGTTTCTGTGCCCGTCCGAGTAGGGTGCAACCTGGATGGCTCTCTTATAGAGCTGTTTAGAAAAGTCTTTTTTAGGTTTAAACTAATCAGTGATTCCTGCTGGCGACAGGATCACTGCAACGTGGGACTTAGGGGAGAGACTTGCAACTCACCTGCGTGCAGGAGGATTGAAGTCTTAGGCTACTGGACACTGAGCTCCAGAGGGAGTCGGAACACAGGTCAGCCTGGGGTTCGTCCCGGAGCCGCGCCGCCGATCCCCCTTACAGACGCTGAAGACGGCGGAGACGGAGGTCCGGTGACAGGCGGCAGAAGGCTTCTCAGTCTTCATAGAGGTAGCGCACAGCACTGCAGCTGTGCGCCATTGTTGTCTCACAGGCTCACTGACACGGTCACGGAGGGTGCAGGGCGCTGCTGGGGGCGCCCTGGGCAGCAATATAAATACCTAATTTGGCAAAAGAAATACACCACATATAGCCATTAAGGCTATATGTATGTATTTTAACCCAGGCCAGTATTAAAGAAACCGGGAGGAAAAGCCCGCCGAGAAAGGGGCGGAGCTTATTCTCCTCAGCACACAGGCGCCATTTTCCTGCCCAGCTCCGCTGGTGAGGAAGGCTCCCACTCTCCCCTGCACTGCACTACAGAAACAGGGTTAAAGAGAAGGGGGGCATAAATTGGCGATATATATATATATATTAAGAGCGCATATATAGAAACAACACCTTCTAGGGTTGTTATATACATTATAGCGCTTTTGGTGTGTGCTGGCAAACTCTCCCTCTGTCTCCCCAAAGGGCTAGTGGGTCCTGTCCTCTATCAGAGCATTCCCTGTGTGTGTGCTGTAGGTCGGTACGTGTGTGTCGACATGTATGAGGAAAATGTTGGTGAGGAGACGGAGCAAATTGCCTGTAATGGTGATGTCACTCTCTAGGGAGTCGACACCGGAATGGATGGCTTACTTATGGAATTACGTCATAATGTCAACACGCTGCAAGCCGGTTGACGACATGAGACAGCCGGCGGACAAATTAGTATCGGTCCAGGCGTCTCAGACACCGTCAGGGGCTTGTAAAAACGCCCAATTACCTCAGTCGGTCGACAGACACTGACACGGACACTGACCCCAGTGTCGACGGTGAAGAAACAAACGTATTTTTCCTTTAGGGCCACAAGTTACATGTTAAGGGCAATGAAGGAGGTGTTACATATTTCTGATACCACAAGTACCACAAATAAGGGTATTTTGTAGGGTGGGAATAAACTACTTGTAGTTTTGCCTGAATCAGATAAATTAAATGAAGTGTGTGATGATACGTGGGGTTCCTCCGATAGAAAGTTATGGGCGGTATACCCTTTCCCGCCAAAAGTAAGGGCGAGTTGGAAAACACACCTTAGGGTGGATAAGGCGCTCACACGCTTATAAAAACATGGCGTTACCGTTTCCAGATACGGCCGCCCTCAAGGAGCCAGCTGATAGGAAGCTGGAAAAATATCATAACAGTATATACACACATACTGGTGTTATACTACGACCAGCAATCGCCTCAGCCTGGATGTGCAGCGCTGAGGGGGCTTGGTCGGATTTCCTGACTGAAAACTTTGATACCCTTGACAGGGACAAGATTTTATTGACTATAGAGCATTTTAAGGATGCATTTCTATATATGCGTGATGCGCAGAGGCATATTTGCATTCTGGCATCAAGAGTAAATGTGATGTACATATCTGCCAGACGAAGACACGATAGTGGTCAGGTGAGGCAGATTCCAGACGGCATATGGAAGTATTGCCGTATAAAGGGGCGGTCCATTGGACCTGGTGGCCATGGCAACAGCTGAAAAATCCACCTTTTGTTACCCCGAGTCACATATCGGCAGAAAAGGACACAGTCTTTTCAGTCTCAGTCCTTTCGTCCCCATACGGGCAGGCGGGCAAAGGTCAGTCATATCTGCCCAGGGGTAGAGGAAAGGGAAGAAGACTGCAGCAAGCAGCCCATTCCCGGGAACAGAAGCCCTTCACAGCTTCTGCCAAGTCCGCAGCATAACGCTGGGGCCGTACAAGCGGACTCAGGTGCGGTAGGGGGTCATCTCAAGAGTTTCAGAATCACTCGCAAGGGAACTCCGGGATCCTACATGTAGTATCCCAGGGGTACATTGGAAATTCGAGACGTCTCCCCCTCACACAATTCACAGGCTGTATTCCCAGCAGGTGATAATCAAAGTACCCCTCTTACAACAAGGAAGGGGGTAGTATTCCACACTATATTGTGGTACTGAAGCCAACCGGCTCGGTGAGATCTGAAATATTTGAACACTTACATACAAGCGTTCAAATCAAGACGGAGTCACTCGGAGCAGTGATAGCGAACCAGGAAGAAGGGGACGATATGGTGTCACTGGATATCAGGGACGCTTACATACAGGTCCAAATTTGCCCTTCTCACCAAGGGTACTTCAGGTTCCTGGTACAGAACTGTCACTATCAGTTCAGACGCTGCCGTTTGGATTGTCCACGGCGCCCCGGGTCTTTACCAAGGTAATGGCCGGAATGATGATTTTTCTTAAAAGAAACATGGACGCTTTCCTGATAAGGGCAAGGTCCAGAGAACAGTTGGAGGTCGGAGTAGCACTATCTTAAGTAGTTCTACGACAGCACGAATGGATTCTAAATA
This sequence comes from Pseudophryne corroboree, assembly GCF_028390025.1. Lineage (NCBI taxonomy): Eukaryota > Metazoa > Chordata > Amphibia > Anura > Myobatrachidae > Pseudophryne > Pseudophryne corroboree. Next base: position 230,760,032 of record NC_086446.1, read on the forward strand.
TTCCAAAATCGCAGCTTTTTCCGACGACACGTCTACTGTTCCTAGGGATGATTCTGGACACAGTCCAGAAAAACGTGTTTCTCCCAGTGGAGAAAGCCAGGGAGTTATCCGAGCTAATCGGGATCCTCCTAAAACCAGGAAAAGTGTCAGTGCATCATTGCACAAGAGTCCTGGTAAAAATGGTGGCTTATTACGAAGCAATTCCATTCGGCAGATTTCCCGCAAGAACACTTCAGTGGGATCTGCTGGACAAATGGTCCGGATCGCATCCTCAGATGCATCAGCGGATAACCCTATATCCAAGGACAAGGGTGTCTCTCCTGTGGTGATTACAGAGTGCTCATCGTCTAGAGGGCCGCAGATTCGGCATTCAGGATTGGATGCCGGTGACCACGGAGGCCAGCCTGAGATGCTGGGGAACAGTCACACAGGGAAAAAATTTCCAAGGAAGTGTGATTAAGTCTGGAGAATTCTCTCCGCATAAATAAGCTTAGAGCAAATTTATAATGATCTAAACTTAGCAAGACCTCTGTTTCAAGGTCAGCCGGTATTGATCCAGTGGGATAACATCACGGCAGTCGCCCACGTAAACAGAAAGGGCGGCACAAGAAGCAGGGGGGCAGTGACAAAACTGCAAGGATTTTTCGCTAGGCGGAAAATCATGTGATAGCACTGTCAGCAGTGTTCTTTCCGGGAGTGGACGACTGGGAAGCAGACTTCCTCAGCAGGCATTACCTCCACCCGGGAGAGTGGAAACTTCATAGGGAAGTTTTTTCAGCATGATTGTGGACCGTTGGCAAAGACCAAAGGTGGACATGATGGCGTCCCGCCCGAACAAAAAACGGGACAGGTATTCCGCCAGGTCTTGAGACCTTCAGGCGATAGCTGTGGATGTTCTGGTAACACCGTGGGTGTACCAGTCAGTGTATGTGTTCCCTCCTCTGTTTCTCATAACCAAGGTATTGAGAATTATAAGACATAGAGGAGTATGAACTATACTAGTGGCTCCGGATTGGCCAAGAGGGACTTGGTACCCGGAACTTCAAGAGATGCTCACAGAGGACTAAGGGCCTGGGGAGCTAAGAAGGGACTTGCTTCAGCAAGTACCATGTATATTCCAAGACTTACCGCGGCTGCGTGTGACGGCATGGCGGTTGAATGCCGGATTCTGAAGGGAAAAGGCATTCCATAAGAGGTCATACCTACCCTGGTCAAAGCCAGGAAGGAGGTGACCGCACAACGTCATCACCACAGGTGGTGAAAATATGTTGCGTGGGTGAGGCCAGGAAGGCTCCACGAAGGAAATTCAACTAGGTCGATTTCTACACTTCCTGAAAACAGGAGTGTTTTGAGCCTCAAATTGGGGTTCATTAAGATTTAAATTTCGGCCCTGTAGATTTTCTTCCAGAAAGAATTGACTTCAGTTCCTGAAGTCCAGATTGTAAAGGGTGTATTGCATATACAGCTCTTTTGTGCCTCTAGGGGCACCGTGAGATCTCAACATAGTGTTGGGATTCCTTATATTCATATTGGTTTGAACCGCTCAAATCTGTGGATTTGAAATATCTCACATGGAAAGTGACCATGCTGTTGACCAATATCTCACATGGAAAGTGACCATGTTGTTAGCCCTGGCCTCGGCCAGGCGATTGTCAGAATGGGCGGCTTTGTCTTACAAAAGCCCATATTAAAAATTTTCCATTTGAACAGGGCAGAACTGGGTCTCGTCTCCAGTTTCTTCCTAAAGGGGTGTCAGCGTTTTCACCTGAAACAACCTATTGTGGTGCCTGCGGCTACTAGGGACTTGGAGGACTCCAAATTACTAGACGTTGTCAGGGCCCTAAAAATATATATATATATATATATATATATATATATAGTTAGGACGGCTGGTGTCAGAAAGTCTGACTTGCTGTTTATATTGTATGCACCCAACAAGCTGGGTGCTCCTGCTTCTAAGCAGTCTATTGCACGCTAGATTTGTAGTACAATTCAGCTTGCACATTCTGTGGCAGGCCTGCCACAGCCGAAATATGTAGATGCCCATTCCACAAGGAAGGTGGCCTCATCCTGGGCGGCTGCCCGAGGAGTCTCGGCATTATAACTTTGCCGAGCAGCTACGTGGTCAGGGGAGAACACGTTTGTAAAATTTTACAAATTTGATACTCTGGCTAAAGAGGACCTGGAGTTCTCTCATTCGGTGCTGCAGAGTCATCCGCACTCTCCCGCCCGTTTGGGAGCTTTGGTATAATCCCCATGGTCCTGACGGAGTCCCCAGCATCCACTAGGACGTTAGAGAAAATAAGATTTTACTTACCGATAAATCTATTTCTCGTAGTCCGTAGTGGATGCTGGGCGCCCATCCCAAGTGCGGATTGTCTGCAATGTTTGTACATAGTTATTGTTACAAAAATCGGGTTATTACTATTGTTGTGAGCCATCTTTTTAGAGGCTACTTCGTGTTTTGTTATCATACTGTTAACTGGGTTCAGATCACAAGTTGTACGGTGTGATTGGTGTGGCTGGTATGAGTCTTACCCGGGATTCAAGATCCTTCCTTATTGTGTACGCTCGTCCGGGCACAGTACCTAACTGAAGCTTGGAGGAGGGTCATAGGGGGAGGAGCCAGTACACACCATGTGACCTAAAAGGCTTTTTAGATGTGCCCTGTCTCCTGCGGAGCCCGCTATTCCCCATGGTCCTGACGGAGTCCCCAGCATCCACTACGGACTACGAGAAATAGATTTATCGGTAAGTAAAATCTTATTTTTTCCTGTGCTCGCCGTGATCTGTTGGTGCAAGGTCAAAAACTGGGGTGTAAGGTAGTCTTTTCAGACGAGGCCACGCCCATTTCACAGAGACCATGCCCATTGTATCAAGGCCACGCCCCTTTTCCGGGAGCGCATGCCTTTTAATTTTTATGTCTATGGGGGGGGGGGGCGCATTTTTTGTTATGTCAATGGGGGGGCGGGGGGCGCATTTTTAAATCTTGCACTGGGAGCCAAATTGGCTAGAAACAGCCCTGCACGCCACTAGTGTCATGTAGCCACGCCCCACAACACACGACCATTTATGATTGCTATCACCTGTGCTGAAACACCTTTCTTAGCCTTAATCTGTTTAAAACAGGTGCCGGAAATCATAGATTAAGAGGGAAGACCAGAAGCAGAGCATTGTGTCCCTCCTGGAGAGGGTCATGTTGGGAGGTATGCAGACAGTCCAGCAAATCTAGAAATAAAATTTCTGCATTAGGATGTGATCATGACATTATTGCCCTAAACTGAGTTTAGATTTATTAGGGGGACATGTACTTAGCACATACTTGCCTACCTGACCCTCTCCATGAGGGAGAAAATGCTCTGTTCCTGGACTTTCCTGGTAATGTATGATTGCCATCACCTGTGGTGAGCTAGTTAATTGATAAGAAAGGTGTTTCACCACAGGTGATGGCAATCATACATATTCTTCCCCAATTCCTTTGCATGGCATCTTCCCACTGGGAGTCCCCTGGGGGAAAGTTGGGGCACATATCACACTTGCTGACTTCCCCTGAATATCAGGGAGACCCCTTGAAATAGTGACAGTTAGTAATGACTACACCTGTGCACCAACTAGGTGGTCTGGAAAATGTGAACTGTTGGTAGCGCTCGAGGACCAGGTTGGCTACGCCTGGTCTAATGTTTCAGTTTAGTGACTGCTTCTTCAGGAACAGGGAAACCATGAAAACATTTTACCTTAAATAGACTAGCACCCAGTTAATTTCAACCAATGCTGTACAGCAGGCTTTGGGGGACCTGTATCAAGCTTCTAAAGAGTGGGGAAGTAGTCAAGTAGCCCCAACCAATCAGCTTCTACCTATCATTTTAACGAAAGTACTTGGTTGATGAAGAGTCAACAAATTTCCCTGATGCCAGTACGGGTGGGTGCAACACAGTCACAATGTCATTAATCTCTGTCCACCATTGAAAAATGCTAGGCAATAGAATGAGAAGGATGTGTGCTATAATAAAATGGGCCCTGCTCTCCAGCACACTGATGTCTACAGCACAACTGTGTATCATATTTGCCTACTCTCCCGAATTAGCTGGGAGGCTACCAAAAATCGTGTGGCGCTTCCAGCCCCCAGAAAGGTAGGCAAGCCTGGAGCCCGCCGCAGCCCCCTGCACCTCCCACAGCACTTGTGAAAGTGGGCGGTCTGAGGAGGTCAATGACGCTTTGTGTCATTGTAGCTCTGTACCTGCCTTATGTAGCCCCATCCCTTTTCCAGATCTCCCCCATCCCTGTTCAGTTGACCCTGGAGGGAGCAGCCTGAAAGTCGGCAAGTCTGCTGTGAATGTATATTAGAGATGTGCTGTTCGGTTCTCCAGAAATCCAAATTCGCATTGGCAGTGTAATGTGCTGCTTTACTGAAGCCAACACAGCTTGTGGATATTGCATATGTATATTTCATCTATACCAGATGATCACATATATTGCTGTGGTTTATATGCTGCTTAACTGAAATCTGAGGATCCAGTGTTTGTTTATGTCTAGTTTGATGTGTCTATGCAGCCAGGGACGTGCAGTCAGGGGAGGAAATGCCTCCCCTCTCATTATTGAGTAAAATAATACAAAGAAGATACTTATGACACATATTCTGTGTCATAAGTATCTCCTTTATTATTCTAATCGTCATTATAAGGTGTAAAATAGGGTTGGGAGGCACTGATCGTGGAGCCTCCCGTTATGAATGGGGAAAGGTATGGGAGTGGGGGGCGGGTGCGCACGGGGCCAAGCAATGGGCAGGAAAAGCCCATTGAAATTACATAGGAAAGCGGCACCATTAGAGGTGCCGCTTTCATACAGGGACGTGCTTTCAACCCTGTGAGTGAGGCCACAGTGAGGCAGCACTGGATCCGCTGTCCAATCACAGGTGCCTCGCTGACATGGGGGTGGTGTCCCTGTCAATGAGGCACTTTTTTCAGTGCCGCTTTCATCATCTTTTTGAATGGGCTTTTACAGCCCAGTGCTTGGCCCCGCCCCCGCTCTGTCCCCATTTCCATTATGTATGGGAGGCACTGCTATCAGTGCCTCCCAAACACATTTAAGCACAGAAAATTATTAGAATTAAATAAAGAAGATACTTATGACACAGAATATGTGTCATAAGTATCTTCTTTATATTATTTTAATAATTAATCACAGGGGAGGCACTGCCTCCCCTGCCTGCACGTCCCTGGTATACATCTGCATCCATAAGGGAGTGATTGCAAGCTGTGGATCAGATTTTACCTTCAGGCTCGGATTCCAAAACGAGGCAAAACGTCATCTACCCAGTGTGGGATCTTTCTTTGGATTTAATATAAGCCCCTCCCGCTATGACTCAGGTGCCATTTCATACAGGACCGCTGGAGGAGTTGGATATAGGCAGACCCTTTCACAGATTACAATACAAAGTGCACAAGAGGACGGGTGCCTGCATGTCCCTTTAGTGTTAGTACTGGTCAAGTTAGTTTTGATGTAGGCAGTTATCAAAAATATTTTTTATAGTGAACATCTATATTACTTGTTTGATTGCATTACAGCTGGTGCTGTAACTTAACTGCAGCAATAACCCTTACTGCACACTGGTATTGTTGGTTTTTTGTCACTGCCTGCAGTGCAGCCCAGAGTTCCTAATACAGGGCAGCATTAAAGCTCTACTGGTGCACACTGGTGTTGTAACTTCCTACAGTGCATCCCTTAGCTTACACTGGTGTTTTTGTAACTGCCAGCAGTGCAGCAGTAACCCTTTATTTGTGTACACTGTTCCCTGCAAAAATTTGTCGGTGTGTATAATGTATACTACTATAAGGCTATTGCTGTAATGCAACCGCAGTGATTCACAGCAGTGTGTAAAATTTTATATATATATATATATATATATATATATAAAATAAAACTTGTGTGTTCAGGGCCAGGCCATGTCACCACATTACTAATATAAGCAGCACTGTGAGTCGCAGTATGAAGTTTTCATTTGTTAAAAAATAAATATAAAGAGGAAAATAAATAAAATTGTGTGTGTTCAGTGATAGGTAGTGGCATTGTGTAACAATAATGCTCAGTAGGCTCTGTGCCACCTACCACATTAATAATAGAAGTGCTGTAAGTTGATATGGATCACAAGCAGTCACTGGAGGAGCAAGAGCAACATCTAAGTACTAGTGCTGTGGCTGCTATAGTACTATACCATCTACTAAAGGTGGTCGAGGGGGTAGAAATGTTAAGAAAGGGCAGCTGAAATCAAAATCTTCCACAATGTTAAAAAGAGGAGTAGAGGTGTCATCTCAAAAAGTGACTAATCATCAGTGCACCCCCCCCCCCCCCCCACCCCAAAAAAAAAAAAAAAAGGCTGAAGAGCAAACTGTGTTCACAAATCCCTGAGGAAAGTCTAGGGATACCCACTTTACATATGTGTGAGTCTGATATTCCTGATACTGTATGTACTTGCAAGGAAGCCTCCTTCCACCATTTCTGCACCCTCTGCAAATGTGGGAATGAGCAGTAGGAGTAAAGATGGTGGTGATGATGACATCATAAAAACTGAAGATGCTATTTGTGGAAGTGCAACAGGATGAGGGGGATATTTGTGTACTATCTGACACTAATACGGATAATATTGATGATGATGATGATGATGATGATGATGATGTGGTTTGTAGTTTGTGTAAGCCACCAGCGGCAGCAATTCTTGCCAGTGATAAAAAGAAAATGATTGTGATGCCTGAGCATAAAACCAAAAAATGCCACCTCTTGGGTGTGGAATTATGTTTACCTAAATCTTAACAATGTTTGTGAGGCATCTGCTCCATTTGTGAGGCCAAAGTTAGTAGAGGTAGGGACATTAACCATCTAGGTGGCGCCTCCATGTAATTTGCAGCAAGTTCATGAAATTTATTTTACAAAATTATAATTTGTAAAATAATAACAAGCAATCCAGTATTAGGTACCAGCAGTTTGAACTAGCCCATGTAATCTCCACTGCCAACATCCTCATCATCAACCTCCTCTTTCGTGATCAAAGCTAATCCTTCCAAAAAAATGGTTTTAAGCACTTCAGCCACAAAAGTGGCAGTCCCTGTTGCTGAAGTATTTGGTTTGTTAAACTGTGCATGTCTTTTTTAATATATGAAATAAGGTTGGGTGGGAGGGCCCAAGGACAATTCCATCTTGCACCAATTTTCTTTTAATTATGGATTGTTTGGTGGCATTGGTGATGGTCTATTTTGCAGAGAGAAACATTTTTATTGGTTTGGTTATTGCTCTAAAATCTGTACTAATTTGAAACACATTAATCAATGTACTGTATTACTTTTTCTCTCTCTTCTTATTTGCTGCAGAAAAGGTACAGCCAGGGCTGCCATCAGAAATCAGGGCATCCTGTGATCAAGCTTCTATCTGCGAAACGTACGTCAGAGGCACCACCCACACGGCCACGTGGTGCGCACACATGACCGCTACAGCCGATCACGGCCAAGTCCGCTATTGGAGGAATCAGGAAACCAGGAAGTTACACGGCATCACCGGAGCCCGATTGCGGGCAGAAAGTGGGCAGATGCAGCGAAAAATAATATCCCTCTGTGTCCTCAACACAACTGGAGCTTCTCCACTGCACTAATAGGATAACTACCAGCAATATCAGAGAATCACCCAGTTATGGGTAATGTATACACACTGTCACAAGTATAAGCAAACTACCATTTATTTCTGGCAGCGATCTCGTCCTATTTGAGGAATAATTATCGAGGCTGCTTAAAACACACCTTCCATTAAAGGATAATATGAGCCAGTGACTGTAGGGATATCTCCCATACAGATTCACTTGCATGTCACACAAATCCAGGGAGGTATTCAAGCCAGCATAGATGCAATAAGAAGATCCTTGCATGTTTCTTTATGTGCTGTATATTTTTGTTAGGTTACTGGAATCTGACACATCTGTGTCAACAACCTATCCAGCATATGAATTTAACCCATGCAGGCTTCAATATAGTTACTCTCTCTGGGATATGTACAGTATTGCAACATTCTCTGGCCTCAACAGTGGGTATCTTTGAATTAATCGGCAGCCATATATATATATATATATATATATATATATACAACTCACAGCTCCGGCACTCCAGACGTCCCTTAGGACCTACTTGCAGCGGTGCCTTCCTCCGGGGGGTCACCCCAATGTACAACGAAGAATAACGAGGCGGCACTCGGAGACTTGCAAAAACTTCAAACGTGTATTAGGTGCTGTCAACGTTTCGGGGACCACCTCCCCTTCGTCAGGATAACTACAACAATGTGTAAGACAATCTTATATAGTGATAAACTTACCCCCCTTCACATGCTCCCACACGTGCGTTCTCCCCTGGCCACGTCACTTGGGTTTCCCGTTCGGCGTCACCGCTCGCATCAGCGGAACCGGAAGTGACGACGCGGCTCCCTCCTGCGTGGCCATGGAGACGCTGTAAACAAAACAAAGTATGTAAAAGACACTCGTGCCTAATTAAAAGATTCTGATAATACATACATTATACATAAACAAATGTGCATGATAGTGCTATTAAGAGCCAGCAACACTTTGGCAATATGCAAACAATTTGAAAGTGACTTTTAAGTGATCGTGCATAAAGCACTAATTATACATAGATCTGTGTCTATCGGTGTCACATACTGAATCAACATACTACACTGTGTACATGATATATATAGAGAACTAATGACCAGAGAAGCTGAGACATGTCTAAAACAGAGTATGTGCCGTGTCAGTACTATCCATACTCCTGTTCAAAGTGTCTATGTATGAGTCTCAAATGTCTGTAACACGTGAGCCTGACTCAATTGTTGTACCCCCTAAAATCGGTCTACACTCATATATAGACATGGCCTACAAGGGTGAAAAATCTGAACATACCATCATTGTCCTAACCTGCTCTCTTTAATCACAAGAAGTTAATGAGCCCAAGCGAACAGACAGCGAACGGGGTGTGCCATGGGGTCGGCCGTGGCACCCTCGTTCGCTAATGCGTATATGTGGGAGGTGGAGCGGGTGCTTTTTTTCACTGATCCTCAAATAGCCCAAAGGCTGTTCATCTATTACAGGTACATAGATGACCTGCTACTATTTTGGAGAGGTGACGTACAAGACCTGGTTGATCTTGTGACAATGCACAACTCTACAGACAGCCCCGTGAAACTAACCATGAACCATAGCAGTACTGAGATCTGTTTCTTAGACATCCAACTGAACCTCAGAGCAGGAAAGGTGGAGACGAGTTTATATAAAAAACCGTCCGACCGTAATACAATCTTGAGGTTCGAAAGTTGCCATCCCAGACCCACGGTACAGGGTCTACCATTCTCCCAATTCCTGCGGGTGTGTAGGGTGAACAGCGACAGTGCCGTTAGAGATGCGCAGCTGGAGGAAATGGAGCAGAGGTTTGCTAAAAGAGGTTATCCTCAGGACCTCCTTTGCACGGCCAGACAGAGGGCTGTTGCCAAAAATAGGGAGGAGTTACTAAAGCCCACGCAGACACGGGACATGTCTAGAATCATCCCGTGGGTTAAAGAATTTAATGTATACAGCGAACAAGACTCCAGGAAGTTGCGACATCTATGGCCCATAGTATCCACAGACCCTGAGTTAAAAATATTTCATGACAAAAGGGTAATGCCCAGCTATACCAGAGGTCGTAACATCAGAGATATGGTAGTCAAGACCGACATGGCTAAGTTGAAGACTCCTCCCCCTAGACATTTTTTGACCCGCAGAAATGGGTGCTTTAAATGCACAGGGTGCACTACGTGCACCCATATGTCTCCAGGGGACAGTATCTCGCATCCTTTCTCTGGGAAAAAATTCAATATCAGATGGCCCCTTACCTGTACCTCCAAATACGTGATATACGCCATCATTTGTCCATGCGGACGTTATTACATCGGAAAAACCGAATGCCAATTCAAGGTGAGGATGGCCCAACACAGGCTAGCTATAAGGAATGCGCTGGCATCAGGTAATGGGGAACAGCCAGTGGCTAAGCACTTTGTAGAATACAGACATAGTATGGCCACATTTAAACACCGGATAATAGACCATGTCCCTGAATCACCCCGGGGGGGCAATAGGGGCAAAAAACTCCTTCAACTTGAGTCTATGTGGATACATAGACTCAATACCCTTAAACCGGGCGGGCTTAATGACAGTCTTGGGCTCATTAACTTCTTGTGATTAAAGAGAGCAGGTTAGGACAATGATGGTATGTTCAGATTTTTCACCCTTGTAGGCCATGTCTATATATGAGTGTAGACCGATTTTAGGGGGTACAACAATTGAGTCAGGCTCACGTGTTACAGACATTTGAGACTCATACATAGACACTTTGAACAGGAGTATGGATAGTACTGACACGGCACATACTCTGTTTTAGACATGTCTCAGCTTCTCTGGTCATTAGTTCTCTATATATATCATGTACACAGTGTAGTATGTTGATTCAGTATGTGACACCGATAGACACAGATCTATGTATAATTAGTGCTTTATGCACGATCACTTAAAAGTCACTTTCAAATTGTTTATTGCATATTGCCAAAGTGTTGCTGGCTCTTAATAGCACTATCATGCACATTTGTTTATGTATAATGTATGTATTATCAGAATCTTTTAATTAGGCACGAGTGTCTTTTACATACTTTGTTTTGTTTACAGCGTCTCCATGGCCATGCAGGAGGGAGCCGCGTCGTCACTTCCGGTTCCGCTGATGCGAGCGGTGACGCCGAACGGGAAACCCAAGTGACGTGGCCAGGGGAGAACGCACGTGTGGGAGCATGTGAAGGGGGGTAAGTTTATCACTATATAAGATTGTCTTACACATTGTTGCAGTTATCCTGACGAAGGGGAGGTGGTCCCCGAAACGTTGACAGCACCTAATACACGTTTGAAGTTTTTGCAAGTCTCCGAGTGCCGCCTCGTTATTCTTCGTTATATATATATATATATATATCTCCCTTTTTCAGACATTAAGTAAGGAGATACAGACAGGCATTTAGTACTGGCCAAAGTAAGGCATATATAGTGCTATATTGTTCTACCTGGTATATGGATGATGCCCTTCTTTTGAGTTTCTGTCGTCTCCGCCTGAGCTATATATATTGGAACAATTATAGCAATCCTTGTACCGGTTATTTACCACTGTTTGAGAAGCAATTAAGTGTTTGGATACTGTACGTGGAGATGTCTTTCTCTGGTTGGATAATTGTCTCTATGCTATTGTCTAGATGACACATACACACAGATACTGCTATACATTTTTCTGCCTACTGTTAACAATAGCGGACTGACCGTAAAACCTATGTGGGTATTTAATGAGTGGTTGTATACAAATTATTGTTATGGGGTACCTACTGTGAAACAATACCCAATAACCATCTCATTTAGTTCTTACACCTGTGGTCTATGCAAGTCACATTAACTGTGAATACTCATTAATTTTTGTGCTCAATTGCATATTGAGAAACATTGTGACAATACAGTTGAGTATAAGGTCTACAGAAATACCCCACTGGAGATGCCCAATCTCATCTGATCTTGGAAGCCAAGCAGTGGAGGGCCGGGTCAGTACTTGGATGGGAGACCACCTTGGAACACCCTGGTACTGCAATTATTTGCCGCCTGCCTGTCACCAATATTGAGCACCATTTTGCACCCCGGTTGTGACCTATGATTCAGCTATCTGCTAAACAATCTTCCCGATTGGGATACAAGCAGTATTAAATAATGGTCATATTACTCACAGTATAAGGTTATTATTATAACCATATTGTGACTACCAATGGACCACAGATATACCCATTTTGGCTCATATGATAGTATTTGAACTATTAATTGTATGTATACATTTTTCTTTTCACATTGTTATTGAATAACACACATCGGCATCTATTAAAAACTCCTCAATATAATTTTGAATGAGAATTGTTAAAGTATTATATAGATTATCTGTATTAGAGTGCTCCCCAACAAAGAGTCTTCTATCTTCTTTTCTTCTTGTGTTCACATGGATTCTATAACCTGCAAATTGTATTTGTTTGGGAAAAGGATTGCCACCTTGCAACAGCGCCCACCCCTCCCACCCTGTTTCCGTTTCTTTTAGTGATTCTTTGAACCATCGTACAAAATAACTTACCATTACACTCTTAACTTTCAGCGCCTTCAAGAGACCAGAAGAACAACCGTAGAGAGAATAAAACCTAGATTCCAACTTCTTCAATTTCACACTTTGAAGAGTAAAGGTGTGTACACACGGTGAGATAAATCTGTAAGATTTTGACTATATAGTCAAAATCTTATGAAAAGTTAGTGTATATCTCAAGGTGTTAGGGTGTGTACACATGGTGAGATTCGGGCTATGCCCGATTCTCACTATGCGACAGGGGCCGGGTCGGCACATAGGCCCTCATTCCGAGTTGTTCGCTAAGCTAGCCGCTTTTCGCAGCAGTGCACACCCTAAGCCGCCGCCCTCTGGGAGTGTATCTTAGCTTAGCAGAATTGCGAAAGAAAGATTCGCAAAATTGCGAATAGACATTTCTTAGCAGTTTCTGAGTAGCTCGAGACTTACTCTGCCACTGCGATCAGTTCAGTCAGTTTCGTTCCTGGTTTGATGTCACAAACACACCCAGCGTTCGCCCAGACACTCCCCTGTTTCTCCAGCCACTCCCGCGTTTTTCCCAGAAACGGCAGCGTTTTTTCACACACACCCATAAAATGGCCAGTTTCCGCCCAGAAACACCCACTTCCTGTCAATCACACTCCGATCACCAGAACGAAGAAAAAACCTTGTAATGCCGTGAGTAAAATACCAAACTTCTTAGTAAATTTACTTGACGCAGCCGCAGTGCGAACATTGCGCATGCGCAGTTAGCGGAAAATCGCACCGATGCAAAGGAAAATAACGAGCGAACAACTCGGAATGAGGGCCATAGTCAGTATCGCAAGCACATAATGAGTGTGCTTGCGATACTGGCTATGTGAGATTTTGGCTAAGTGTCAATTTTGACTATCTCTTCTATAGAGATAGTCAAAATTGACTTGCCTGCACAGTCTATCTTTTCTTTTGATGCCGACCGCGCGGGACCACGCATCGGCATCGAATCGGGATCGCAAGGTGACTGTCATCTTGCGATCTGCACTAACTTTTCTTCCGATTCTGACTATATAGTCAGAATCGGAAGAAAAAAATCTCACCGTGTGTACACACCCTTAGGCAGCTTGCGATACAGATTCGATCCGATGCGCAGTCCCGTGGGGTCGGTATCGTAAGGCTAGATAGACTGTGCAGGCAAGTCAATCTTGACCATCTAGTGTACAATCTAGTACAAAGTATAGTAAAAATTGGCACTTAGTCAAAATCTATACTATCTGTGCAATCTGGTTCTGGGAGGGTAATCGCATAGTCAAAATCGGGCGTGGGTTGATAGTGTTGTGCGGTGAGGTCAATGGCTGGGGAGGCACTGGGTACTCCAGTAACCCCCTGCAGCCCCTAACCTCCCCCCATAGCATAACCCTAACCTCCAGCCATAGCCTAACCCCCCCTCCAGCAGCCCCTAACCTCCCCCCATAGCAAAACCCTAGCCTCCAGCCATAGCCTAACCCCCTTGCAGCCCCTAACCTCCCCACATAGCATAACCCTAACCTCCAGCCATAGCCTAACTCCCTCCAGAGCCCCTAACCTGCCCCATAGCATAACCCTAACCTCCAGCCATAGCCTATCCCCCCGTATCGCCTAACCTCCCCCATAGCATAACTGTAATCTAAGAGTCTTAGTACTTGTGGTGGAGATGGCGTCCGGCATGCAGCTGCTCGCGGTGTGTGGTCCCAACACATGGGCACCAGGAGAAGGTTCATGCTTGCCGTGGAGGAGGAGGAGGAGAGCACTGGCTGCCATTGCACAATTCTCTAGGCTTCCCCCCGCCGCCGCCTCCGTGCTGGCCCCGCAGATTAGCTGCTGCTAGGGGCGGGGTAACGGAGGATAACGGAAGCTCCTGTTAGGCTCCCAGCAGCAGCAGGTCAGGGGAATGAGTAGAGGGGAGCTTATAGCAGACATTGGCATATCTGAGTGCCTTGCCTCGCCGCCGCTTACGGGTGATTGGACCAGCGGATCCAGGACTGGATCCGCTGTCCAATCACTTGTGCCTCACTGACAGGGGCGGGCTTTGATGTGTGCTGAAAGCCCGTTCATGTCAACAAGGCACATGTATAAGTGCCGCTTTCTTCCCTTTTTTTCAATGGGCTGTTACAGCCCAGAGCTTAGCCCCCCCCCCCCCCCCTCTATCCCATTCTCATTGTCTACGGGAGGCACTGCTATCAGTGCCTCCCAAACTAAATTAATGAATAACAATGATTAGATTAATATTCAGATACTTATGACACAGAATAGGTGTCATAAGTATCTTCTTTGTATTATTTTAATCATTAATGACAGGGGAGGCACTGCCTCCCCTGACTGCACGTCCCTGGTTGATAGACAGTGTCTAGTTAGACAGTCAATAGATAGACACCATATGTTAGACACACATAAGGTTGACAGGGTCAAAAGGTCGACATGAAAATGGGCGACACAATAAAAGGTAGACACCATGTTTTTTGCATTTTTGTGGTTTGTGTGGATAGTTTTGTGACCCCCAATTGTAGAAAGGCATACCCTCACGGGGCTCGCTTCGCTCCTCACGCTTCGGGCTAGGTGGCTCGCTGCGCTCGCCACAAGGTTTATATCCATCTCTGTGCCGACATGGATATAGAAGGAATTAAATAGTCCAAAAACATGTAATATTTTACAAAAATGTATCTATCTTTTTTATGTTGACCATTTCCATGTCGACCTTTTGACCCTGTCAACCTAATGTCTGTCTAACATATGGTGTCTATCTATTGACTGTCTGACTAGACACTGTCTATCTATCATCCGGATACCGTCAAAATCGGACATAGCAAGGATCTCACCGTGTGTACACACCTTTAGAAAAGTTTACTTGCATGGTTCACATTCCCTGTATCAAATCATGGCCCTCATTCCGAGTTGTTCGCTCGGTAAAAATCTTCGCATCGCAGCGATTTTCCGCTTAATGCGCATGCGCAATGTCCGCACTGCGACTGCGCCAAGTAAATTTGCTATGCACTTAGTAATTTTACTCACGGCTTTTTCATCGGTCTGGCGATCGTAATGTGATTGACAGGAAATGGGTGTTACTGGGCGGAAACAGGCCGTTTTATGGGCGTGTGGGAAAAAACGCTACCGTTTCCGGAAAAAACGCAGGAGTGGCTGGAGAAACGGGGGAGTGTCTGGGCGAACGCTGGGTGTGTTTGTGACGTCAAACCAGGAACGACAAGCACTGAACTGATCGCAGATGCCGAGTAAGTCTGAAGCTACTCAGAAACTGCTACGAGGTGTGTAATCGCAATATTGCGATTACTTCGTTCGCAATTTTAAGATGCTAAGATTCACTCCCAGTAGGCGGCGGCTTAGCGTGAGCAACTCTGCTAAAATCGCCTTGCGAGCGAACAACTCGGAATGACCTCCCATATTAGTAACTTTCGAAATTTGCAACTTGAGCAACCGGGGACTTTGTATTCTACCACTATACTTTGTTATATTTCTGAAATAGATTTCCCGGGTGTGGTTCATAGGGTCGACCACACTTAGGTCGACAGTGTCTCGGTCGACCACTATTGGTCGACAGTAACTAAGTCGACACCTAAAATAGGTCGATGCAAGCATTAGGGCGACGTGAGCAAGGTTGACATGACAAAAGGTTGACATGAGGTTTTTTTTTGTGTGACCAAGAACCCAAATTAGTGCAAAGTGTCCCCTTGCATGGCTCACATCGCTCGCCATGCTTCGGGCAAGGTGCCTCGCTCCGCTACCTTTGCGCTCGGCACAGGTTACTGTTACCAATTGTAGTCCACGTTGATCGTAAAGTATGAAAAAGTTAAAAAAATGAAAAAAATTGTGAAAAACTCATGTCGACCTTTTGTCATGTTGACCTAGAACATGTCGACCAAGTAACCATGTCGACCTAGAAACCATGTCGACATAATGCTTGTCGACCTAAGTGTGGATACCAGATTTTCCAACTTGCTACATGATTGTTGTTCAGAAGTTCATACTAAACAGCTTGGTTACAAACTAGGAGTACATCTGCTATTTATTTACATCTGCTATTTATTTATTTATACTGTGTACATATCTTTTTATAAACAAGTTATTCTATATTACATTTCCACAGTACAAGTGAAAAATATTGCCATCAGTAAGCTTCCAAAAATCTGAAACTGACTGCAGTTGTGCGCCCAGCTGACAGAAGGGGTGAATATGCCCTACAAGGCAGAGCGACCCATTCTGCATATGCATGCTGCTGTCGTTTTTTTGATCAGCAGGGAAGTGATTTTTAATCATTCCCTCCTTTCAGCATATGCTAGGGGGCTTGCTGCTTTTGCCCACTAGCTATTGCAAGGTGGAAATCCTATTCCCTAGAACAAACACAGTTGTAGGTCATGTATTCCTGCAAACTACAGTTCATCTTGCCCCTGAAACCAAAGGGTGCACAGGGCTGCCACCAGAACTTGTGTGGCCCGGAACTGCCCCCCTCCGCGGCTTGCTTCCACACCTGGCCACCATTCCATCCGTGCCTGGTTAAGCTGCACCATCCACACTACTCCCGATGCTGTGCACATAAGGGGGTCAATCCAATTTGCTGTGAAGGGTGCAAAGTGCCGTTGCCGCAGCGTTTAAATGCCGGCAACGGCACATGATCGTGCACCCTGCATTCTGCCTGAATTCGCTCAAAATTTCCTGCTACCATATGGGGCACCGAGCACTTTTGAGCGAGTTTGGGCCGTCATAAAGTGCGGTCCCTGCCGAGATGATTCACTCCTGTGATATCATCGCGGATAATTGGATTGACCCCAAGGTGTGTTAACAATGCCGTAACTAGGCATTTTAGTGCTGTGTGCAAGAAACGGCATTGGCACCCCCCCCCCCCTCATGTAAGACAGGGGCAGTGCGCGTCGCAGGCGTGTGAAAATATACAGGGGCGTGGCTTCATGGGGAAGGGGCGTGACCACAATATAATACCAATTCATACTACGGTGCACAGTAGTCTCCAGTGTTCAAATTACGCTGTACAGTAGCGCCACTACACCAGGTAGAGCCCCTTTTACACATTACTGCAGACAGCGTCCCCTTTTGTACACATTACGGCAGACAGCATCCCCCTTTTGTACACATTATGGCAGACAGTGTCCCCCTTTTTACCCATTACGGCAGACAGCGTCCCCCTTTTTACACATTACGGCAGACAGCGTCCCCTTTTTACACATTACGGCAAACAGCGCCCCCCTTTTTACACATTACGGCAGTGTCCTTATTACACATTATGGCAGACAGCATCCTCCTTATTACACATTACGGCAGACAGCGTCCTCCTTTTTACACATTATGGCAGACAGCGTCCCCTTTTTACACATTACGGCAGACAGCGTCCCCCTTTTTACACATTACGGCAGAAGGCGTCCTCCTTATTACACATTACGGCAGACAGCGTCCTCCTTATTACACATTACGGCAGGCAGCGTCCTCCTTTTTACACATTACGGCAGACAGCGTCCCCTTTTTACACATTACGGCAGACAGCGTCCTCCTTATTACACATTACGGCAGACAGCGTCCCCCTTTTTACACATTACGGCAGACAGCGTCCCCTTTTTACACATTACGGCAGACAGTGTCCCCTTTTTACACATTACGGCAGACAGCGTCCCCTTTTTACACATTGTGGCAGACGAGATAGAGAGAAAGAGAGAGAGATACTTACCATCCCTCCCCGCTGGCAGTCAGGCTCCTTGTGCTGGCAGATCCCGGGCAGCCGCAGGGAAGAAGGAGGAGGAGGGAGGGGGACTGGAGCCGCAGCAGCGCTATGTAATTGGTAGTGGCGCCGCTGCTGCAGTCCCCTCTCCTTCCGCATTGGCTGCCCACCGCTGTGAATGCTGGGATGAGGGAAGCGCATCCCAGCATTCACAGCAGCGCCGGGCAGCCAATACGGAGAGGTTAGGGTTAGGCTGCGGGAGTGGAGGAGAGGGTTAGGCTGCGGGAGGGGAGGGTTAGGGTTACGCTGCAGTAGGTGAGGGCTAGGGTTACGCTGCGGGGAGGGGAGGGTTAGGGTTACGCTGCAGTAGGGGAGGGCTAGGGTTATGCTGCGGGGAGGTTAGGGTTACGCTGCAGGAGAGGGAAGGTTAGGGTTAAGCTGCGGGGAGGGTTAGGGTTAAGCTGCGGGGAGGGGAGGTTAGGATTAAGCACTGGGGGGGTTGGGGATAGGCTGTGGGAAGGGAGGTTAGGGTTAAGCTGCAGGAATGGAGGGAAGGGTTAGGCTGGTGGTACCTATAATTATGGGACACACACAGTCACACACTGACTGGGGAGGTCTATGGACACCTTGCACAGGGCACCCCACAGTTTTATAAAACAGCCACAGGGTGAGGAGCCAGTGCCAGGCGAACCATTGGTGACTGGGCATACAGGGAGAGATCGGAGCTGGCCACAGGGGAACACTCCTAGTGGAAGAGCCAGCCCCCCCCCCCCCCCACTCTCCTGTCTCCCCGCTCTCCTGTCTCCTTGCTCACTGACCTCGGTCTGTTTCCTGGTGCCGGCGTCAAGGTGCTGTTGTCACAGCTACAACTACAAGCACCGCGCAGAGAGAGAGAGTAGCCTGCTGCGGGGAGGGGAGGTTTCACAGCCTAATCAGCCCACATTGCCGCCGCCACCAGTCACGACGCGCTGGGGATACGTCAGCCAGTGTGTTGGGGGAAGCCCCTTCTGCAGTTTTGCCCTGAGCGTGAAGGTGCCGTGCCGCCCCCTATCATGGGGGGCGGGCGGGCGGCCGATCGAGCGACGCAGCAGGGGGAGGGAATAGTTCTTGCAGGTGGGTAGAGACTCGAGAGCGGGTGCCTCACTTTTTTTGTGTGCATGCAGAGCCGCCCTTCATGTGCCGACGTGCATAGGCAGCTGCGGCGCACGGCACAGAACAGGCGGCATGTAATAAGTCAATTTGACTCATTACAAGCCGCTGGCCGTGCGCCCTCAGGGCAACTGCGCTGTGTGCCAGGCACACCTGGCACACAGGTAGTTACGGCTCTGGTGTGTTACACCCGTTCCAGTTGGCAGCCCGGCACCCAGGGGCCGATTTTGGGGTACGGTTGCGCACCCACCCCCGCCTAATTTTATAATTTTTACTGATTGGTTATAAGCCCTCATTTAATGATAGCCAATTTAATACAATAATAAAATAAAAAGCCACTATGACTTTTTTTTTTTAATTATGTATACGTATTTACTAAGTAGGACAGCTTACTGGGGCATTATGGGCATGTCCTACCCATTTACACTCCATTCAAGATGGCATATGGTACAGTACAGTGGAAATAATAAGATTTTAAACCTACCGGTAAATCTTTTTCTCCTAGTCCGTAGAGGATGCTGGGGACTCCCTAAGGACCATGGGGTATAGACGGGCTCCGCAGGAGACATGGGCACTATAAAGAACTTTTAGTATGGGTGTGCACTGGCTCCACCCTCTATGCCCCTCCTCCAGACCTCAGTTAGAGAACTGTGCCCAGAAGAGATGGACAACACGAGGAAAGGATTTTGTTAATCTAAGGGCAAGATTCATACCAGCCCACACCAATCATACCATATAACATGGAATATACGAACCAGTTAACAGTATGAACAAAAAACAGTATCAGTCAAAGACCGATTCCAACTGTAACATAACCCTCATGTAAGCAACAACTATATACAAGTCTTGCAGATTTAGACCGCACTGGGACGGGCGCCCAGCATCCTCTACGGACTAGGAGAAAAAGATTTACCGGTAGGTTTCAAATCTTATTTTCTCTTACGTCCTAGAGGATGCTGGGGACTCCGTAAGGACCATGGGGTTTATGGCAAAGCTCCCAATCGGGCGGGAGAGTGCGGATGACTCTGCAGCACCAACTGAGCAAACGCGAGGTACTCATCAGCCAGGGTATCAAACTTGTAGAATTTTGCAAAAGTGTTTGAACCCGACCAAGTAGGTGCTCGCAAAGCTGTAATGCCGAGACGCCACGTGCAGCCGCCCAAATAGAGCCCACCTTCCTAGTGGAATGGGCCTTTACTGAATTAGGTAACGGCAATCCAGCCGTAGAATGAGCCTGCTGAATCGTGTTACAGATCCAGCGAGCAATAGTTTGCTTTGAAGCAGGAGCGCCAACCTTGTTGGCTGCATACAGGACAAACAGAGCCTCTGTTTTCCTAACCCTAGCCGTCCTGGCTACATAGATTTTTAAGGCCCTGACTACATCCAGGGACTTGGAATCCTCCCAGTCCCCCGTAGCCACAGGCATCACAATAGGTTGGTTCATAAGAAATGAAGAAACCACCTTAGGTAAAAATTGAGGACGAGTCCTCAACTAAGCTCTATCCACATGGAAAATCAAATAGGGGATCTTGTGGGACAAGACCGCCAATTTGGACACCCGCCTTGCAGATGCCAAGGCCAATAACATGACCACCTTCCACGTGAGAAATTTCAATTCAACCGTTTGAAGAGGCTCAAACGAGTGAGATTTCAGGAAACTTAACACCACGTTAAGGTCCCACGGTGCCACTGGGGGCACAAAGGGGGGCTGGATGTGCAGCACTCCCTTCACAAAAGTCTGGACTTCTGGGAGAGAAGCCAATTCCCTCTGAAAGAATATAGATAGGCTCCATTAAGGTACAGATTTCGGCCCTAACTTCAGGCCCATATCCACACCTGTCTGTAGAAAGTGGAGAAACGGGCCTAGATGGAAATCTTCCGTAGGAGCATTCTTGGCTTCACACCAAGATACATACTTCCTCCAGATACGGTGATAATGCTTTGCCGTCACCTCTTTCCTAGCCTTTATCAGAGTAGGGATGACTTCCTCCGGAATACCTTTCCCAGCTAGGATTCGGTGTTCAACCGCCATGCCGTCAAACGTAACCGCGGTAAGTCTTGGAACACGCAGGGCCCCTGCCGCAACAGGTCCTCCCTGAGAGGAAGAGGCCACGGATCTTCGGAGAGCATCTCCTGAAGATCTGAGTACCAGGCCCTTCGAGGCCAATCTGGAACAATGAGAATTGTCTGTACTCTTTTTCGTCTTATGATTCTCAATATTTTTGTGATGAGAGGAAGAGGAGGAAACACATAGACCGACTGAAACACCCATGGTGTCACCAGGGCGTCTACTGCTACTGCCTGAGGGTCCCGGGACCTAGCACAATACCTCCGAAGCTTCTTGTTGAGGCGTGACGCCATCATGTCTATTTGAGGAATTCCCCAGAGACTTGTTATCTCTGCAAAAACTTCTTGATGAAGTCCCCACTCTCCTGGATGGAGATCGTGCCTGCTGAGGAAGTCTGCTTCCCAGTTGTCCACTCCCGGAATGAAGACAGCTGACAGAGCACTTACGTGATTTTCCGCCCAGCGAAGAATCCTGGTGGCTTCCGCCATCGCGACTCTGCTCCTTGTCCCGCCTTGGCGGTTTACATGAGCCACGGCTGTGACGTTGTCTGATTGAATCAGAACCGGTAGGTCGCGAAGAAGATTCTCCGCTTGTCGTACGCCGTTGTATATGGCCCTCAATTCCAGTATGTTGATGTGTAGACAAGCCTCCTGGCTTGACCATAGCCCCTGAAAATGTCTTCCTTGTGTGACTGCTCCCTATCCTCGGAGGCTCGCGTCCGTGGTCACCAGGACACAGTCCTGAATGCCGAACCTGCGACCCTCTAGAAGGTGAGCACTCTGCAGCCACCACAGGAGAGACACCCTGGCCCTGGGGGACAGTGTCATTTTCTGATGAATTTGTAGATGGGACCCGGACCACTTGTCCAGAAGGTCCCACTGAAAAGTCCTCGCATGAAACCTGCTGAAGGGGATGGCCTCGTAGGCTGCCACCATTTTTCCCAGAACTCGAGTGCATTGATGAACTGACACTCTTTTTGGTTTTAGAAGGTCTCTGACCATGTTCTGGAGGTCCTGGGCTTTTTCCAGTGGGAGAAAAACCTTCTTTTGTTCCGTGTCCAGAATCATGCCTAGGAATGATAGTCGAGTCGTTGGAACCAATTGTGACTTTGGCAGATTGAGAATCCAACCGTGCTGTTGCAGCACTCTCAGGGAGAGCGACACGCTCTTCAGCAATTGATCTCTCGATCTCGCCTTTATCAGGAGATCGTCCAAGTATGGGATAATTGTGACTCCCTGCTTGCGCAGGAGCACCCTCATTTCCGCCATCACCTTGGTGAAAATCCTCGGAGCCGTGGAAAGCCCAAACGGCAACGTCTGAAACTGGTAATGACAGTCCTGTACAGCGAATCTCAGGTACTCCTGATGAGGGGGATATATGGGGACATGAAGGTAAGCATCCTTTATGTCTAGTGACACCATAAAATCCCCCCCTTCCAGGCTGGATATTACAGCTCGGAGCGATTCCATCTTGAATCTGAACTTTTTCAAGTACAGGTTTAGGGATTTTAGATTTAAAATGGGTCTGACCGAACCATCCGGCTTCGGGACCACAAACAGGGTTGAATAATACCCTTTTCCCTGTTGGACCAGGGGAACCTTGACAACCACTTGCTGTTGACACAGCTTTTGAATTGCAGCTAACACTACTTCCCTCTGAAAAATCGGCGAGGGGGCACCTCTTCGAATTCCAGCTTGTAGCCTTGGGAAACAATTTCCATCGCCCAAGGATCCACGTCTGAAAGAACCCAGATCTGGCTGAAAAGTTGAAGGCGTGCCCCCACTGGTGTGGACTCCCTTAGGGGAGCCCCAGCGTCATGCGGTAGATTTTGTAGAAGCCAGGGAGGACTTCTGCTCCTGGGAACTAGCCGAAGCAGGTGTTCTCTTTCCTGTACCCTTACCTCTGGCAAGGAAGGAGGAACCCCGACCTCTTCTGGACTTATGCGACCGAAAGGACTGCATCTGATACTGTGGAGTTTTCTTTTGCTGTTGGGGAACAAAAGGTAAAAAGGTAGATTTATCCGCGGTAGCTGTGGCAACCAGGTCCGCGAGCCCCTCCCCAAACAACACTTCACCCTTATAAGGTAAAACCTCCATATGCTTTTTTGAGTCCGCATCACCCGTCCATTGGCGGGTCCATAGAGCTCGTCTCGCAGAAATAGCCATGGCATTGGCTCTGGAACCCAGCAGCCCAACGTCTCTTTGAGCGTCCCTCATATATAAGACTGCGTCTTTAATGTGGGCTAAGGTTAATAAAATGGTATCCCTGTCTAGGGTATCAAGGTCAGCTGACAAGGTATCTGTCCATGCTGCCACTGCGCTACATACCCATGCCGACGCTATTGCCGGTCTGAGCAAAGCACCTGTATGCGCATAAATAGACTTTAAAGTAGTCTCCTGTCTGCGGTCAGCAGGATCCTTAAGGGCTGCCGTGTCTGGAGACGGTAGCGCCACATTCTTGGACAGGCGTGTTAAAGCCTTGTCCACCCTGGGAGAGGATTCCCAACGTACCCTGTCCTGTGTAGGGAAAGGATACACCATAAGAACCCTTTTGGGAATCTGCAGTTTTTTATCTGGAGTTTCCCAAGCTTTTTCAAATAACTCGTTAAGCTCATGAGATGGGGGAAAGGTTACCTCAGGTTTCTTTTCCTTAAACATGTGTACCCTCGTGTCAGGGACCGAGGGGTCATCAGTGATATGCAAAATATCTTTTATTGTAATAATCATACACTGAATACTTTTTTCCACCCTTGGGTGTAATCTTGCATCATCGTAGTCGACACTGGAGTCAGAATCCATGTCGGTACCAGTATCTACTATTTGGGATAGGGGACGTTTTTGAGACTCAGAAGGGCCCTGTGACCCGGTCCAATCCGTGGATTGACTCCCTGTTTTCTCCCTGGACTCTACTTTGTCCAGTCTCTTATGTAATGAGGCCACA
This sequence comes from Pseudophryne corroboree, assembly GCF_028390025.1. Lineage (NCBI taxonomy): Eukaryota > Metazoa > Chordata > Amphibia > Anura > Myobatrachidae > Pseudophryne > Pseudophryne corroboree. The sequence goes on from NC_086446.1 coordinate 230,784,063, forward strand.
CTTGCATTTAATATATGCCACATGTCCATCCACTCATGAATCGGCGTTGCCGACGGAGACACACCACTCATCTGCTCCACCTCCTCCTTGGACGAGCCTTCCGCTTCAGACATGCCGACACGCACATACCGACACCCCCACACACACAGGGATATAACTATAAGGGGACAATTCCCCAACAAGGCCCTTTGCAGAGACAGAGAGAGAGTATGCCAGCACACACCCAGCGCCAACTGACACTGGAATAAAACCAGATAGCACTTTTATATATATATCTCAATGTGTATACACTCACTGCGCCAATATTTGTGCCCCCCCCCCCCTCTTTCCAGCCCTCTGTCACTGAGTTCAGCAGGGGAGAGTCCGGGGAGCCAGCTTCTCTGCAGCGTTCTGTGGAGAAAATGGCGCTGTTAGTGCTGAGGGATCAAGCTCCGCCCCCACCAGCGGCGGGCTTCGGTCCCGCTTCAATATTAAAAAAATGGCGGAGGATTCTGTATTTACTGCCTCCGCAGCCTAATTTGCCCATAAATGCCAGTCCAGAGGTTTATTGCAGCCCAGGGCGCCCCCCCATGCGCCCTGCACACATCAGTGCCTGTTCTGTGTGTATAATGTGTGGGAGCAATGGCGCGCAGCGTTACCGCTGCGCCAGTGGCGGAACTAGCGAGCGGTGGGCCCAGGTGCGACAAAATGCTTTGGGCCCCCCCCCACATCCCCCCCCACACACATCCCATCCAAGTCCACCCCCTCACCCCTGGAGAGGATCTGGTGAGGGGGACCTGCTCAGGGCCAGAGAAATGGATACCTAGCAACAGTGCCGTAACTAGACATTTTAGCACTGTGTGCAAGAAACGGCATCAGAGCCCCACCCCTGCATGCAAAACAGGGGCAGTGCGCGCCGTAGGCGCGCGCAAAAATACATAGTGGCGTGGCTTCGTGGGGAAGGGGTGTGGCCACAAAATAATACCAATTCATAAAACGGTGCACAGTAGTCTCCATTATTCAAATTACGCCGCACAGTAGCACCACTACACCAGGTAGAGACCCTTTTACACCTTACAGCGGACAGATTCCTCTTTTTACACATTACAGCAGACAGCGTGCACTTTTTACACATAACGGCAGACAGCGTGCCCTTTTTACACATAACGGCAGACAGCGTGCACTTTTTACACATAACGGCAGACAGCGTGCCATTTTTACACATAACGGCAGACAGCGTGCCCTTTTTACACATAACGGCAGACCGCGTGCCCTTGTTACACATAGCGGCAGACAGCGTACACTTTTTACACATAACGGCAGACAGCGTGCCCTTGTTGCACATTACGGCAGACAGCATCCCCTTTTTACACATAACGGCAGACAGCGTGCCCTTGTTACACATTACGGCAGACAGCGTCCCCATTTTTACACATTACGGCAGGCAGATTCCCCATTTTTACACATTGCGGCAGGCAGATTACCCCTTTTTACACATAGCGGCAGGCAGATTACCCCTTTTTGCACATAGCGGCAGGCAGTCCCCCATTTTTACACATTGCAGCAGGCTGATTCCCCCTTTTTACACATTACATCAGGCAGTCCCCCCTTTTTACACATTGCGGCAGGCTGATTCCCCCTTTTTACACATTACGTCAGGCAGTTCCCCCTTTTTACACATTGTGGCAGGCTGATTCGCCTTTTTACACATAGCGGCAGGCAGTCCCCCATTTTTACACATTGCGGCAGGCAGGCCCAAGAAAGAAAGAAAGAGAAAGAAAGAAAGAAAGAAAAAGAGAAAAAGAAAGAAAGAAGAATTATACTTACCCTCTCCGCCGGCTCAGGCTCCTCGGTGCAGCCGCGTCAGACGATTCCCGGGCAGTAGAGGAGGTGGAGGACGGAGGTGAAGAAGGGAGCCGCAGCAGCGCTTTGTTACTGGTGGAGGCGCTGCTGCTGCTGCCCCTCTGCTTCCCTATAGGCTGTTCTCGGAAGACAGCCTATAGGGAAGCAGAGGGGCAGCAGCAGCAGCGCCTCCACCAGTAACAAAGTGCTGCTGCGGCTCCCTCCTTCACCTCCCTCCTCCTCCTTCCCCCGTCCGTGCCGCTGCTCCTCTCCTCTCCGGGCGGCTGTGCGCTGCGGGCAGCGGTTGCCCGCAGCGCACAGCGGCATGTAATGAGTCAGTTTGACTCATTACATGCTTGGGCCCCTGGACAGAGGCGGGCCCCAGTGCAACGCACTGCCGGTAGTTCCGCCTCTGCGCTGCGGGCTTACCTCAGTGAAGATCTGAAGTCTTCTGCCGCCTTGAAGTCTTCTTTTCTTCTTATACTCACCCGGCTTCTATCTTCCGGCTCTGCTAGGAGGACGGCGGCGCGGCTCTGGGACGAACGGCGGGGGGAGACCTGCGTTCCGATCCCTCTGGAGCTAATGGTGTCCAGTAGCCTAAGAAGCAGAGCCTATCACTTAAGTAGGTCTGCTTCTCTCTCCTCAGTCCCACGATGCAGGGAGCCTGTTGCCAGCAGTGCTCCCTGAACATAAAAAACCTAACAAAGGTGGTCATTCCGAGTTGATCGCTCGTTATTTTTTTTTCACAATGGAGCGATTAGTCGCTAATGCGCATGCGCAATGTCCGCAGTGCGACTGCGCCAAGTAAATTTGCTATTAAGTTAGGTATTTTACTCACGGCATTACAAGGTTTTTTCTTTGTTCTGGTGATCGTAGTGTGATTGACAGGAAGTGGGTGTTTCTGGGCGGAAACTGGCCGTTTTATGGGTGTGTGCGAAAAAACGCTGCCGTTTCTGGGAAAAACGCGGGAGTGTCTGAAGAAACGGGGGAGTGTCTGGGTGAACGCTGGGTGTGTTTGTGACGTCAAACCAGGAACGAAACTGACTGAACTGATCGCAGTGGCAGAGTAAGTCTCGAGCTACTCAGAAACTGCTAAGAACTGTCTATTCGCAAATCTGCTAATCTTTCGTTCGCAAATCTACTATGCTAAGATTCACTCCCAGTAGGCGGCGGCTTAGCGTGTGCAAAGCTGCTAAAAGCAGCTTGCGAGCGAACAACTCGGAATGAGGGCCAAAATTCTTTAATCAGAGAAACTCTAGAGAGCTCCCCTGTAGTGCACCCAGTCTCCTCTGGCACAAAATCTAACTGAGATCTGGAGGAGGGGCATAGAGGGAGGAGCCAGTGCACACCCATACTAAAAGCTCTTTATAGTGCCCATGTCTCCTGCGGAGCCCGTCTATACCCCATGGTCATTGCGGAGTCTCCAGCATCCTCTAGGACGTAAGAGAAATATTGTAGTTACTTATATTTTTTGGGCTGACGTTATCAACACAAGCATCCAAGTGCCGCCCCAAAACAAGTGCCGCCCATATGCACATACCTCACGTTCATAATGGGAAATGTGGCACTGCCGGCACCTACTACCATACCGCTGCCACCTGGCCCCCTCTTTGTCCAGACCCAGATGGGGGCCCTGAGAGTGTGTGTGTGTGTGTGTGTGTGTGTGTGGTTTTTTTTACCACACATTCTTACATAGCTAATGTAATCTCTTGTTGTATTGCATTTTTGGACAAAGGGTGACACTTGCAGCAACGTACACTAAATTTTGCTAATATGCCACAACGTAAAGTGACCCATAACGGCCAAAGCAATTAGTTTACATATGTCTTGTTCAAATTACATAATGAATGGAAAATAAATGCCTAAAAGCGTATTTGCCCCATGTTATGAATAAATCATTAGGGAAACAAATGTTCAGGTCTGTAATTACACGCCACCTCCTCCATGCAGAAGGACTGGCAGATGATACATGAGATGAGAACACATCATCCAATGTGCATGTAACACTAGCAGCAATGATTACAGGTGTTCTGGCCATTCCCTTCTCAGTGCAGCAGCAGCAGCAATCTGCAGACATCCCCCGCCCGCTGCTGCTGCTGTATAACACGGGGGAGATAGAGCCGCCCCCTGCCTCCAACCACACCCGCCATCGCTATCTATCTCCTTCTTGGCACACCCGCTTCTTTGGCCGCACCTCCTGCATCCCATCTATCTCACCCGCCCAGCAGTTCTATCCTTACCATAACCATTCATGTTCAGCAGCGCTGGCCGGAGCTAGGGGAGCCCCCTGTCTTCCCTCCCCAACACCCACCTTCCCAGGGCACATCGCAGGGGTCACCACCGTCTCGCAGTCTCTGACAGGCAGTCTGCCGTGAATCTGCCTCCATCTGTATGTTATCCAGGGATCTCCCGCTACTCGGTCCTTGTCTCTGTGACATCTGTGGAACCATGCCGCAAATGTGAGGTGCTCCCTGTGATCGTTCACTCATTAATATCAGACATCCTCCTATATGATCCCTGCAACTACCCTGCTTCATATCAGGCTGTGCATATCTGTGATCTGTACAACTGCCCTCTAATAACAAGAGCATCTGAGACCGTGATCTGTGGAGCTGTACGCCTCCTCATCAGGAACCCCCTGGAATTTTTGGATCTACTCTCCTTCATACCAAGAGTACCCTGTGATCTGTGGAACTGCCCTCCATCATACCATAAGTACACTGTGATCCGTGGAACTGCCCTCCATCATACTAGGAGTACCCTGTGATCTGTGGAACTGCCCTCCATCATACTAGGAGTACCCTGTGACCTGTGGAACTGCCCTCCATCATACCATAAGTACCCTGTGACCTGTGGAACTGCCCTCCTTCATACCATGAGTACCCTGTGATCTGTAGAACTGCCTTCCATCATACCATAAGTACCCTGTGATCTGTGGAACTGCCCTCCATCATACCAGGAGTACCCTGTGATCTGTGGAACTGCTCTTCATCATACCAGGAGTACCCTGTGATCTGTGGAACTGCTCTTCATCATACCAGGAGTACCCTGTGACCTGTGGAACTGCCCTCCTTCATACCAGGAGTACCCTGTGATTGTGGAACTGCCCTCCATCATACCAGGAGTACCCTGTGATTGTGGAACTGCCCTCCATACCAGGAGTACCCTGTGATCTATGGAACTGCCCTCCATCATACCAGGAGTACCCTGTGATCTGTGGAACTGCCCTCCATCATATCAGGAGTACCCTGTGATCTGCGGAACTGCCCTCCATCATACCAGGAGTACCCTGTGATCTGCGGAACTGCCCTCCATCATACCAGGAGTACCCTGTGATCTGTGGAACTGCCCTCCATCATACCAGGAGTACCCTGTAATCTGTGGAATTACCCTCCTTCATATCAGGATCCTCCTGTAAATTGTGGCATCACCTTCCTTTCCTTTCGGGAACCTCTGCTGGATCCCCCTGTGATCTGTGGAGCCAGCCTACTTCATATAAGGAACCCCCGTGATCTCCCCCGATATGTGGCTGTGACTTGCTAGGCTTTCCAGGAACTGCACGTTTCTCCTTTACATACCGCATATATAAATCCTCTTCCCTGCCATGAGGAAGCACCTCCTGATACCAAACCGTTCCCTGCTGGCCGTCCTCTTTCTCTTCTCATTGTCTTCTTCCTTCCTTTATTTCATCTACGCTGCTCCAGGCATAGGTAAAAGCCGTATGGTTTACATTTTCTTCTCTATAGTGCTGACATGAATATTGTGTGTGTGTGCATTAATGGCAGACTATGCTGCTACTGGAAAGAAGGAAGCATTTAACAATTGCATTTAATATTACTAGACTCAGAGCAATGCTCTTTATATGCTGCATGAGTATAAACCTCTATTATAGGTAGACATAGAACCCTTTCCTGCAATATAACTAGATGTAGGGCCTTGCACATTACATACTGCTTGTCAAATAATTGCCCTTTGCAGTATGTACAGCTGGCAGTGTGTACTGAATGTTATATATTGCCTGAATTATTGTTACGGGGAACATTTATCAATAACTACATTTGCAGTGTGTTCTGGGCACAATATCAGTGTCCAAAATTGCATTACAATTTGCGATTATACCGCTGGAATTTGTGAATGAACGCATTGAGGGGCAGGGCCTCAGAAAGGCGCCCGACTCGGTGATGTGCTCACTCCTGTGCCTGGACTTCCTATGCGGTCAGCGGACCACGCACGACCAGCGTTCATTGCAGGGACGTGCGGTGAGCTAAATAGCTCAGGAGGCACTGACTAGCACCAGAGCCAGATTTACATGCAATATATGACCCAAAGCGTACATCTGGGCATTATACACAGGTGCAGCAGTATAAACTCCTGGAAATTTGGTGAGTTTTGATCAGAGATGTGCGGAAAAGTTAGCCAGGTGAGGCACTGCCTCACCTGCCATAGAATTTTTACTCCAGAGTTTTGGCTATAAAAATTATTACAATAATGCAAAGAAGATATTTCAAACATATTCTTTGTATTTTTTATATACTTGATGTAGTCAAAACTCTAGCACAAACGTTAGTATGACAGGATAGGTTCTGCCTCACCCCACCGCACGTCACTGGGCCATGGGAGGTCTTTTGGAGGAATCCCTTAAAGTGACTTCTGTGAATTGTAGCCCATAGGCCACAGTAGCACAACTCCATCTTCAGATGGCGTTTGTTGTGGAGCCACATTATAAAATGCTTTGCATTTCGGAGCTTGGTAAATCTGATCTCATTGCATCTCCCATAGAAACCTATGGGGTATGCAGTGAGGTGCTTCAAGATACAGACAGCAGCATCCCGGCTGTCAGAAAGCCCTTCGTGCTCGCTGCAGGCCCAGGCTATATTTTCCCTCTTTGGGTGTCTTACGGTGGGTACACACTAATAGATTTATCTGCAGATCAATTGATCTGCAGATATATCTATGGACGGATCGGGCAGTGTGTTAAGCATACACACTGCCCGATCCGTCGGGGACTGACGTCATGAACTGGGCGGGCGTGTACACACGCCCACCCAGTTCAGCTGTCAATCACCGCCGGCCGCCGCAGCATGTGTACGGCTACACACAGCGATGCGCCAATATATCGGTAGATATATTGGCCGTCGGCTGTGCTGCGGGGACGACGCGATACGTCTGTGAACGACGGAGTTCACAGACGTATCGGACGTACACACTGGCTGACCGTCCCGCGATATATCGGCCGTTGAAGAGAACGGCCGATATATCGACCAGTGTGTACCGGCCTTTAGATACCCACAGAGGGAGAAAAGCCCGTGGTGCCAGTATTCTGGCAGCAACTTTTCACCGCCTGTTGGGATTCTGGCATCGGCATTGTGACCGTCGGAATCTCGACAGGCTGTCTCGTGATTGCCTCTCATATCCTTCTGTGGGGGCTGCGACTGCTGTCAAATATGGAGGGACCGATGCAGATATCGGAATCCTATGGGGACTGTAGCTGTTGTTGGTTATGGAGGAACCGTGGCTGATGTCCCTCTGCCATACATTTGGGTGATACTGTACTTAATTCTTGCTGGTATCTCCAAAAACTGGTGTTTTTGTGGAAAATGCCACAAATACTTAATGATAAATATAAAGTCTGAAATATTACCAGATGTGGTCATGATATACTGTCTATAATTTAACAAGGGTGGTCTTCAGTATGCCGACTGTCGGGATCCCGGCGCACAGTATACCGGCGCCAGAATCCCGACAGCCGGCATACTGACACTTTTTCTCCCTCGTGGGGGTCCACGCCCCCCCTGGAGGGAGAATAAAATAGCCACCGTGCCCGCAGCGTGGCGAGCGCAGCGAGCCCGCAAGGGGCTCATTTGTGCTCGCCATGCTGTTGGTATGCCGGCGGTCGGGCGCCGGTATGCTGGTCGCCGGGAGCCCAGCCGCCGGCATACCATACTACACCCATTTAACAAGACATAGTGTATAACCATGCGCATTATGGCCCTCATTCCGAGTTGTTCGCTCGTTGCCGAATTTCGCTATATTGCGATTAGTCGCTTACTGCGCATGTGCAATGTTCGCAGAGCGCATGCGCTTAGTTATTTTACTCAAAAGTTAGGTATTTTACTCACGGCATTACAAGGATTTTTCTTCGTTCTGGTGATCGGAGTGTGATTGACAGGAAGTGGGTGTTTCTGGGCGGAAACTGGCCGTTTTATGGGTGTGTGTGGAAAAAACGCTGCCGTTTCTGGGAAAAACGCGGGAGTGGCTGGAGAAACGGGGGAGTGTCTGGGCGAACGCTGGGTGTGTTTGTGACGTCAAACCAGGAACGAAACTGACTGAACTGATCGCAGTGGCAGAGTAAGTGTCGAGCTACTCAGAAACTGCTAAGACATTTCTATTCGCAATTTTGTGAATCTTTCGTTCGCAATTCTGCTAAGCTAAGATACACTCCAAGAGGGCGGCGGCTTAGCGTGTGCAATGCTGGTAAAAGCAGCTAGCGAGCGAACAACTCGGAATGAGGGCCTATATACTGTCTAATTATATAACTAGACGTAGTGCCAAGCACATGATATCTCATGTATAATATTACTAGAAGTAGAGCCATGCACATTATATACCATCTATGATATTACTAGACATATAATATAGCGATGCACATTATATACCATCTGTAATATTACTAGACGTAGTGCCATGCACATTATATACCTTCTATAATATTACTAGACTAGACACATAGCGATGCATATTATATACCATCTATAATATTACTAGTCTTAGATCCATGCACATTATATACCATCTATAATATTACTAGACATAGAGCCACACACATTGTATACAATCTATGATATTAGTAGACGTATAGCCTTGTACATTATATACCATCTATAATATTTCTAGTCGTAGAGCCATGCATATTATATACCATCTATAATATCACTAGACATATAGCGATGCACATTATATACCACCCATAATATTAGTAGTCTTAGATCCAAGCACATTATATACCATCTATAATATTATAGGGCCAAGCACATTATATACCATCTATAATATTACTAGGCGTAGAGCCAAGCACATTATATACAATCTATAATATTGATAGACATAGAGCCAAGCACATTATATACCATCTATAATATTACTAGTCGTAGAACCATGCACATTTTAAACCATCTATAATATGACTAGACGTATAGCCATGCACATTATATACCATATATAACATAACTAGACATAGAGCCATGCACATTATATACCATATACAATATCACTAGACATATAGCGATGCACATTATATACCACCCATAATATTACTAGTCTTAGATCCAAGCACATTATATACCATCTATAATATTACTAAACGTAGGGCCAGGCACATTATATACCATCTATAATATTACTAGTCGTAGAACCATGCACATTTTATACCATCTATAATATGACTAGACGTATAGCCATGCACATTATATACCATATATAACATAACTAGACATAGAGCCATGCGCATTATATACCATATACAATATCACTAGACATATAGCGATGCACATTATATACCACCCATAATATTACTAGTCTTAGATCCAAGCACATTATATACCATCTATAATATTACTAGACGTAGGGCCAGGCACATTATATACCATCTATAATATTACTAGGCGTAGAGCCAAGCACATTATATACCATCTATAATATTACTAGACGTAGTGCCTTGTACATTATATACCATCTACAGTATAATATTACTAGTCGTAGAGCCACGCACATTTTATACCATCTATAATATAACTAGACGTACCTGTGTAAGACACAAGCACTTATTTTTGTAGAGTTTTGTCACGTTTCGTTTTTTTGTTTGGGGTTTAGGTGAGACCCTTATGGGCCACCCTCTCCCCTAAGTTGCTGAGGTCCTCTCCATTTGGGGAGGACCAGACGCTGTTTTCGGTCCCAGGGGGACGCTTCGGCCAACCCTGGGGATACCCGAGGGTCCCTCTGCGCTTCGGCAAGGGGGGACCCACAGTCCCTTTTTCCAATCAGTAGACCTTTTGGCTCTGAGGGGTAGGGGAGTAACGGGGCCCTTCTCCTTTCGGAGAGGGTCCAAGAACCTATGCCCCCAGCACGTTTGGTCACAGACACTGGGTGAAGAAGCACCGCACCTCGGGCTTCAAGTAAAAAATGAAATAAATAACTAGACGTAGAGCCATGCACATTATATACCATCTATAATATTACTAGACATATAGTGATGCACATTATATACCATCTATAATATTACTAGACGTAGTGCCATGCACATTATATACCATCTATAATATTACTTGATGTAGAGCCATGCACATTATATACCATCTATAATATTACTAGACATAGAGCCATGCACATTATATATCATCTATAATATTACTAGACATATAGTGATGCACATTATATACCATATATAATATCACTAGACATATAGCGATGCACATTATATACCACCCATAATATTACTAGTCTTAGATTCAAGCACATTATAGTGTTCACTCTAGCGGACGGGCAGGGCAGGGCGCGGGTCCGTTAGGGGCACAAGCGCGCGCCAAAAAGGGGTGTGGCTATGCAACTAGGGGGTGTGCCCACTTGCACGTAATGCAAGTGGGCGGTTCAGTCCACAGACGGGGGCGTGGGCGGCCGGCGCAGTCACTGTTGGGGGCGTACCCAGCACCTACGAAGGTGCTGGGCTTCCCCCAAGCTCTCTGACAGCATCAATGGATGCCGCGCGCATGTGCGCGGCATCTTTACACGCTGAGAGGGGCAAAAAGCGGCGGCTGTTTTAGCAGAGCGCCGCAGAAGGGCAGGGCGGGTTTTGCCCTTAAAAAAATCGGGCAGGGCATGGTGCCCTGCTAAAACAGCCTAGCGTGGACACTACATTATATACCATCTATAATATTACTAGATGTAGGGCCAAGCACATTATACACCATCTATAATATTACTAGGCGTAGAGCCAAGCACATTGTAATAGGTAATAATAGATTTGATGGCTTCATTAGTTTAATTATATAAATCATGTTGAATAGAAATATTTGACATTGTATTAGTCAATCAACAATGTTAGCTGAAGATAGTTTGACAATGACTCAGTGGCGAGTTGAAAATATGCTGGCTGTGCGTTTTTGACATATTTTTTTAAAAACTTTACATGGCCATAATTTGGAAACTGCATTGTGCGGAGTTTGTATATTCTCCCCCGTACTTGCGTGGGTTTCCGCTGGGTACTCCAGTTTCCTCCCACAATCCAAAAATATACAGGTAGGTTAATTAGTTCCTAACAAAAAATTAACCCTAACGTGAATGTGTGTGTACATGTGGTAGGGAATATATAGATTGTAAGCTCCACTGGGGCAGGGACTGATGTGAATGGCCAAAGATTCTCTATAAAACGCTGCGGAATATGTGTGCACTATATAAATAACTGGTAATAATAAACTGCATGAGATATTAAATAAAATTTTGTATTTTTCTTAGACTACATATATACTCTCCATAAACCAAATCTGAACAAAATCTGAGCTGGTGAGGTAAAATTTTAACAAAAAGTGTGTTGATTTGACACGGAATGACCTCACTACTGTATAGTGTAATGTGACTAAGATTGCACTATTGTGCGGTGTAATTTTAATTGGGGGTACTATTGCATGGCCATGCCCCTTCCAGCAAGACAAAACACCTTTTATGGCGGCATGTGCCCCTGTCCCGTCGACTCTGTAATAATACATTTGGGTGATACGGAATCCTTAATATTGGGGGCTGGCCACATACATTAATAAATATTATTTTATAATGTCTGGCTATCTCTTTCGTTATATCTCTATTTTGCTTGTTTTACACTGCAGCCTCCACATTTGTAGACTTACACACCCTAAAATTACGACTCGCTCCCTGCCCTTTCACAACTACATTTTAGGTTCACATAAAGTCAGCAAAATACATAGAGGCCTCACAGGTTAGGGTCATCCTTTGTCCACTTATACACCTTTCAGACATAAACCTCGACTTTAACCTGGCTAGGACCCCGGACACTGAACATCGGTTAAAGCCGGGGTTTTAGTGCTTACCCCCATCACACCTGGCTGACAGACGCGGGCTATTCACGGATCATCGCCGTTTACACCAGACTGGGTCTTCCAGTGACACGGGTCTTCTGTCTCGGTGGACGTGGGCACAGTGGACAGATGATGTCACCTCCAAGCGCTACTGTCCCCACTCATCAGCTCCTTTTAGTCATGATCCGGGTCATGACATTCAGACCGCAGGCGACAAGGTTCTGTTCACACGTAATAGGGCCATTCATTATTAGGAGCCTGATAGGGCCATCTAGTATCCAGCAAACTCTAGAAACAAAGTGCGAGAACCAACAATATCTTCAGATGCTGCTGGTTCTCTGAGCCCTACTCCTTCCCATGGGATGGAAGTTTGGGGTTGCAAGAGCATACCCTCCAAATGTACCTTTTTGGCAGGTACAGTACCTTTTTTTTATGGTCTGTACCGATTTTTGGCTCTCCAAGCTTCCATTGAAAGTATAGGAAAAGGGGCATGGCCACATCCCCTTTACCTGTGGCCACGCCCCCTTCCCTAATTTGTATCGATTTTTAGGTTTAAAATGTTGGAGGGTATGCAAGAGGGACCCAAGTGGATCCAATACTGGGATCCAAGTGGATCCAAGAGCATGCCCTCCAACCGTACCTTTTTGGCAGGTACAGTACTTTTTTTATGGTCTGTACCGGTTTTTGGCTCTCCAAACTTCCATTGAAAGTATAGGAAAAGGGGCATGGCCACCCCCACACCCCCTTTACCTGTGGCCACGCCCCTTTCCTAATTTGTACCGATTTTTATGTTTAAAATGTTGGAGGGTATGCAAGAGGGATCGGGATTCAAGTAGATCCCTCTACAGGCACCGCACTGTGCTACCTTTGGCTATATGCGTGCGGGACCTCAGGGCACAGGTAAGTATCTGCAGCTGTCCTTGCACCGGAGGAATACTGAGTTGCTCCACTAATGTATCCACTTCTGCAACTCACGGCGAGTTGTATACTTAATAAACGGTGCCAGTTCAGCCCCCAGTGATGAGTAGCCCCTAAAGCATGATCTTTACAGTATTTATACACTCTCTCTCTATAATCCTTCAGTCTGTTTCTCCCCACCTCTCTCTCTCTCTCTGGGGGAGATGTACTAAGCCTGAAAAGTGATACATTTCACAGTGATAAACTGCAAGCCAATCAGCTCCTAACTACCATGCCACTGGCTGTGTTTGAAAAATGACAGTTAGGAGCAGATTGGCTGGTACTTTATCACTGTGATATTTATCACTTTTCAAGGCTTAGTACATCTGGCCCTCTGTCTCTGTCTCTCTCTCTCTCGTGTTCAGGAGATCACTTTAGTATTTGTACAGTCTTCTGGACATATTTCTTTTAATATATACACTCAATACATAACACATACTGTATGTTTTTAATCCTCCTCCCTCCCACCACCAACAAACTGGGGATGCTTGTAGATGTCTCTTCTTGCAGTTGCAACAGTGTACAGTTACCCTTCAGTATAGGCAAACATGTTTGAGGTCTGTGTTACAGTCTGCATGTACACAACTCTCACTTTTTAGATGCATTTACTATGATTTCTGGCTATTTCAATACACTTTACGTGGTTTCCGTCTTTTTTCAATGTATTTACTATGTTGCTGGCTTTAACCCTCTTTTCCGTTAGGAAGTCTGTGACCTCGGGCTATCCCTGCAATAACTTCTTCTTGTTTTATAAGGACAACACACATGACTTTGCTGTCACCCCCTTCATTCTGCTGGGAAACATATTGTTAGAATTGTCAGTATGCCAGCTTGTGGGCTCCTGCGGTCTGAATGCACCCTGCAACAGCACAGCAGAGAGTGGCATGTTTCCTTCTGTGCAGAAATATACTCCCTGACAATGGTCTGTATGCAGGAACATAAAATCCAGGGCACCTTCCCTTAGTATCCTGAGGGGCTTTATGTTGGGTATGACCGTACTCTGACTTTCTGTGACTAACTGTTCACTTTTTTATTCCTTTGTTATTTTCTTTTTAAAGGGCTTGTGCAGGACTGTCTTTTCGTATGGGCTCAATAGGCAGTTGCCCAAGGGCCCCGGGAGTATAAGCTGATAGCTGCGGGTCCCCTTTTACCAGAGGTACCAGATTTTTGAAAATCAGCCCTGGGAAACCAGAGATATCCGAATTCAAAGCAGTGGTCCCCATCCGAGCCTGTTACAGGTTGAGAATCCCTTATCCAAAATGCTTGGGACCAGAGGTATTTTGGATATTGGATTTTTCCGTATTTTGGAATAATTGCATCCCATAATGAGATATCATGGTGATGGGACCTAAATCTAAGCACAGAATGCATTTATGTTTCATATACACCTTATACACGCTGCCTGAAGGTCATTTAATACAATATTTTTTATAACTTTGTGCATTAAACAAAGTGTGTCTACATTCACACAATTCATTTCATATACACACAGCCTGAAGGTCATTTAATACAATATTTTTAATAACATTGTGTATTAAACAATGTTTGTGTACATTGAGCCATCAAAAAACAAAGGTTTCACTATCTCACTGTCACTCAAAAAAGTCCGTATTTCGGAATATTCCGTATTTCGGAATATTTGGATATGGGATACTCAACCTGTATTTGCTCTTCTCATACAGATATCTCAGGTTCTGTCTGTAGAGTTTTTCTGACAGTATACTCCAAAAGCTGGGACTCTCCCCTTTTGGTGGACACTGTCAGTTTGTCTCTACTATGAACCAGAGATATCAGCCTTCCAGCAGTTGGTCCCTGCCACCACAGATGTGGGTTCAACATGCAAAATTTCTAAAGAAGTGGAGACAAGAAATCTGTATTGGTGCACAGAAATACTTTCTGCATAACAATTACAGTATAACTTTTATAAGCAACATATTTTTAAGTTTTTAGAATATTTCAATGGGTTATGATAATAAATGTTATATTGTAATTGTTAAGCAGAAAGTATTTATGTGCACCAATACGGATTGCTTGTCTCCACTTCTTTGGAAATTTAGCAAGAACCAGTCCCCTCCAGCCATTACTGCAGAGTTCGGCAGTTGGCATGTGTACCCAGCTTAAGTGTAAAGACTGGGATGTTTTATACTGAATGTTAGTGGCACTCCAACCTGCCGGGAAGTGGAGGATTACAAAAGCCGCTGCTTCTTAAACATAGCCCACAGAGCTGCCCTCTGGATACTCATTCAGTTATATCCCAGGCAATGAAATGAGATCAGTCTAATGCTATAAAGACATGGCTGAAAAATGCAAGCTAGACAGACCTCAGAGGATTCATTGCACAGCATTTTATCGATTAGAACCTTCACATTTTTCATTCACAATAATTATGACAGTATCTACAGATGCTGTGTATCAAGACTGCATACTGGTGGGTAGCAGACTACCAGCAACCTCTTTCTATAGTCCTTAAACTTTCTGAAGTTCAGTGTTCCCTTTCTGTCAGTCGGCTATATCTGATTTTAGCCAACGGAGCTGTATATATGTGGTAACAAGTGATATGACCTTCACAGAATTGATTTGCCCATTTTCATGAGGCAGATTAAACAGATTAATATAGTGCGGATTGCTGGCCTGTCTGCTCGACTGACGTCAGCCTTCTGGAAGACCTTCAAGCATGACGTTTTGTGAATTAATATTCAGTGAGTCAGTGAGCGGATGCAACTGACCTCTCACTCCCTGCTCTCTATATGATACTTTTTTATTTGTTATTCTATTGCCCTGTGTAGTGTTTCCCTACAGTAAGTGTGCATTCTTTAGTTGATAAACACCACTCTGTCCTCTATACCAGGCATAGTTCTACACATCTACTTATTCAGTGTTTATGGAAGACAACTTTTATTCCGCATGCACGATGTCATTCTTAGTATCTGTTCTTGTAGGATGTCTTCTGTATGCCTGGCGTAATTCTCAGTAACTATTCTTATAACATTTAAGGTTACATAAATATTTGTACTAGATATGATTCCAGATTCTGTAAAATAGTTTGGTGCAAGACCCCTTACAGCTGTTTCAGTTTTGTTATTTGAATGTATATATATATATATATATATATACACCGTATATACTCGAGTATAAGTCGACACGAATATAAGCCGAGGCACCTAATTTTACAACAAAAACCTGGGGAAACTTATTGACTCGAGTATAAGCCTAGGGTGGAAAATGCAGCTCTAGCCGTACACAGCCCTCATAGTGCCAGATATGCCCTCATGCTGCCAGATATGCCCTCATACTGCCAGATATGCCCCCACAGGGCCAGATATGCCCTCATGCTGCCAGATATGCCCCACAATGCCAGATGTGCCAGATATGCCCCACAGTGCCAGATATGCCCTCATGCTTCCAGATATGCCCCACAGTGCCAGATATGCTCTCATGCTGCCAGATATGCCCCACAGTGCCAGATATGCCCTCATGCTGCCAGATATGCCCCACAGTGCCAGATATGCCCCACAGTGCCAGATATGCCCTCATGCTTCCAGATATACCCCACAGTGCCAGATGTGCCACATATGCCCTCATGCTGCCAGATATGCCCCACAGTGCCAGATATGCCCTCATGCTGCCAGATATGCCCCACAGTGCCAGATGTGCCAGATATGCCCCACAGTGCCAGATATGCCCCAGATATGCCCCACAGTGCCAGATATGCCCTCATGCTTCCAGATATACCCCACAGTGCCAGATGTGCCACATATGCCCTCATGCTGCCAGATATGCCCCACAGTGCCAGATGTGCCAGATATGCCCTCATGCTGCCAGATATGCCCCACAGTGCCAGATATGCCCCACAGTGCCAGATGTGCCAGATATGCCCTCATGCTGCCAGATATGCCCCACAGTGTCAGTTACTTACCCTCCGTCACTCCCGCGCTGTCTTCTGAAGGAGGGACACGGAGGGCACAGTGCGCGGCTCTCCTGTGTCCCTCCTGCGTCTCCGGCGGCAGCGGCGTGTGTGTGTTAAAGGAAGTGCCGGTTCGTGCACTTCCTTTAACACACACACGCCGCTGTCGCCGGAGACGCAGGAGGGACACAGGAGAGCCGCGCGCTGTGCCCTCCTAAATACTGACTCGAGTATAAGGCGAAGGGGCTTTTTCAGCACACAAAAAAGTGCTGAAAAAGTCGGCTTATACTCGGGTATATACGGTAGATATCTTTTAACCTTTTGCTTTATTAACCACTTAACTGGCATGGTCATATCACATGCAACCACCCGACCCCTCTGTGTCCCCCAGTTTTTGAGGAGGAGATCCGTTCTGCAGATGTGCATAATGTAATATTTAAATATTTAAAAAAATACTTTTTAACTATATGAAATTAATATTTGAAAAACAACCATGTTTTGAAGGGAAAAATCATCAGTTACGTGGTCAAAGCTTGTAATACTTGTGACAAGCAGTGTATATTAGAGAAGTGAATAGGACATTTGTGCCTATAATTGTGCACGAAGACAACTGATTATCCTGGGGTACTGTTGAATCTGTGAGTTCAGATTACACAGAGAGTGTCAATCACATTACGCTGGGTTAGCCTGTGCGATGCCATATAGTAGAGCAGCGGTTACCGTGACTGATGTGAATATTATAAGAGGAACCTGTTTACGGAGGCCCCCCATGATACCTGTGAGGTGGTGTGCCCCCCGCCACCTGTGATACCTGTGAGGTGGTGTGTCTCCGTCACCTCCCAGGGGTCTCCACACTGCCCACACGCCGGGAAGCAGCAGCAGGCTGCCCCCGGCGCCTCCTCCTCCCCCCTGCACCCGGAAGGACCTCCGGATACGTTGCTAGGGGTAGGAGGAGATTACCTTCCGGGACCAGGGCTGCCTGGAGGAAGGTATGCCGGTGGGGGGGAGGCGTCTGTGGTGGGTTGCGGCGGGCATCGATAAGAAGCCCATAGGCTTCTATAGGGTATCGCCATCCAGAGATGGCAATACCCTGGGCGGCGAAAAACCGGCGGTGGGGTCTTAGTACATTTGAAAATGCGGTAAAACCCCTGAAAACGGGGGTTTTACCGCATTTTCCCCTTAGTACATCCCGCCCTCAATCTTTAGATAAGTGTCTATAATGATCAAAAACACTATAAGGAAATGCTGAAAATATGTACTGTAAAATAATGCGGTGGTAGCCTAATTGTCAGTAATCAAGTTTGGGCAGAAAGGGTCCAACACTTTGCTATGTTTGATCAATGCTTTATATGTAAGCAGATGATGCTTATATTCGGTATAGTCTGTACCTGATGAGCAAATTTAAATTCCTACTTTATCCCTTAGGAGCTTCTGGTACTCGGTACCTATATATGGGATCTAAAGAGAGACGTATTGCAACATGGGAAGGGTTAAGCATTTTGACTGTATAAGGACAATTGCTGCAATAGTTTTATATTAGTCTTAGATTATTGTATTACGATGATTAGAGATTTCCTTGTTAATCTGGGTGACCGTTTGTAAACATGAATCTGTATTTGTGTTAAGATTCTTATTTTTAGAGGTCTTTTTAAAAGTGAACAATGCAGCTGCTTTTAGGGGATTGCTACGTTTTACAGTACTAGGGTTATGTAAGAAGGAGATGGGGGCCGCTCTGTTTTCATTTGCAAAATTTGTCCCCACAGCTTATTGTGCCCAATTTACCAAGCTCCTGAAAGCTCGCTTTTCGGTGTTTGCCCATTAGCCATTGTAGTATATAGGTTTTTTGGGTTTTTTTTCCAGCATTTTTTTTTCTTCAGGAAGATGCCCATTCCCAGCACCTTACATGATGGCTCTCCGTGTGGTCTCAGCAAGCCTGATGTAAACCTGGCAGTAAAATAACAGCATATTGAAAAAATAAATAAGGGGTCTATTTTCTAAGCCTTGGATGGAGATCAAGTGCATGTCAGCTCCTAACTGCCTTGTTACAGGCTGTGTTTGAAAAATTACAGGAGCTCATTGGCTGGTACTTTATCTCCATCCAAGGCTTAGTAATTAGACCCCTAAGTTACAAGGGAAGTTTGTGAACCTTTATAAATCAGCCCATAAGGCAAGATGCAATTAGGCTTGATACTTACCACGCAAGAAAAAAAGATTATAGCCTCTGACCTTTATCCCAGTTATTGTATTCAATCAGAAGTCATTTTCCTTTGGCGATCTGTCCATGCCTAATGCACGTTAACCCATAGATTCCGGGAGGGGTGCCCCAAGCAATGCATGGATGTGATAAGGGCAGAAATCCCTACTTACAGTAAATCTCGGTTTGAGCATCAGGAGGTGGTGAACAGAAATCCATGTGCTGCCTGTGGGTTTATTGCAGACTGCAATTGAATAGCCCTGGGCATTGCTGTAAGGCTTACTCAAGCTTGAAGGCTAACTTTATTTGGCCCTTAGTATCCCAATTCAATGATATAATAAAACCTATAGTGTCCCTATAGTGTCCACTCTGAAACTGATATGCATGGTTATATACAAAGCATGTATCCATGACATCTACATCAGGCAAGTCCATTACCTACAGAACAATTCATCTCTCTCTCCTGTGTAGCGCTTTGTGTAATCTGTTTTGCTTCGCTTTGTGTGTTGTATGAATCCTGGAAAACAGGTTGATGATCACGGCTGTGGGATTACACTAAAAAGAACAGGTTTCCCCGGAGACAGGCTTGTTTTGTGTCCTGGACGTAAGTTTCCATTACTATGCTATGCAATCCCTTGTGCCTGTCAGTGTCTTTAGGGTAATAAATAGTTATGAGAAAACCTTTCTCATCCAGTTACTGTATTGTATTATAGAGTACTTGACAGGCATATTTTGGGAAACTATCTGTAACATGTGGTTTAAGGGATCTTACAGACAGAACGAACACACAAGTTATAGCTTTACACAGAGGCTAATTCAGACCTGATCGCTGCTGTGCGTTTTTGCACAGCGAACGATCAGGTCTGAACTGCGCATGCGTATGCACAGCAATGCGCAGGCGCGACAGTCCGCAGTGACGAGGAGCACCGGGAAGCCAAGGGATGGTGCGAAAAATCAGATCGCACCAGCAATCGCAAGAAGATTGATAGGAAGAGGGCGTTTGTGGGTGGCAACTGACCATTTTTAGGGAGTGTCCGGAAAAACGCAGGAGGGACCCGGCATTTTGTGGAAGGATTCGTGACGTCAGCTCCGGACCCGATCATCGTAGTGGCTGAGTAAGTAATGGGCTGTGCAGAGACTTCTGTTTGTGCAGCTCTCCTGCACATGCGATCGCACACCTGCACAGCGAATTCCCCGTCCCCCTGTGGGCGGCGACTATCTGATCGCAGGGCTGCAAAAAACGCACCCAGAGCGATCAGGTCTGAATTACACATCCTATGTATATTTCTTATCAACTATTTATGGCGACTTAGGGATAACTTGAGATAACTGAACTTTTTTCCTGTTAAGATTGAATTACTTTGTGCCCTGCATTGGTAATAAGGCATTAATTTTAATTCATTGTTCCCACCCCTCACTATGGGACCCATATAGTGTTGAATGTAATGCAATTTTTTCCCACAAATTGCATTTTTTACTTCTGTGCATCTATTTTGCTCTTACGACTCTGCACTCAGAAAGGCAGAATGGACGCTGTAGGAGGCTTGTAGGCTCGAAAACATCTTAATCTGACCTCAAGAAATGCACGTGTGCCTATCAGGAGACAGATCACTTGGGGATGCTGAAAACTATTTGCAAAATATAAAGTGATGATCGGTAAATGCATATGATTACTGAGTGCATCTGATACTCTTATCAGGGTGTCTTCTGCAGTCTATTTGAAAATTGATACTTGAAATCAGCCTGCAGCACAAAAGCAGATTCTCATTTTTTTTTTATATGGTAAAATGTACTCTCTAATTTATTAATAAAAATGTCCAGACCTCGACAAACTATGTTGTGCATGAACAGAGCCACCCATAACAATTATGGCCCTCTAATAAGGGGGGGGGGGGGGGGGGAGATGTACTAAGCAATGAAAAAAGTGGAGAAGTGAGCCAGTGGAGAAGTTGCCCATGGCAGCCAATTAGCATTGATGTAACATTTGCAATTTGCATACTATAAAAGTATAGAGCAGCTGATTGGTTGCCATGGGCAACTTCTCCACTTTAATCACTGCTTAGTACATTTCCCCCTAAATCTTGAATCCCCCAACTGCCCTCCTTTGACATTTCCCTCGGATTGTAGTTTTGATAACCGTATTGCATTACCATCCAAACCCTGTGCCTAGGTCCTATTTGTAGTATTATGGCATTATTACACTTGTATAAAAATCACAACAGTCTGTTGTAGAAATCTACAGCCTTTACCTTTATCGATGATGCAACAAAATTCTGGATACCTTACTGTTTGATTACAGTTAATCATTGGGACTTAAAGTACTATACTATATACATTTACTATATTCTTCTTCTGGTAAGCCTGCTACCAGTGAGAAGTTCTGGTTACTCTTGAGTCTATTCATGAAGCACTGAAAATAGTGGAGAAACAGACCACTGGAGAAGTTGCCCATGGCAACCAATCAACATCTACCTTACATTTTATAGAATGTACTTGATAAAGGCTTCCCTCAAAGCTAATTGGTTGCCATGGACAACTTCTCCACCGGTCATTTTCTCCACTCTTTTCACTGCAACACGAATAGACCTATCTATGAGAGAACAGTACTATAGGCACCTGATTTACTCTAGGAGAGAACAGTAGTATATGTGCCTAGTTTGCTCATGGTGGAAACAGTTGTACTTTTACCTTGTTTACTAAAGGAGAGAACAGTCGTCTAGGTGCCTGAATTACTCCAAAAGAAAATAAGAACAAGGTCCCACACTTGACAGTGCATGTCTGAGCATAAACCAAACATGAAGTCAAAGGAATTGTCTGTAGACCTCCGAGACAGGACTGTCTCGAGGCACAAATCTGGGGAAGGGTACAGAAAAATATCTGCTGCTTTGAAGGTCCCAATGAGAACAGTGGCCTCCATCATCCGTAATGGAAGAAGTTCGGAACCACCAGGATTCTTTATAGAGCTGGCTGACCATCTAAACTGAGGTGACCAGGGGAGGAGGGCCCTAGTCAGGGAGGTGACCGAGAACCCCATGGTCACTCTGACAGAGCTACAGAATTCCTCTGTGGAGAGAGGAGAACCTTCCAGAAGGACAATCATCTCTGCAGCAATCCACCAATCAGGCTTGTATGGTAGAGTGGCCAGATGGAGGCCACTCCTTAGTAATAAGCACATGACAGCCTGTCTGGAGTTTGCCAAAATGCACATGAAGGAACTTCAGACCATGAGAATAGTCAGGATAGAGGGAAAGATGAATGCAGCAATGTACAGAGACATCCTAGATGAAAACCTGCTCCAGAGCGCTCTTGACCTAAGGCTAGGGCGACGGTTCATCTTTCAGCAGAACAACTACCCTAAGCACACAGCCAAGATATCAAAGGAGTGGCTTCAGGACAACTTGAGTGGCCCAGCCAGAGCCCAGACTTGAAACCGATTGAATATCTCTGGAAAGATCTGAAAATGGCTGTGCACCTATGCTTCCCATCCAACCTGATGGAGCTTGAGAGGTGCTGCAAAGAGGAATGGGCGAAATTGCACAAAGATAGGTGTGTCAAGCTTGTGGCATCATATTCAAAAAGACGTGAGGCAGTAATTGCTGCCAAAGGTGCATCAACAAAGTATTGAGCAAAGGCTGTGAATACTTATGTACATGTGATTTCTTAGTTTTTTATTTGTAAAAAAACTTTTTTCACGTTGTCATTATAAGGTATTGTATGTAGAATTTTGAGGGGAAAAAATTTATTTATTCTATTTTGGAATAAGGTTGTAACATAACAAACTGGAAAAATAAGAATTTACTCACCGGTAATTCTATTTCTCGTAGTCCGTAGTGGATGCTGGGAACTCCGTAAGGACCATGGGGAATAGACGGGCTCCGCAGGAGACTGGGCACTCTTAAAAGAAAGATTAGGTACTATATCTGGTGTGCACTGGCTCCTCCCTCTATGCCCCTCCTCCAGACCTCAGTTAGGGAAACTGTGCCCGGAAGAGCTGACATTACTAGGAAAGGATTTGGAATCCAGGGTAAGACTCATACCAGCCACACCAATCACACTGTACAACTCGTGATAACCATACCCAGTTAACAGTATGAACAACAACTGAGCCTCAGTAACAGATGGCTCATAACAATAACCCTTTAGTTAAGCAATAACTATATACATGTATTGCAGAGAGTCCGCACTTGGGACGGGCGCCCAGCATCCACTACGGACTACGAGAAATAGAATTACCGGTGAGTAAATTCTTATTTTCTCTGACGTCCCAGTGGATGCTGGGAACTCCGTAAGGACCATGGGGATTATACCAAAGCTCCCAAACGGGCGGGAGAGTGCGGATGACTCTGCAGCACCGAATGAGCAAAGGCAAGGTCCTCCTCAGCCAGGGTATCAAACTTGTAGAACTTAGCAAATGTGTTTGAACCCGACCAAGTAGCAGCTCGGCAAAGCTGTAAAGCCGAGACCCCTCGGGCAGCTGCCCAAGAAGAGCCCACCTTCCTTGTGGAATGGGCTTTTACTGATTTAGAATGCGGCAATCCTGCTGCAGAATGAGCTTGCTGAATCGTGTTACAGATCCAGCGCGCAATAGTTTGCTTTGAAGCAAGAGCACCTAGCTTGTTGGGCGCATGCAGGATAAACAGCGAGTCAGTTTTCCTGACTCCAGCCGTCCTGGCTACATAGATTTTCAAAGCCCTGACTACATCTAGTAACTTGGAGTCCTCCAAGTCCCTAGTAGCCGCAGGCACCACAATAGGTTGGTTCAAATGAAACGCTGATACCACCTTAGGGAGCAATTGGGGACGAGTCCTCAATTCTGCCCTGTCCATATGGAAGATCAGATAAGGGCTTTTACACGACAAAGCCGCCAATTCTGACACACGCCTAGCCGAAGCTAAGGCCAATAGCATGACCACTTTCAACGTGAGATATTTTAGCTCCACGGTCTTAAGTGGCTCAAACCAGTGGGATTTCAGGAAATCCAACACAACGTTAAGATCCCAAGGTGCCACTGGAGGCACAAAAGGGGGCTGAATATGCAGCACTCCCTTAACAAACGTCTGAACTTCAGGCAGTGAAGCCAGTTCTTTTCGAAAGAAAATAGATAGGGCCGAAATCTGGACCTTTATGGATCCTAATTTTAGGCCCATAGTCACTCCTGACTGTAGGAAGTGCAGGAATCGACCCAGCTGGAATTCCTCTGTAGGGGCCTTCCTGGCCTCACACCAAGCAACATATTTTCGCCATATACGGTGATAATGTTGTGCTGTCACGTCTTTCCTAGCCTTTATCAGCGTAGGAATCACTTCATCTGGAATGCCCTTTTCCGTTAGGATCCGGCGTTCAACCGCCATGCCGTCAAACGCAGCCGCGGTAAGTCTTGGAACAGACAGGGCCCCTGCTGTAACAGGTCCTGTCTGAGAGGCAGAGGCCATGGGTCCTCTGAGATCATTTCTTGTAGTTCTGGGTACCAAGTTCTTCTTGGCCAATCCGGAACGATGAGTATAGTTCTTACTCCTCTCTTTCTTACAATCCTCAGTACCTTGGGTATGAGAGGAAGAGGAGGGAACACATAAACCGACTGGTACACCCACGGTGTCACTAGTGCGTCCACAGCTATCGCCTGAGGGTCTCTTGACCTGGCGCAATATTTTTTTAGCTTTTTGTTGAGGCGGGACGCCATCATGTCTACCTGTGGCCGTTCCCAACGATTTACAATCAGCGTGAAGACTTCTGGATGAAGTCCCCACTCTACCGGGTGGAGGTCGTGCCTGCTGAGAAAGTCTGCTTCCCAGTTGTCCACTCCCGGAATGAACACTGCTGACAGTGCTAGCACGTGATTCTCCGCCCATTGAAGAATCCTTGTGGCTTCTGCCATCGCCAACCTGCTTCTTGTGCTGCCCTGTCGGTTTACATGGGCGACCGCCCTGATGTTGTCTGACTGAATCAGCACCGGTTGGTTTTGAAGCAGGGGTTCTGCTTGACTCAGGGCGTTGTAAATGGCGCTTAGTTCCAGAATATTTATGTGAAGGGAAGTCTCCTGACTTGACCACTGTCCTTGGAAGTTCCTTCCCTGAGTGACTGCCCCCCAACCTCGGAGGCTTGCATCCGTGGTCACCAGGACCCAGTCCTGTATGCCGAATCTGCGGCCCTTGAGAAGATGAGCACTCTGCAGCCACCACAGCAGAGACACCCTGGCCCTCGGGGACAGGGTGATTAGCCGATGCATCTGAAGATGCGATCCGGACCACTTGTCTAACAGATCCCACTGAAAGATCCTGGCATGGAACCTGCCGAAGGGAATTGCTTCGTAAGAAGCTACCATCTTTCCCAGGACTCGCGTGCAGTGATGCACCGACACCTGTTTTGGTTTCAGGAGGTCCCTGACCAGAGATGACAATTCCTGGGCCTTCTCCACCGGGAGAAACACCTTCTTCTGTTCTGTGTCCAGAATCATGCCCAAGAACAGCAGACGCGTCGCAGGAATCAGCTGCGACTTTGTTTCGGCCATTACCTTGGTAAATACCCTCGGTGCCGTGGACAGACCAAACGGCAACGTCTGGAATTGGTAATGACAGTCCTGTACCACAAACCTGAGGTACTCCTGGTGAGGTGGGTAAATGGGGACATGCAGATAAGCGTCCTTGATGTCCAGTGACACCATAAAATCCCCCTCTTCCAGGCTTGCAATAACCGCCCTGAGCGATTCCATTTGGAACTTGAACTTCCTTACATAAGTGTTCAAGGATTTTAAATTTAGAATGGGTCTCACCGAACCGTCTGGTTTCGGTACCACAAACATTGTGGAATAGTAACCCCGTCCCTGTTGAAGGAGGGGAACCTTGATTATCACCTGCTGAAGGTACAGCTTGTGAATAGCCGCCAGCACTACCTCCCTTTCCCTGGGAGCCGCTGGCAAGGCTGATTTGAGGTAACGGCGAGGGGGAGTTGCCTCGAACTCCAGCATGTATCCCTGAGATACCACTTGTAGAA
Source organism: Pseudophryne corroboree (assembly GCF_028390025.1). Classification (NCBI taxonomy): domain Eukaryota; kingdom Metazoa; phylum Chordata; class Amphibia; order Anura; family Myobatrachidae; genus Pseudophryne; species Pseudophryne corroboree. Next base: position 230,810,014 of record NC_086446.1, read on the forward strand.
CCCAGAGATCCACCTGTGAGCGAACCCACTGGTCGCTGAAGTTCCGGAGACGCGCCCCCACCGAACCTGGCTCCACCTGTGGAGCCCCAGCGTCATGCGGTGGACTTAGTGGAAGCAGGGGAGGATTTTTGTTCCTGGGAACTGGCTGTCTGGTGCAGCTTTTTTCCTCTACCCCTGCCTCTGGGCAGAAAGGATGCGCCTCTGACCCGCTTGCCTTTCTGAGGCCGAAAGGACTGTACTTGATAATACGGTGGTTTCTTAGGCTGTGAGGGAACCTGAGGTAAAAAAGTCGACTTCCCAGCTGTTGCTGTGGATACGAGGTCCGAGAGACCGTCCCCAAACAATTCCTCACCCTTATAAGGCAAAACCTCCATGTGCCTTTTAGAATCAGCATCACCTGTCCACTGCCGAGTCCATAATACTCTCCTGGCAGAAATGGACATTGCATTAATTCTAGATGCCAGCCGGCAAATGTCCCTCTGTGCATCCCTCATATACAAGACGACGTCCTTTATATGCTCTATGGTTAGCAAAATAGCATCCCTGTCGAGGGTATCAATGTTGTCTGACAGGGTATCAGACCATGCTGCTGCAGCACTACACATCCATGCTGAAGCAATAGCAGGTCTCAGTATAGTACCTGAGTGTGTATATACAGACTTCAGGATAGCCTCCTGCTTTCTATCTGCAGGCTCCTTTAGGGCGGCCGTACCCTGAGACGGCAGTGCCACCCTTTTAGATAATCGTGTGAGCGCCTTGTCCACCCTAGGGGATGTCTCCCAGCGTAACCTATCCGTTGGCGGGAAAGGGTACGCCATCAGTAACCTCTTAGAAATCACTAGTTTCTTATCAGGGGAACACCACGCTTCATTTAATTCATCAGATGGGGGAAAAGTCACTGGCTGCTTTTTCTCCCCAAACATAATACCCTTTTTAGTGGTAACCGGGTTAATGTCAGAAATGTGCAACACATTTTTCATTGCCGTAATCATGCATCGGATGGCCCTTGTGGACTGTACATTTATCTCATCCTCGTCTACACTGGAGTCAGACTCCGTGTCGACATCTGTGTCTGCCATCTGAGCTAGCGGGCGTTTTTGAGCCCCTGATGGCCTCTGAGACGCCTGGGCAGGCGCGGGCTGAGATGCCGGCTGTCCCAAGGCTGTTACGTCATCGAACCTTTTATGTAAAGAGTTGACACTGTCGGTTAATACCTTCCACATATCCATCCACTCCGGTGTCGGCCCCGTAGGGGGCGACATCACACTTATCGGCTCCTGCTCCGCCTCCACGTAGCCCTCCTCATCAAACATGTCGACACAGCCGTACCGACACACCGCACACACACAGGGAATGCTCTGACTGAGGACAGGACCCCACAAAGTCCTTTGGGGAGACAGAGAGAGAGTATGCCAGCACACACCACAGCGCTATATAACACAGGGATTTTCACTATACTGAGTGATTTTTCCCAATAGCTGCTTATTTACACAAATTGCGCCTAAATTTATGTGCCCCCCCCTCTCTTTTTTACCCTTGTTGTACTGGATACTGCAGGGGAGAGCCTGGGGGCGTCCTTCCAGCGGAGCTGTGAAAAGAAAATGGCGCTGGCTGTGCTGAGGAAGATAGCCCCGCCCCCTCAGCGGCGGGCTTCTCCCGATTTTTATAATGTTAATGGCGGGGGTTTTTGCACATATACAGTGTTATACACTGTATTATGTGCTATTTGTGCCAAAAAGGTAAACTAATTGCTGCCCAGGGCGCCACCCCCCCCAGCGCCCTGCACCCAACAGTGACCGGAGTGTGTGGTGTGCTATGGGAGCAATGGCGCACAGCTGCAGTGCTGTGCGCTACCTTATTGAAGACAGGAGTCCTCAGCCGCCGTTTTTCATCTTTATCTTCCGTCTTCTGGCTCTGCAAGGGGGACGGCGGCGCGGCTCCGGGAACGGATGATCGAGGTCGGGCCCTGTGTTCGATCCCTCTGGAGCTAATGGTGTCCAGTAGCCTTAGAAGCACAAGCTAGCTGCAAGCAGGTAGGTTTGCTTCTCTCCCCTCAGTCCCTCGTAGCAGTGAGTCTGTTGCCAGCAGATCTCACTGAAAATAAAAAACCTAACAAATACTTTCTTTTCTAGTGAGCTCAGGAGAGCCCACTAGGTGCATCCAGCTCTGGCCGGGCACAGATTCTAACTGAGGTCTGGAGGAGGGGCATAGAGGGAGGAGCCAGTGCACACCAGATATAGTACCTAATCTTTCTTTTAAGAGTGCCCAGTCTCCTGCGGAGCCCGTCTATTCCCCATGGTCCTTACGGAGTTCCCAGCATCCACTAGGACGTCAGAGAAAAGTGAAGCACTATGAATACTTTCCGGATGCACTGTAGAGTGTGAGGCGCACTGTGTTTTGCACTTAATATTAATGCCACTTTAAATTATGAGCTCAAATATAGCGAGACAACTGCCACTTCATAAATGCACCTAACAGTCTGCATGTCTGCAGTGATCTTATTCATAGTGTCACATTTACCATGTCATATGCAATTCAAGTTAGATGCAAATACTAAATTACAGTGCTAATTTAGTTCAAAGCATTCAGCCCGCTCCTGTCATTTTCTAAACTGTGCTAAATATCTAAGATTCTTCACTTTATCTCTCTAGATGGTTTGATACATCTCCCCTTAAATGAGCCCCAAATTGCACAAATCAAACTTTATTTACTCATGTTGTAGCTTATAGCAGATAAGACATTGCTCCATTCTCTTTAGTGTCCACACAGTTGACTAGTAAAAATATGTTGCATGTCAGTAAATTGTCTCTCCTTGTTGTGTGTCCGCAGTAAACACTTACCTCTTTAAGATGCAAGCTCATGGTATCCTCATCCGGAAGAATATGCGGTCAATAGGAGCACAAGTATATGAACAAGTGGTGCGTGGAGCATATGCACGGAGAAATAGCAGTATTAATGACACAGGTATGTACATAGTGATAACCCAGTATTCAGGGTATGCTGGTCTCTAAACCTTTTCAATTCACAAACTTTTTTGAATCACGGCGCCCTAGAGTATCGGAATTTTTTCACACGGCACCGCTAGGCCAAAAGTTTCTTACTGAGAAATTTAGAAAGAAATATTAAATTGAGTGAATGTTATCTATATGTCATCCTTAGGGTCAGTTGTGTGGTGAGGGACAAGATTTGCTGCTGTTTGTCCACATATATTATGATTGGCTGATACCAGCACTGGTTTTGTCTACTATATTGACCATAAATAATTTGAATTGGTCCTGGACCACCAACCCAGGGCACCCCAGTAAGTGTCCTGAGGCACCCCAGGGTGCCACGGCATACAGTTTGAAAACCACTAGTCTATCGTATTCTTTTTCTCACAAGCAGATAGGTAGCAACTGTATTAAGAGTATAGATGTAACCTTTTATCTTTCGTGTGTGCTTTATTGGCAACTGACACAAAAGCAATGACAATGATTTGCAACTCCTCTTAATACCAGTTAGGGGTTGTGAATAAAAACGCAAGGCAACACTTTTCATCCATAAAAGCAGCTTGCAGTTTGCCAAGTGTTGATGTACTGCCTAATGAAATCATACACACTGTTCTCTTTCCCGCTGAATGAAATGAGGACAGTGTTTTTCCTAATGATTATTTTACAGATTTACTTGTTTGTTTGTATTAAATTCTTTATCATTTGGTTACAATTATAATAAAATAAACTATAAAACTGTATATTAAATACCATATAATAAAAGAAACTTTAAAACATTTTCTAGAGGAGATGGTATTGATATCCTGCCAGTCACCAACCCTGGTCAGACGGCGAACAGCAGCATGTCTACAGTCAGAATCCTGACGGATTATTTAAACCCTTATCCTAACCCACTGCGTCCATAGCCTAACCCTAGCTCAGGCCTGGCCAACCTGTGGCTCTCCAGCTGTTGTGAAACTAAACATCCCAGCATGCCCTTCCAGAGTTACAGAATTCCCTAATAGCCAGACTAATACCAGGGCATTCTGGTACTTGTAGGTTAATAATAGCTGGAGTGCCACAGTTTGGCCAGGCCTGTCCTATCTGTTCCCTTCCACAGCCTAACCCTCCCCCTAGTGCCTAACCCTAGCACTTATCGCTGGGATTGTGACTGTCACGATGCCAGTGTCAGCATTCTGACCATTGGGATAGTGACTGCCGAAATATTAACTACATCCCTTGTAGAGCTTCTACTTAACTTTTATAACCAGGGTGAACTTAAACAGAAGACAGGAAGAGGGTGGGGAGAGAGGAAGAGAGGAGGTCCAGGCAAGCAATTTAAGAAGTATATCGGAGAGGTTCCGATGTTTAAGTAGTTGCTTGTATGGGTTTTGGTTGCAGAAGTCCACAGGGCAGATGGGTGGAAATGGCACTCCCAGTATGTGAAGAGGTTGAGGGTTTCCAAGAAGTCCAGGTGGTAAGTTGAATGAGGAGATGTATTCTCACAACAGTGTAATTAGGATGGGGTTCAGCTTTTTTACAAATATTTGCCCCCTTGTCATAGAGATGGTATGTGATTTTCCATGGCTGCTACATACCAGATGTGTATTTGAAGTTGTTGGGCGGCGGATAGGTCTGGATTTTCCAGTTCCCAGCTAGTATAAATTTAAGGGATGCTGTTAGTGTATAAGAGACATGTTTTGGCTTTTTTTTTTTGTGGGAATGTGTGCAGAGTTTGGGAGTGATACAGTGATTGCATAGCAGGAAATTCCATGGGTCCATCTGAATTGAGCTGCCAGCATAGAGTTCAGGAGGCTATGGACCATAAAAGGCAGGAAATGGTTATTAGTCATATCCACGATATAGGTATCTTCATTTCCACACATCCAAAATTCTGCCAGCATTGCAGAATAGGCTTTATAAGAATTCTCCTTTATTTTAGTATATTTTGACAGTTTCCTCCTCATAACATTTTGGTACAGGGACAAGTGCATCCAAAAATAGCCCATGAAGGTGGAAGATCAAGGCCTTGCATAAGGAGCGGTTATAACATACTGTTTCCAAAGTGAAGAAAGATCTGAGAATTTGAGCTGTGGTGAGGGATGAGAACCACTGTTACAGTTGGATGAATGTGAAGGGTATTTTTTAATAACAGGAGTATGTCATGCTTAGCCAATATGACCTATATCAACATAGCTTTAAACCACTGTGCATGCACAGCTATGTAAAGTTACTGTACAAGTCTCTGGAAGTCACATACAAAGCTGAAAATGTTTAATGTGCAGTCCAACACCTGATTTGCACACCTTATTTTCTCTTACGTCCTAGAGGATGCTGGGGACTCCGTAAGGACCATGGGGTATAGACGGGCTCCGCAGGAGACCTGGGCACTATAAAGAACTTTTAGTATGGGTGTGAACTGGCTCCTCCCTCTATGCCCCTCCTCCAGACCTCAGTTAGATCTTGTGCCCAGAGGAGATTGGGTGCACTACAGGGAGCTCTCCTGAGTTTCTCTGTTAAAAGAATTTTGTTAGTTTTTTTTATTTTCAGGGAGCACTGCTGGCAACAGGCTCCCTGCATCGTGGGACTGAGGAGAGAGAAGCAGACCTACTTAAATGATAGGCACTGCTTCTTAGGCTACTGAACACCATTAGCTCCAGAGGGAGTCGGAACGCAGGTCTCACCCTGCCGTTTGTCCCGAAGCCGCACCGCCGTCCTCCTCGCAGAGCCAGAAGATAGAAGCCGGGTGAGTATTAGAAGAAAAGAAGACTTCAAGGCGGCAGAAGACTTCAGATCTTCACTGAGGTAAGCCGCTGCGCGCCATTGCTCCCACACAACACACACAGAGCAGGCACAGATGGGTGCAGGGCGCAGAGGGGGCGCCCTGGGCAGCAATAAACCTCAAGACTGGCATGTTGGTGTATATTAGGCTGCGGAGGCAGTAAATAGATAAACCCCCGCCATTTTTTGTAAATTGAAGCGGGACCGAAGCCCGCCGCTGGAGGGGGGCGGAGCTTGATCCCTCAGCACTAACATTTTCTCCACAGAAGCTGCAGAGACGCTGGCTTCCTGGACTCTCCCCTGCTGAACACAGATCAGAGGGCTGAAAAAGAGGAGGGGGGCACAATATTGGCGCAGTGAGTGGGGAAATTCTTATTTATAACATAAAAGCGCTATCTGGTTTTCCAGTATAAGTGGGCGCTGGGTGTGTGCTGGCATACTCTCTCTCTGTCTCTCCAAAGGGCCTGGTTGGGGAAGTGTCCCCTTATAGTTATATCCCGGTGTGTGTGGGGTGTCGGTACGTGCGTGTCGACATGTTTGAAGCGGAAGGCTCTTCCAAGGAGGAGGTGGAGCAGATGAGTGGTGAGTCCCCGTCGGTGGTGCCGACTCAAGAGTGGATGGATATGTGGCATATGTTAAATGCAAGTGTGGCATCACTACATAAGAGACTGGACAAAGCAGAGTCCAGGGAGACAACATGGGGTCAATCCACGGATTGGACCGACTCACAGGGCCCTTCAGGGTCTCAGAAACGTCCCTTGTCACATATAGTAGACACAGATACCGACACGGAGTCTGACTCCAGTGTCGACTACGATGAAGCTAGATTGCACCCTAGGGTGACAAAAAGAATTCCGTGTATGATTATTGCAATAAAAGATGTTTTGCATATCACCGATGAACCCTCTGTTCCCAACACGAGGGTACACATGTTTAAGGGGAAGAAGCAAGTGGTAACCTTTCCCCCATCTCATGAACTTAACGAGTTATTTGAAAAAGCTTGGGAAACTCCAGATAAGAAACTGCAGATTCCCAAAAGGATTCTTACGGCGTACCCTTTCCCTATGCAGGACAGGGTACGTTGGGAATCCTCTCCCACAGTGGACAAGGCTTTAACACGCCTGTCCAAAAAGGTGGCGCTGCCGTCTCCAGACACAGCAGCCCTCAAAGATCCTGCGGAACGCAGGCAGGAGACTACTTTAAAGTCTATGTATACACATACTGGTGCTTTGCTCAGGCCGGCAATTGCGTCGGCATGGGTATGTAGCGCAGTTGCAGCATGGACAGATACCTTGTCAGCTGACCTTGATACCCTAGATAGGGATACCATTTTATTAACTTTAGCCCATATTAAGGACGCAGTCTTATATATGAGAGATGCTCAGAGAGACATTGGACTGCTGGGTTCCAGAGCCAATGCCATGGCTATTTCTGCGAGACGAGCCTTATGGACCCGTCAGTGGACAGGTGATGCGGACTCGAAAAAGCATATGGAGGATTTACCTTACAAGGGTGACGTGTTGTTTGGGGAGGGGCTTGCGGATCTGGTTTCCACAGCTACCGCGGGTAAATCTACCTTTTTACCTTTGTTCCCCAACAACAAAAGAAAACTCCACAGTATCAGATGCAGTCCTTTCGGTCGCATAAGCCCAGGAGAGGTCGGGGCTCCTCCTTCCTTGCCAGAGGTAAGGGTAGAGGAAAAAGAGCACCTGCTTCGGCTAGTTCCCAGGAGCAGAAGTCCTCCCCGGCTTCTGCGAAATCCACCGCATGACGCTGTGGCTCCCCTAAGGGAGTCCGCACCGGTGGGGGCGCGCCTTCGGTTATTCAGCCAGGTCTGGGTTCGGTCAGACGTGGATCCTTGGGCGATGGAAATTGTTTACCAAGGCTACAGGCTGGAATTCGAAGAGGTGCCCCCTCGCCGATTTTTCAAGTCGGCCTTACCAGCTTCTCCCCCAGAGAGGGAAGTAGTGTTAACTGCAATTCAAACACTGTGTCAACAGCAAGTGGTTGTCATGGTTCCCCTGGTCCAACAGGGAAAAGGGTATTATTCGACCCTGTTTGTGGTCCCGAAGCCGGATGGTTCGGTCAGACCCATTTTAAATCTAAAATCCCTAAACCTGTACTTGAAAAAATTCAAATTCAAGATGGAATCGCTCCGAGCTGTAATATCCAGCCTGGAAGGGGGGGATTTTATGGTGTCGCTAGACATAAAGGATGCTTACCTTCATGTCCCCATATATCCCTCTCACCAGGAGTACCTGAGATTCGCTGTACAGGACTGTCATTACCAGTTTCAGATGTTGCCGTTTCTTTCCACGGCCCTGAGGATTTTCACCAAGGTGATGGTGGAAATGATGGTGATCCTGCGCAGACAAGGAGTCACAATTATCCCATACTTGGACGATTTCCTGATAAAGGCGAGATCAAGAGATCAATTGCTGAAAAATGTGTCGCTCTCCCTGAGAGTGCTCCAACAGCACGGTTGGATTCTCAATCTGCCAAAGTCGCAATTGGTTCCAACGCATCGACTATCGTTTCTAGGCATGATACCCGACACGGAATGAAAGAAGGTCTTTCTCCCGTCGGAAAAAGCCCAGGACATCCAGAACATGGTCAGAGACCTGCTAAAGCCAAAAAGAGTGTCAGTTCATCAATGCACTCGAGTTCTGGGAAAAATGGTGGCCTCATACGAGGCCATTCCCTTCAGCAGGTTTCATGCGAGAACGTTTCAGTGGGACCTTCTGGACAAGTGGTTCGGGTCCCATCTACAAATACATCAGAAAATAACACTGTCCCCCAGGGCCAGGGTGTCTCTCCTATGGTGGCTGCAAAGTGCTCACCTTCTAGAGGGTCGCAGGTTCGGCATACAGGACTGGGTTCTGGTAACCACGGACGCGAGCCTCCGAGGGTGGGGAGCAGTCACGCAAGGAAGAAATTTTCAGGGACTATGGTCAAGCCAGGAGGCTTGTCTGCACATCAACGTGCTGGAATTAAGGGCCATATACAACGGCCTTCGGCAAGCGGAGAATCTTCTTCGAGACCTACCGGTTCTGATTCAATCAGACAATGTCACAGCCGTGGCTCATGTGAACCACCAAGGCGGGACAAGGAGCAGAGTCGCGATGGCGGAGGCCACCAGGATTCTTCTCTGGGTGGAGAATCACGTAAGCGCTCTGTCAGCTGTCTTCATTCCGGGAGTGGACAACTGGGAAGCGGACTTCCTCAGCAGACACGATCTCCATCCAGGAGAGTGGGGACTTCATCAAGAAGTCTTTGCAGAGATAACGGGTCTCTGGGGAATTCCTCAAATAGACATGATGGCGTCACGCCTCAACAAAAAGCGGAGGTACTGTGCCAGGTTCCGGGACCCTCAGGCAGTAGCAGTAGACGCCCTGGTGACACCATGGGTGTTTCAGTCGGTCTAGGTGTTTCCTCCTCTTCCTCTCATCGCATACATTTTGAGCATCATAAGGCAAAAAAGAGTACAGACAATACTCATTGTTCCAGACTGGCCTCGAAGGGCCTGGTACTCAGATCTTCAGGAAATGCTCACAGAAGATCCTTGGCCCCTTCCTCTCAGGGAGGACCTGTTGCAGCAGGGGCCCTGCGTGTTCCAAGACTTACCGCGGTTACGTTTGACGGCATGGCAGTTGAACGCCGAATCCTAGCTGGGAAAGGTATTCCGGAGGAGGTCATACCTACTCTGATAAAGGCTAGGAAGGAGGTGACGGCGAAACATTATCACCGTATCTGGAAGAAGTATGTCTCTTGGTGTGAAACCAAGAATGCTCCTACGGAAGATTTCCATCTGGGCCGTTTTCTCCACTTCCTACAGACAGGAGTGGATATGGGCCTGAAGTTAGGCTCCATTAAAGTACAGATTTCGGCCCTATCTATATTCTTTCAGAAGGAATTGGCTTCTCTACCAGAAGTCCAGACTTTTGTAAAGGGAGTGCTGCACATCCAGCCTCCTTTTGTGCCCCCAGTGGAACCCTGGGACCTTAACGTGGTGTTACAGTCCCTTAAATCTCACTGGTTTGAACCCCTTCAAACGGTGGAATTAAAATTTCTCACCTGGAAGGTGGTCATTTTATTAGCCTTGGCATCTGCAAGGCGAGTGTCAGAATTGGCGGCTTTGTCTCACAAGAGCCCCTACTTGATTTTTCATGAGGATAGAGCGGAGTTGAAGACTCGTCCTCAGTTTCTGCCTAAGGTGGTGTCTTCATTTCATATGAACCAACCTATCGTGGTACCTGTGGCTACCAGTGACTTGGAAGAATCCAAGTCCTTGATGTAGTCAGGGCCTTGAAGATTTATGTAGCCAGGACGTCTAGAGTTAGGAAAACAGAGGCACTGTTTGTCCTGTATGCAGCCCACAAGGTTGGCACGCCTGCTTCTAAGCAGACTATTGCTCGCTGGATCTGTAACACGATTCAGCAGGCTCATTCTACGGCTGGCTTGCCGTTACCAAATTCGGTAAGGGCCCATTCCACTAGGAAAGTGGGCTCTTCTTGGGCGGCTGCCCGAGGCGTCTCGGCATTACAGCTTTGCCGAGCAGCTACTTGGTTGGGTTCAAACACTTTTGCAAAATTCTACAAGTTTGATACCCTGGCTGACGAGGACTTCGCATTTGCTCAGTCGGTGCTGCAGAGTCATCCGCACTCTCCCGCCCGATTGGGAGCTTTGGTATAAACCCCATGGTCCTTACGGAGTCCCCAGCATCCTCTAGGACGTAAGAGAAAATAAGATTTTAAACCTACCGGTAAATCTTTTTCTCCTAGTCCCAGTGCGGACATATTTCTGCAAGGCTTATATATAGTTGTTGCTTACATAAGGGTTATGTTACAGTTAAGATCAGTCTTTGGCTGATACTGTTCTTTGTTCATACTGTTGACTGGTTACGTGTATTCCAGGTTATATGGTATGATTGGTGTGGGCTGGTATGAATCTTGCCCTTAGATTAACAAAATCCTTTCCTCATATTGTACATCTCCTCTGGGCACAGTTCTCTAACTGAGGTCTGGAGGAGGGGCATAGAAGGAGGAGCCAGTGCACACCCATACTAAAAGTTATTTATAGTGCCCATGTCTCCTGCGGAGCCCGTCTATACCCCATGGTCCTTACGGAGTCCCCAGCATCCTCTACGGACTAGGAGAAAAAGATTTACCGGTAGGTTTAAAATCTTATTTTAGGCAAATATGCCTAGATTTCCACTGTTCACTATGGTTTTATGGAGTAAGTAGATGTTAGGGGGGGTGAGTGCGTACCTTGCTATGTACAGAGTTGGGGTACCTCATTTTGTGGAGCTGGTACACAGATAGCAATTTGTGAAATTGTGGTCACAAAGTACTATGTATGATTACGTTTCGAGGCGTTGTATCATGAAAGGAAAAAAGTTCCTCCACCAATCACATGCAAGCTCTCTCCTTTCTAAAATGACTATACATAAGGATCAGACGTAGACATTTGGTATCATGCTTTTGATTGGTGGAGAGTACCATATGAGATGAAGGAGGAGGAGGAGGTACTGTGTGGCACAGTGTGACTGATCACTCTGCCATGGACCTACTTCTATAGGTGGCCAGCATACTAAGGAGGTCACTGACAGGCAGAGTTAGAATTCACAAATAAGCCGGAATTCCTAAACTTCGGATGAAAATCACAGTGGGGAGATGTATCAACCTTGGATAGAGATAAAGTACCAACATAACTGTCATTTTATAGTCTGTTGCAAAGAATTAATAGAGGCGCTCATGAAATCCACACACCATGTTTTCACAGTTTCAAAAACAACCAAAAAATCAATTAAATTAATAAAAAGTATATATATTTATTATTCACAATAATTGATAAAAATACCCTCTAATATAGATGATTATTAATAATAACTCTCTAAATTACCACATACATATGTTTAGAAGTATATAGAATTACATAAATTGTCTAAGCTATAACCATTATTATGTGTAGCATTCAAACTTCCACTGAACTAGATGATTTAAAAGTTCACAGTGTAACGATATGTTACAGTCATTTAGAAACACTGTTGCTAAAATTTTGAATATAGTTCCAGGATATGACACAGTGGCTGTACGTTTTAGAACTGAGCTTCAATAAAGATTAGTGGCATAAATTGACGGTGTGAAATGAAAGAATTACCTCTCCAAAGGGGCTGGTGAACCCGAGCGTCCCCGGGTGAGTCCAGAATTTTGCCCAGTGAATTGTGCAACTGGAGGGTACGTGGTGTGTATGGATAAATCCACTAGCCGCTAAATTTTGCCCAATTAGCCTGCTATTGAGCATCCGGTGTATACCGTGCAGACAGGGGCGGGCGGCGGACGTAAAGCCGTTAGATGAAAAAGCCGTCCACAGAGATCAGGCTGCGCTGTGGTATTTCCTTTCGGACTGCCTGGAAGTGCACCGTCCGCCGACAGTCAGTAGTATGGAGGATGATAAGGCCGGTAATTGCCGCTGTACAGATCCCACAGTTCGATTAAGTGCCAATGGGTGGTCGCCCGTCACTGCTGTTGATGAGATGCAGGCTGGGAAAACTGCGTCCCAAAACTACCTGGAAAGGTGTTCAGTGGAAAAACGTGGGGGAGGAGTCCTGACGCGTTTCGTCACGTGACCCGTGACTTTTTCAAAGATCTTACTTTATAGTCTGTGCTTTAAAAATGCCAGTTAAAAACCTGATCCGTTGGTACATATCTCTCTCCACTTTACATTTCTCTCCAATATGTGATCCATCTTCCCCATTAAGTGGTGTACATTTATAAGTTGTGTTGTATATATTCCATGTGAAGAGAAGGTGCACTAACTACAGTCAGGTCATAAACCGGTCACTTCTAAGGATGGTTACCCATCAGCTTGCATCACTACACCCATAAAGGCTGTATCATGAGTGTTTGTTATAGAGGGGTAGATTTATGATCCTTCTTTATGGGCTAATGCGCTATCTGCACACGTTATGTGACGCAGATTGCGCATCCCCTGATGTATGAACCTGGCGAAGTGTTATTGAAGGCTGTTGCGATATGCTGCCACTGCCTTTTCGGCGCCTCTGTGTTAGATCAGCTCCCTAACTTATGAATGTTCGCTGTGCCCGAACGTTAGTCACTCCTACCCTGTTCCTCTTCACCTCACAGAACCGGTGCTGCGGGTCTCCAAGCAGTTCCTCTTTTTTTTTTCTCTGTCTTTCAATAAACGTTATTGTTACAAAATATAAAATACAAGGGCTCCAGCGTCCAGCAAAACAAACTGCACATGCGCCAGCATTACTCCTGCAAGGCACGCTGGGAGTGAATACACGGCACAAGCGCGGAAGTGACAACTGCGGCCGAGGGAGACGGACGTTATGGGAGGACACGTATCACCAGAAGGGTGAGATAAATGCAACGGAAAAGAGGACACACTTTACCACGATAATGTGGTGAAGCGGGTCCCTGCATATAAGGAACGAAAACTGCATTTTAATAAATCTACCCCAGAGTACCTAGCTCCTAACTTTTGAAGACAGTTCTCCAGGCCTGCCCATACATTGGAAATACCAGTCACTAACACACACCATTGACAATCAATATCACCACACTAGTGAGACATACCATGTGCTGCATTTGTGCTCACTGCACCAACCTTCTGCTTGCACATACCAATCAAAGCCAAACCTTATATGTAAAGTCTAGGACAAGGCTGGTATCTCAATATACTGTATACCGAAATATACTGCATCCACCATAGGTCTATACACATTCCAATCTGTGCCTCTTGTGCATAGTATACTAGACCTGTGAACCCATAGACTCATTTACCAGCCTATTCCCATAAATTCTGCACTTATGAAGTGGCCATACACGTTATATACCAGTTGGGATTTCATACGCATTCTAATGTGCGAAAATATGCCAATACTACCACTGCCTGTATTGAGACACCCTCTGGCGGCCTCACTAATATCAGCAACAGCACATGCATCGGTGCTCACAGATCCTTCACTAATCAACCATCTGAGTTACTGAGAATGGCTGCGGGAATTGAGAAGCTGGAACCATGTTCCCCCCGTAGAAGATTTTGCAGATGTAGGCAGAGATGCTCCCTTCAAACGGCTGCGACATGCCTGCGGTTTTTTACACCACTCCCTATTACATTCCACAAAGGGGCCTCCTCCTGTCAATCCTTTGCAATTGATTCTTTGCAAAAGTACCATGGTGCATGCGGAGTTCAATCACGATGCATTCGGCCAATAATCGCTCCACTGTGTCAATATTGGCATAGCGTCTGCATCTGAATTAGGCAAACTGGGCACCATCTGCACTCCATGCTCCTGCTAACTCTTTCCCACACATGATAAATCAATGTGCACAATATTAAATGACGCTTAGCTGGGGGTTATCATTTTTCCATTTCTGGGTTATATACTGATACTTTAATCTCAAAGCACAGTCTATGTTTACTAATGTCACTTTTTCTTTTCTCCTTCCAGAATATCCTGTTTATTTTAACCATAATGAGTCTTATCTTCAAACAACCACTTTCCTTCCTGAAGACTTCACCTATCTTCCCCACCTCCAGTGCCCAGAACGTCTACCCTCTATGAGTAAGTCATATACACATACAAGGGTTGATCAAGCTATTAGCATTACAAGAACCTGGAAAATGGGATTTGGTCTGTCAATGCTACATAATAAACATACAGCTGCGGCTCTTATATAGGTCCCCTATCCACAGGGGGCAGCGCTCCTACTGCAACACACTAGAAGACCTCCAGAAGTCCTCCTTGATAAATTATCTTCATCTCTCAGGATTTACTGTTGGGGTGCTTCCTCTGAAGATAGGATGTCTGGTCAGATGATGTTGCTGAAAGACTGCTCCTCATATACTTTTCTTTCATATTTAGAAGGCCCTATAGATGTGAACACGAGTGAAGTGCGAATGAGTGATGTCCACCAGCTGTTTGCTAAAGACGCCATCAGAATGGGAGGTCACTGGAAGCCAACTGATTGCATTCCACGGTGGAAGGTAAAGATTGTGTCCTATGCATGGCGTACTGATTTTTTCCCCACTGTAACATAATAGAAACAGAAATTGTAATCTAAAATAATAATATAGAAGTTGGATAAATTCTAGAAGCAAATATTTCCATGGATGACTTGTACCTGTCTGTCCAGGTGGCTATTCTCATCCCATTCCGGAATCGACACGAGCATCTCCCTCTTTTGTTCAAGCACCTCATCCCAATGCTCCAGAGACAGCGCCTGCAGTTTGCGTTCTACGTTATTGAACAGGTGAGTGACCCAATGACGATGGCATAAGCAGCGCATATCTGTACAATGCCTTCTCTCCCAGTATAATTTCTGCATGATACAAGCAGGAGCTATGGCAGGATCCATAACTTTCCTTGCATTAATGCTACTTGGTGCCTCTCTATAGAGGGGTCTAATACTTTCATTCAGTTGTAAGTCTGCCTCTGGGTAGCTGCTCTGCTTGTCTCTATTATAGCAGCCATGCTTCTGGAGTCCACTTTAAATTCATATACATTGTAGACCAAGATAAAGTATAGTTTCTAGATTTCATCTCATATATGCTGATCAAATATTGTACCTGCCAATGAACCAATATTTGTTTCCACACTGTCATTGTTCACTTTACTGTGTTCTGTGATTGTACTTATCTTTATTATCATTAAATTAGATATAAATACTTTACAGTAAAATGTAAGAAGAGGTTTATTAAAGAGTTTACACCCCACTGTCTAGTTGCCTGCCATTAGGGGTCGGTGTGCTATGGCTGGTCCTGCAGAGTGACTATAAAGGGGCAGATGTTTTAAGCCTGGAGAAGTGATAAAGCAGTGATAATTGCAAGGTGATAATGCACCAGCCAATCAGCTCCAATATGTAAATTTACAGTTAGGAGCTGATTGGCTGGTGCATTATCACCTTCCATTTATCACTGCTTTATCACTTCTCCAGGCTTAATACATCTGCCCCTCTATCCCTCCAGTCTTAGTTATAGCTGACCTATAGCTAAATAGAACTGGTGGAATTTTTCTGCAGTGTTAGCTGCAATGTCTGCCTACACATAAACTGTGAGGATCAGCTACAGGTACAGGAGGAGGGGGATCCTGGTTGGGGGTGCCTTTCCCCCTTTTCAAGGATTCAAGGTAAGGCAATCCGCCAAAGAGTATAACCTTTTTATATGGTATAGCACAACAGTGACACCTGCTGGTAGCTTACTTACACAACTGGTTTTATTCGCAAACCTAGTGCCACATGTGTATAAATGACATAAGTTTGATGAAGATTTTCACATTAATGTTATCCTCTTAGTAAACAATGGGGGTAATTCCAAGTTGATCGCAGCAGGATTTTTTTTAGCAGTTGGGCAAAACCATGTGCACTGCAGGGGGGACAGATATAACATGTGCAGAGAGAGTTAGATTTGGGTGTGGTGTGTTCAATCTGCAATCTAATTTGCAGTGTAAAAATAAAGCAGACAGTATTTACCCTGCACAGAAATAAAATAACCCACCCAAATCTTACTCTATCTGCACATGTTATATCTGCCTCCCCTGCAGTGCACATTTTTACCCAACTGCTAAAAAAAATCCTGCTGCGATCAACTTGGAATTACCCCCAATGTTAATAAAAACAAAAAAACGTACTCTTGCTCATTGCAAGTTCTAGTTTAGTAATGATGGAAAATACATGCGATCCCTCTGCCAGTGTAAACCCTGCAGTGTTCTGGTGTAGCTGTGCAAGGCACAGAGTCTATGGGGGTCATTCCGAATTGATCGCTCGCTAGCAACTTTTTGCTGTGCTGCGATCAGATAGTCGCCGCCTATGGGGGAGTGTATTTTCGCTTTGCAAGGGTGCGAGCGCTTTTGCAGCCGACGGGACAAAAAAGTTTGTTGCAGTTTCTGAGTAGCTCTGGACTTACTCAGTCGCTGTCACTTCAGACTTTTTGGTCCCGGAATTGTCAGTTGACACCCATAAACGCCCTCTTTCTGTCAATCTCCTTGCGATCGGCTGTGCGAATGGATTCTTTGTTTAATCCATCGGCCCAGCAACGATCCGCTTTGTACCCGTACGACGCGCGTGCACATTGCGGTGCATACGCATGCGCGGTTTTGCCGTGTTTTAACCTAATCGCAGCACTGCAAAAAGTTGCTAGCGACCGATCAACTCGGAATGACCACCTATGTACACTACTGCCTCCCTCTTGCTGTAACCATCACTAAAGTTCTAGCCAGTTACAACTCTGGCCAAGGAAGTGCTGATAAGAACCTGTCTCCGAACCTCAGTTTGATTTTGGAATGTGTAAGGACACTGAAAATATAACACTTTAAGTACATGTAAAGGTTAATTTAAGTAAACAAAATCAATACTTAAAAACTGTTTATTTTTTTATTTTTATACCAGCACTATTTTTCATGTTTTGTATTGCGTTTAGACACGAGAGAATTTGTTTATCTTATGTTTATGGGCGGTGTCAATGTTGCCACCTTTGGTAGTTATTGTATTAATAACTGTACCCGTTAGGTATTAATGAAATCATGTTAGTTACCTTAGCCTTGGCTGTGCAGGGTCTATTTAGTAAGTGAAGTATCACACTGCCCCCTAGTGTTTAGTGATGCCCATGCTGTGGCTTTCCTTGATATCACAGTAGTGCAGTGGTTCTCAAACTCGGGCCCTCATTCCGAGTCGTTCGCTCGGTAATTTTCTTCGCTTCGCAGTGAAATTCCGCTTAGTACGCATGCGCAATATTCGCACTGCGACTGCGCCAAGTAATTTTACAATGAAGATAGTATTTTTACTCACGGCTTTTTCTTCGCTCTGGCGAACGTAGTGTGATTGACAGGAAATGGGTGTTACTGGGCGGAAACACGGCGTTTTCGGGGCGTGTGGATCAAAACGCTACCGTTTCCGGAAAAAACGCAGGAGTGGCCGGAGAAACGGGGGAGTGTCTGGGCGAACGCTGGGTGTGTTTATGACGTCAAACCAGGAACGACAAGCACTGAACTGAACGCAGATGCCGAGTAAGTCTGAAGCTACTCTGAAACTGCTAAGTAGTTTGTAATCGCAATATTGCGAATACATCGGTCGCAATTTTAAGAAGCTAAGATGCACTCCCAGTAGGCGTAGGCTTAGCGTGAGCAACTCTGCTAAATTCGCCTTGCGAGCGATCAACTCGGAATGAGGGCCTCGGTCCTCAGGACCCCATACAATGCATGGTTTGCAGGTAACCCAGCAGGGGCACAGGTGTATTAATTACTCATTAACACATTTTAAAAGGTCCACAGGTGGAGCTAATTATTTCACTTGTGATTTTGTGAGGAGACCTGCAAAACATGCACCGTGTGGGGTCCTGAGGACCGAGTTTGAGAACCTGTGCAGTAGTGAACTTATAGCTTTGTTGGTATTACCAAGGTGTCTGGCTGATATTTGTGCGATGGTGACTTTGTCTTATTCTTCAATAATGAAAACAAAACTTTGTTTAATCTCTAAGTGCAGTCAGCTTTTTCTTTAAATGAAGCATATAAATATTTTGAATAAGATCCCACAGTCATGCCTTGAGTTTTGGTGTGAAGCAGCCAGTTCCGCCAACGTCTGTCAGTATTATCAGTCACTGAAACTACAGTAAAGTGTGTGACCAGTCGTCCTGCTGTATGTTGGACATATGCAATGAATGGGAAGTGCACAGTGGTCAGCTAGTAGCTCTTAGGTTCAGGCTTATCTGGTAACTTACTATTTGAACTTCAAATAAACTGTTATTTTATGTCGCCTGTTGGCTGCTGCATGATGATGGAAATATTACTTTATAAAGCTATCGGTACACTGGTCTGTTGGTTCCGCAATAACTACTGCAGCCAATCCAGCAACATTTAGTGGACTATTGTGAGGTCTGTTATCCAGCAGCATCTGAGGGAGGATTAGGAATGTGATACCTAGTTGCAGACTGTGCCACCATCTGTATCATATTGTGTTGTGTTTACAGGCAGGGAGTCAGCCATTTAATCGAGCAATGCTCTTTAATGTCGGCTTTATGGAAGCAATGAAGGACCTGGATTGGGACTGTTTGATATTTCACGACATTGATCACATTCCCGAGAATGACCGTAACTATTATGGCTGTCAGAATATGCCACGGCATTTTGCTGTCAAGCTGGACAAATACATGTACCTGTAAGTTGAATTCCCATCTGGCCCGTCTCACTGAATGTTTTCCCACCTATATGTATGATGATGATGATGATTACTCTTTTCCCTTTTTATCCCCAGGCTGCCATACAAAGAGTTTTTTGGAGGAGTCAGTGGCCTAACAGTGGAACAGTTTCATAAAATTAATGGATTCCCCAATGCATTCTGGGGTTGGGGTGGCGAAGATGATGATCTCTGGAATAGGTAAAAAAATGGGGAATGTCCAGTGTCTTCAACCTCTTATACTGGCATTGGCAGTTTTTCTTGTGGGAGGCAGAACTAAAACATGTACATTTGTATATAGCATAAATCAGAACTGCAATGGTATAACATTTCTGATAGATGCTGTTATCCTCTAACACTAGGGTGCAGTACGCAGGGTACAATGTAACGCGGCCAGAAGGAGATATTGGAAAATATAAGTCTATTCCACACCATCATCGAGGGGAAGCCCAGTTTCTTGGCCGGTAAGTGTGTTAGTGCTTTTATAGAAACATCGGGCCTAATTCAGACCTGATCGCAGCTGCAAAATCTTTCTCTAATGGGCAAAACCATGTGCACTGCAGGTGTGGCAGATGTAACATGTGCAGAGAGTTAGATTTGGCCCAGTTCGTGTTTGGAGCTTTGGTGCGGTGTGTCCAGTAAATTATACACCATTCATGTCAGGAACCTTATTGCACTGTGAGGTAAAGTAAAGGAGCAAAGTAGTTTATGATAATATAGCATTGTTTCCTACCTGCATGGTTCACATGCAGGCTTGATATATGTTTGCATGTAAAGCAAATTATCAAGCAACTGTTCAAAACAATGTTGCACTGCATGTGGGGCAAATGTAACATGTGCAGAAAGATTAAGATTTGGGTGGGTTATATTGTTTCTGTGCAGGGTAAATACTGGCTGCATTATTTTTACACTGCAATTTAGATTTCAGTTTGAACACACCCCACCCAAATCTAACTCTCTCTGCACATGTTGCTTCTGCCCCACCTGCAGTGCACATGGTTTTGCACAGATGCTTGATCATTTTCTTTACTTACAAACATGAATCAGGCCCTATGTTGTATAGTACTTTTCTAATCTGTTATTTCTCTGACGTCCTAGTGGATGCTGGGACTCCGTAAGGACCATGGGGATATAGCGGCTCCGCAGGAGACAGGGCACAAAATAAAAGCTTAAGGATCAGGTGGTGTGCACTGGCTCCTCCCCCTATGACCCTCCTCCAAGCCTCAGTTAGATTTTTGTGCCCGGCCGAGAAGGGTGCAATCTAGGTGGCTCTCCTGAGCTGCTTAGAATAAAAGTTTAGTTAGGTTTTTTTTATTTTCAGTGAGTCCTGCTGGCAACAGGCTCACTGCATCGTGGGACTAAGGGGAGAAGAAACGGACTCACCTGAGTGCAGAGTGGATCGGGTTTCTTAGGCTACTGGACACTAGCTCCAGAGGGACGATCACAGGTTCAGCCTGGATGGGTCACCGGAGCCGCGCCGCCGTCCCCCTTACAGAGCCAGAAGAGACGAAGAGGTCCGGTGAAATCGGCGGCAGAAGACATCCTGTCTTCAGACTAAGGTAGCGCACAGCACCGCAGCTGTGCGCCATTGCTCTCAGCACACTTCACACTCCGGTCACTGAGGGTGCAGGGCGCTGGGGGGGGAGCGCCCTGAGACGCAATATAACAGAATACCTTAGGTGGCAAAACAGAATACATCACATATAGCTCCTGGGCTATATGGATGTATTTTAATCCCCTGCCATTTTACACAAAAAAGCGGGAGATAAGGACGTCGTGAAGGGGCGGAGCCTATCTCCTCAGCACACAAGCGCCATTTTCCCTCACAGCTCCGCTGGAAGGACGGCTCCCTGACTCTCCCCTGCAGTCCTGCTTCAGAATCAGGGTAAAAAAGAGAAGGGGGGGCATTGTTGGCAGCAAATAACAATAATTAACAGCAGCTATAAGGGAATAACACTTATATAAGGTTATCCCTGTATATATATATAGCGCTGGGTGTGTGCTGGCAGACTCTCCCTCTGTCTCTCCAAAGGGCTAAGTGGGGTCCTGTCCTCTATCAGAGCATTCCCGGTGTGTGTGTGCTGTGTGTCGGTACGCGTGTGTCGACATGTATGAGGAGGAAAATTATGTGGAGGCGGAGCAGTTGCCTGCGTTGGTGATGTCACCCCCTAGGGAGTCGACACCTGACTGGATGATTGTATTTAAACAATTAAGTGATAATGTCAGCAATTTGCAAAAAACTGTTGACGACATGAGACAGCCGGCAAATCAGTTAGTGCCTGTCCAGGCGTCTCAGACACCGTCAGGGGCGCTAAAACGCCCGTTACCTCAGTGGGTCGACACAGACCCTGACACAGATGCTGAGTCTAGTGTCGACGGTGACGAGACAAACGTAATGTCCAGTAGGGCCACACGTTACATGATCACGGCAATGAAAGAGGCATTGAACCTTTCTGACACTACAAGTACCACAAAGAAGGGTATTATGTGGGGTGAGAAAAAAAAACTACCAATATTTTTTCCTGAGTCAGAGGAAATAAATGAGGTGTGTGAAAAAGCGTGGGTTTCTCCCGATAAAAAACAGCTAATTTCTAAAAAATTATTAGCATTATATCCTTTCCCGCCAGAGGTTAGGGCGCGTTGGGAAACACCCCCTAGGGTAGATAAGGCGCTCACACGTTTATCTAAACAAGTAGCGTTACCGTCTCCTGATACGGCTACCCTCAAAGAACCAGCTGATAGAAGGCTGGAAAATATCCTAAAAAGTATATACACACATACTGGTGTTATACTGCGACCAGCAATCGCCTCAGCCTGGATGTGCAGTGCTGGAGTCGCATGGTCGGATTCCCTGACTGAGAATATTGATACCCTGGATAGGGACAATATTTTGTTAACTATAGAACATTTAAAGGATGCATTATTATATATGCGTGATGCACAGAGGGATATTTGCACCCTGGCATCAAGAGTAAGTGCTATGTCCATCTCTGCCAGAAGAGCGTTGTGGACGCGACAGTGGTCAGGGGATGCGGATTCCAAACGGCACATGGAAGTATTGCCGTATAAAGGGGAGGAGTTATTTGGGGCTGGTCTATCGGACCTGGTGGCCACGGCAACGGCTGGAAAATCCACCTTTTTACCCCAGGTCACTCCACATCAGCAGAAAAAGACACCGTCTTTTCAATCTCAGTCCTTTCGTTCCCATAAGTACAAGCGAGCAAAAGGCCACTCCTTTCTGCCCCGGGGCAGAGGAAGAGGAAAAAGACTGCACCATGCAGCCGCTTCCCAAGAGCAGAAGCCCTCCCCTGCTTCTGCCAAGTCTTCAGCATGACGCTGGGGCTTTACAAGCAGACTCAGATATGGTGGGGGCCCGTCTCAAAAATTTCAACGCGCAGTGGGCTCACTCGCAAGTGGATCCCTGGATTCTACAGGTAGTATCGCAGGGGTACAAACTGGAATTCGAGGCGTTTCCCCCTCATCGTTTCCTGAAGTCTGCTTTACCAAAGTCTCCCTCCGACAGGGAGGCGGTATTGGAAGCCATTCACAAGCTGTATTCCCAGCAGGTGATAATCAAGGTACCCCTCCTGCAACAAGGAAAGGGGTATTATTCCACGCTGTTTGTGGTACCGAAGCCGGACGGCTCGGTGAGACCAATTTTAAATCTGAAATCCTTGAACACTTACATAAAAAGGTTCAAATTCAAGATGGAGTCACTCAGAGCAGTGATAGCGAACCTGGAAGAAGGGGACTATATGGTGTCTCTGGACATCAAAGATGCTTATCTCCACGTCCCGATATACCCTTCTCACCAAGGGTACCTCAGGTTTGTAGTACAAAACTGTCATTATCAGTTTCAGACGCTGCCGTTTGGATTGTCCACGGCACCTCGGGTCTTTACCAAGGTAATGGCCGAAATGATGATTCTTCTACGAAGAAAAGGCATTTCAATTATCCCTTACTTGGACGATCTCCTGATAAGGGCAAGATCCAGGGAACAGTTAGAAGTCGGAGTAGCACTATCTCAGGTAGTGTTACGTCAGCACGGGTGGATTCTAAATATTCCAAAATCGCAGCTGATTCCAACGACACGTCTACTGTTCCTAGGAATGATTCTGGACACAGTCCAGAAGAAGGTGTTTCTCCCGGAGGAGAAGGCCAGGGAGTTATCCGAGCTAGTCAGGAACCTCCTAAAACCAGGACAGGTCTCAGTGCATCAGTGCACGAGGGTCCTGGGGAAAATGGTGGCTTCTTACGAAGCGATTCCATTCGGAAGATTCCATGCAAGAACATTTCAGTGGGATCTACTGGACAAATGGTCCGGATCGCATCTGCAGATGCATCAGCGGATAACCCTGTCGCCAAGGACAAGGGTGTCTCTCCTGTGGTGGCTGCAGAGTGCTCATCTACTAGAGGGCCGCAGATTTGGCATTCAGGATTGGATCCTGGTAACCACGGATGCCAGCCTGAGAGGCTGGGGAGCAGTCACACAGGGAAGGAATTTCCAGGGCCTGTGGTCAAGCTTGGAAACGTCTCTTCATATAAACATTCTGGAACTAAGG
Organism: Pseudophryne corroboree; assembly: GCF_028390025.1. Taxonomy (NCBI): domain Eukaryota; kingdom Metazoa; phylum Chordata; class Amphibia; order Anura; family Myobatrachidae; genus Pseudophryne; species Pseudophryne corroboree. The sequence continues at coordinate 230,833,522 of NC_086446.1, forward strand.
GCCATTTACAATGCCCTAAGTCAAGCAAAACCTCTGCTTCAGGGTCAGGCGGTGTTGATCCAATCGGACAACATCACGTCAGTCGCCCACGTAAACAGACAGGGCGGCACGAGAAGCAGGAGGGCAATGGCAGAAGCTGCAAGGATTCTTCGCTGGGCGGAAAATCATGTGATAGCACTGTCAGCAGTATTCATTCCGGGAGTGGACAACTGGGAAGCAGACTTCCTCAGCAGACACGACCTTCACCCGGGAGAGTGGGGACTTCACCCAGAAGTCTTCCACCTGATTGTAAACCGTTGGGAAAAACCAAAGGTGGACATGATGGCGTCACGTCTAAACAAAATACTGGACAGATATTGCGCCAGGTCAAGGGACCCTCAGGCAATAGCAGTGGACGCTCTGGTAACGCCGTGGGTGTACCAGTCAGTGTATGTGTTCCCTCCTCTGCCTCTCATACCAAAAGTACTGAGAATCATAAGAAGGAGAGGAGTAAGAACTATACTCGTGGTTCCGGATTGGCCAAGACGGACTTGGTACCCGGAACTTCAAGAGATGCTCACGGACGAACCGTGGCCTCTACCTCTAAGAAAGGACCTGCTACTGCAGGGGCCTTGTCTGTTCCAAGACTTACCGCAGCTTCGTTTGACGGCATGGCGGTTGAACGCCGGATCCTGAGGGAAAAAGGCATTCCAGAAGAAGTCATCCCTACTCTGGTCAAAGCCAGGAAGGACGTAACCGCAAAACATTATCACCGCATTTGGCGTAAATATGTTGCGTGGTGTGAGGCCAAGAAGGCCCCTACAGAGGAATTTCAACTGGGTCGTTTCCTTCATTTCCTGCAAACAGGACTGTCTATGGGCCTAAAATTAGGGTCCATTAAGGTTCAAATTTCGGCCCTGTCGATTTTCTTCCAGAAAGAACTGGCTTCAGTACCTGAAGTTCAGACATTTGTAAAAGGGGTGCTGCACATACAGCCTCCTTTTGTGCCTCCAGTGGCACCTTGGGATCTCAATGTGGTGTTGAGTTTTCTAAAGTCACATTGGTTTGAACCACTTTCCACTGTGGACTTAAAATATCTCACATGGAAGGTGTCGATGCTGTTAGCCTTGGCTTCAGCCAGGCGTGTGTCAGAATTGGCGGCTTTATCATATAAAAGCCCTTACTTGATATTTCATTCTGACAGGGCGGAATTGAGGACTCGTCCTCAATTTCTACCTAAGGTGGTTTCTGCATTTCACATGAACCAACCTATTGTGGTACCTGCGGCTACCAGGGACTTAGAGGACTCTAAGTTGCTTGACGTTGTCAGGGCCTTGAAAATATATGTTTCCAGGACGGCTGGAGTCAGAAAATCTGACTCGCTGTTTATCCTGTATGCACCCAACAAGCTGGGTGCTCCTGCTTCTAAGCAGACGATTGCTCGTTGGATTTGTAGTACAATTCAGCTTGCACATTCTGTGGCAGGATTGCCACAGCCAAAATCAGTAAAAGCCCATTCCACAAGGAAGGTGGGCTCATCTTGGGCGGCTGCCCGAGGGGTCTCGGCTTTACAACTTTGCCGAGCAGCTACTTGGTCAGGGGCAAACACGTTTGCTAAATTCTACAAATTTGATACCCTGGCTGAGGAGGACCTGGAGTTCTCTCATTCGGTGCTGCAGAGTCATCCGCGCTCTCCCGCCCGTTTGGGAGCTTTGGTATAATCCCCATGGTCCTTACGGAGTCCCAGCATCCACTAGGACGTCAGAGAAAATAAGATTTTACTTACCGATAAATCTATTTCTCGTAGTCCGTAGTGGATGCTGGGCGCCCATCCCTAGTGCGGATTGTCTGCAATACTTGTATATAGTTATTGTTACAAAAATTCGGGTTATTATTGTTGTGAGCCATCTTTTCAGAGGCTCCTTTGCGTTTATCATACTGTTAACTGGGTTCAGATCACAAGTTGTACGGTGTGATTGGTGTGGCTGGTATGAGTCTTACCCGGGATTCAATATCCTTCCTTATTATGTACGCTCGTCCGGGCACAGTATCCTAACTGAGGCTTGGAGGAGGGTCATAGGGGGAGGAGCCAGTGCACACCACCTGATCCTTAAGCTTTTATTTTGTGCCCTGTCTCCTGCGGAGCCGCTATATCCCCATGGTCCTTACGGAGTCCCAGCATCCACTACGGACTACGAGAAATAGATTTATCGGTAAGTAAAATCTTATTTTTTTCCTCAGCTATGTGTTGCTCAGAAGATCAAAAGAGCGTCAAAACATAGATGGGCTAAATAACCTGAACTACTCACCGAATATCACATATGATGCATTGTATAAAAACATCACTGTAGATCTGACTCCCGAGCTGGCTCTGGTGAGTGATTATTAAGTGCAGTAGAGATCTTGCTGCCCTTGTATCTATCAAGCCAAGAGAGCAAATCCACAGGATATTCACATCAATCCAGAACAGTAGAAAAAAGGTCTTTGGATCTGTTACTATGTTGAGGCCTGGCACGGTGAAGATTTTAGTACATTCCTTGCTGCTTTCACTCCACCGCCATTGACACAACATTTAATGACGATCTGCGAGACCCACAAGGCAGCTGTCTCTTATCGAGATCAAAGACTTTTCTTGAACTTTTATTTTCTGCTTGAAGTATAAAGATATATATATATATATATATCAAGACAAAAGGGGGGGTAACCCTTAGCGCTGTGTGTATATAGAACGAGCTGCACACCAGAGGGATATAATATGCACAGATATTTATCACTTCTTAAAGAAGTGCTGGTGTAAATAATCTTCATTTCCTGTTTACTTTCCCAGTTATGAAATACTGGGTCCAGATTTGTATGTTACTCATGTACTCAGATGCCCGGGGACAGAAGACAGTATTGTGTGCAATTATTTCCAACTTCTAATGTGCGTCCCTTTAAATGTATTCTCTCTCTCTACAAAATCATCTAGCAGGGACTGAAAGAATACAATCTTAATCCCACACATGGAGCCGGATGTAATGCAGGGCAAGACGGCCGCAGCTTCGAGATTCTGACCAAACTTGTACGTTTTTTTAAAGCGGCAATCCTTTACAAGGCAAAACCAACCATGGAGCAGTAATAGATGTGTCCTCATGCATATTGCCTCAATACGCCAAGCAGCAGGAGATGCCTGGCGTGAGTGAGTTTACAGGTCCTGTACAACGTCGGGCGTCTTTTTTTGCCAGAAATGCATGTTATTCGCATTGCGAAATGCTACGTTATAGTGTTTTCTAGGGAAAAACTGTAGCCAAGCATTTCGTATGCAGATACAGCTAGACTCGCACACAGAATATAGGCATGCCACATATCATTTTAATCCGCAAAAGCGGCTTGTGCTTCCCATTCGCATAATTTAGCAAATTTTTGGAAAAAGCTGCAGGAAAAGACACTCGACGCCACCAAGTCACTCCACTGCATGACGTGACTAGAGGGGTTGTTTAACGTGCAGGGAGGTTAGATGTAAGTGGACACATCTGTATCTGTCCTGACAATATACAATTGTTATTGGAAAATATTAACGCTAAAGATACATGGGATCCAATAATTGTTTATTAAAAGTGGGTAAAGAAGCCTTTTTTACATTCTGTATGTGTAAAATGCATTTGTACTATGCTACAGTTATGTCAGAAGAGAAGAGGCCCTGGTTGACCATTCCTGCAGTTAGTTCCCTGTGTTGCCTTTTCAGGGAAAGAAAATGAAGCCAATTTAGTTTTTTGGTTAACAATATAATATTTATAAGTCCTGTACTGTGACATGGGGGTAAATGTACTAAGATGGGAGTTCTATTTAATATGGGATGTTGCCCATAGCAACCAATCAGATTCTATTTCTCATTTATCTAGCACCTTCTAGAAGATAATACCTGGAATCTGATTGGTTGCTATGGGCAACATCCCATCTTAAATAGAACTCCCATCTTAGTAAATTTACCCCATGATGAGAAGTGTTCTACTTACTATTCAACTGCTGGTAAGACTTTAATGAAGCTGGGTACTACCTGGACTGCATACGTACGTACGTACATACGAGGTTAGCCGGTTCTACAGACTGAAAATATTGTGTTTTAGACTGACTAGCGGACATTATATAAATGGTGTTGTGCATATTAGATCTACTATATCTTGTTAGTAATACGTCTGCCAAGACCATCGTATTTTGGCCAGACTCAAACCCACAGAACACTGATTGTTATTTAGGTGAAGCCATACTTCTCCAAAGGTTATATTGCTGAAACATTGGGTTTATAGATGGTTCTCGATGATGGTAAGTAAGGGATTAACACAGAGTTCTGCCTCTCTTCAGCCTACTACTTGTTGCCTGAATCAGCCTTTAGAACCAGGGAATTATTGGAGATGGGGAATGTATGTGTTTGTGTGTGTATGTTTTCTCAGAGGACATGCCATTATTTTGCCTTACAGTATCGCTATGTACTATTTTATTTAAATGTCTAAATTATTTTTGAATTTACTTGGGCAAATGATCCTTCTGTTGCAAGCGTGATCTGCCTCAGTTTATTGTAGGGATTCTTATCAGCTAAGATGAAAGGAGTGACCCTTGATAAAGTTGGTATGTTTTAATTCATACGTGTGTGTGTGTGTGTGTGTGTGTGTGTGTGTGTGTGTGTGTGTGTGTGTGTATATATATATATATATATATCCGATACTGAGTTTATATACATACTGTATTTGTTTTGTTTTTTCCTTTGCACTTATGACTAGCCTTTAAAATGAAATGTAAATCTTACAGTACTTCTGAGTCAGGCACTTTGTCAATAGTGACTCAGCTGTTAGATCCCTATGAAACAGAGGGCCCAATTCAGATTCAAACATATTTTTGTAAAGTCCATCTGTGGGGTATCCAAGGAAAAATTAGCCCTATCTATGCTGTGAATATAAATGTAATGACCATCATACAATTACTGGTAATTATTTTTCCCATTTGTCTTTGTTACATTTACTTTGAAATTTGGAAGTTTCAGATTTCTACAAAGAATGTATTAGACTGTAACTATAATGCAAGATCTTTATAGTGTGGAGGTTATTTAAGGCATTATGAACAAACCTCGCAGTATTTTTGTCCATCCATCAAGGCAAAAAAAAATGTCTTGAGTAACAGCAGTTAGGCTAGATGCATCATCACTTGGAAAGTGATAAAATGGAGAGTGAAAATTACCAGCCAATCAGCTCCTAACTGCCATATTTCAAACACAGTCTGTGACATGGTAGTTAGGAGCTGATTGGCTGGTACTTTTTCACTCTCCATTTTATTACTTTCCAAGCGTTGATGCATCTAGCTCATACATGCTGGATGGGTGGTATTCATGTGACCGGCGGTCAGCTGACCGACAGTCACATGACCTACCCCACCATCCCGACGGTTCACTATCCCGATGGTCGGCATGCCGACCAACAGGGACTATTTCCACTTGTGGGTGTCCACGACACCCATAGAGTGCGGTCGCCACCGAGCCCGCAGCGTGGCGAGCGCAGCGAGCCTGCAAGGGGCTTGCTGCACTCGCCCCTCTCCGCCGCGATCCCGGCGTCGGTAAGCTGACCTCCGGTCTCCTGACCGCCGGTCAGCCGTACTACACCCATGCTGGATAATAATATAGCTTTAAGTGAAATTCTGAATTGGGTCTGCCACATTTCATGTTGTTACATACATCTTTTCATGTGAATTTTATTTTTGTATTTTGTCTGAGTTTTTATCATTATAAAGTTAATTGATTTCTGTGAAACTGCTGCATTATTATTACATTTTTATTTGGTAAATGTTTCTACATCCTACACTGGGCCAGATGCTGCGTGAATCACATATGGTAGACATTATCCAAAATATCCTTCCTGTAATTACTGTGAATATGGGGGGGAGGGGGGGGGGGGGCATATTCATCATTACTTCATTTCTACAAAAGCAGGTGAAAATGAAAATTTTCACCTACTTTTGTAAAAATTACGTTTTGGCTACATTCATCAACAAGGTAACGCAGGAGGTATGACAGATATCTCCTACTTATCTTTCTCTTCCGATCTGGCCCATTGTCCCCATACACTAGTATGGGGACCTCGTTCATCAAGCTCTGAAAAGACAGTATCTCCGCCCCTGCCGGGCTTCTTCCACCGGATACCGGGGGCTTTGTGCGCCTGCGTGTACCCTAGTTCATGTATGCGCACCAGTGCTAGCCCTGACAAATTTTTCCACCTCAAAAATTTGAGGTGACAGCTGATTTTCGCATCAGCTGTCTCTGCGCCGGAGCAATGATGAATTGATATGACGCTCGGTGAGAGTCAAAGGGCCAGATGCATCATCGATTGGAAAGTGATAAAATGGAGAGTGAAAAACTACCAGCCAATCAGCTCCTAACCGCCATGTTTCAAACACAGCCTGTAACATGGTAGTTAGGAGCTGATTGGCTCGCACTTTTTCACTCTCCATTTTATCACTTTCCAAGCGATGATGCATCTAGCCCAAAATGTTAATTATATTAACATGATGAATATGCCCCTTATTCTTAACTGGCATCATTGGTTCTCTATGTAACTTTTTTAAGTTTTACTTTATAACCCGTTGAATATACAGGTTGAGTATCTCTTATCCAAATATTCCGAAATACGGAATATTCCGAAATACGGAATTTTTTGAGTGAGAGTGAGATAGTGAAATCTTTGTTTTCTGATGGCTCAATGTACACAAACTGTTTAATACACAAAGTTATTAAAAATATTGTATTAAATGACCCTCAGGCTGTGTGTATAAGGTGTATATGAAACATAAATGAATTGTGTGAATGTAGACACACTTTGTTTAATGCACAAAGTTATAAAAAATATTGGCTAAAATGACCTTCAGGCTGTGTGTATAAGGTGTATATGTAACATAAATGCATTCTGTGCTTAGATTTAGGTCCCATCACCATGATATCTCATTATGGTATGCAATTATTCCAAAATACGGAAAAATCCCATATCCAAAATACATCTGGTCCCAAGCATTTTGGATAAGGGATACTCAATATGTATTATCATAGTACAAAGTACATAGTACATTGTGCAAAGTGTGTCTACATTCACAGAATTCATTTATGTTTCATATACACCTTATATACACAGTCTGAAGGTCATTTAATACAATATTTTTAATAACTGTGTGTATTAAACAAAGTTTGTGTACATTGAGCCATCAGAAAACAAAAGTTTCACTATCTCACTCTCACTCAAAAAAGTCCGTATTTCGGAATATTCCGTATTTCGGATATTTGGATATGGGATACTCAACCTGTACTACATGTACATTCATATGAAAGTGGTTGGCGGAATTATCGGGCACTGCATACAAAATGGGTTAATTTAATAAAATGGCACATAATGTAATGACGTGCTGTAACCCACAGCAACAATCATATAACACCTTTTAGTGACCTAGTGCAATCAGGCAAGTGACAGCAAAGTTCTGATATCTATTGAAGCTGAGTTGGCAGTAAAATGAGCATATGATACTCCAAAGCATGTACGGAAAAAATACATATATAGGCCCATATCCATATGCAGCCACCCCCCAATGTGAGCGCCTAGCTTGCAGCTGATCATCATCAGTGAGCACTTGCATCTAGCCTGTATTAGGTGCTGCAGATATGCCTTCAGACATATATATGTTAGCTTATGCCCTACTCTGCATAGGCTGCAGTTGCTTTATCACACCCTCACTGACCTTTATCTATATGATAACTGTTATGTTATAAGTGTAGATGTGATTGACTTGCCCCTTATTTGCATACACTCAGTTATGGCAGATTTGCAGTGGGAAGATATTATGCTCCACACAGAGACGCACTGTCACTTCTGCATCAGTCCCTATGTATTCTGCTTGTACTGTTTATGTATCAGTCACCTATCTTGCATTGATGCCATCCCTCCAGAACATGGTAAATGAATGTGGCAAGCAGTTGAAGGTATAGCAGACACAGAAATAACCGAGTCACAAAATCCTCAGCACTAGCTCAGAGTGAACCATCTTGATCCCGTCCAGGATACAGCAGAGGCTGCAGTGCTGAAACAAGCCATAGGTCACATGTCCTTATGTAACAGGAAAAGCTGGGCACATTTCTGCTGAATGGGTGCAGGTCATTTCCTGTGCGAGGTATAGAACAAAGAACATTTACTTCCACCGGTGACTGTCCGGAGAAGGCGGTGTTCCACTTATTGATGCTGCTCTTAATTACTGCATACTGTACTGTGTGCTGATGTAACACATTTAAAATGCCAGAAAAATATCATTGCATTGTTGTCCTATGCGTTTGTACATTTTTATATTTATTAATTTATGAATGATTTTTCAGTAAAAAAAAATACATTCACAATGTGCAGCGTGTGTGTTTATATTGTTTGTTTTTTAATAATCATTTTCATTTATTACACTGCTACCAATATATTTTTTGTTAATGTTCTGGGTGTGTCTCCTGGTTTCTTGTACCTGAGTCATATGCAACTGAAAAATGTGATTTTTCCGCACTGCGTATGCTCCCAAGCTTGCGTTCGCAATACTGTAAAATGAATACAGGTTGAGTATCCCATATCCAAATATTCCGAAATACGGACTTTTTTGAGTGAGAGTGAAATAGTGAAACCTTTGTTTTCTGATGGCTCAATGTACACAAACTTTGTTTAATACACAAAGTTATTAAAAATATTGTATTAAATGACCTTCAGGCTGTGTGTATAAGGTGTATATGAAACATAAATGAACTGTGTGAATGTAGACACACTTTGTTTAATGCACAAAGTTATAAAAAATATTGGCTAAAATGACCTTCCTGCTGTGTGTAAAGTGTAAATGTAACAAAAATGCATTCTGTGCTTAGACTTAGGTCCCATCACCATGATATCTCATTATGGTATGCAATTATTCCAAAATACGGAAAAATCCCATATCCAAAATACCTCTGGTCCCAAGCATTTTGGATAAGGGATACTCAACCTGTACTTGGCTTGTATCCATGTACATACTAATTAGGTATGCCTTTTAGAGTTTTTTTTATTTCTCTGACGTCCTAGTGGATGCTGGGGACTCCGTAAGGACCATGGGGAATAGACGGCTCCGCAGGAGACTGGGCACATCTAAAGAAAGATTTAGGACTATCTGGTGTGCACTGGCTCCTCCCCCTATGACCCTCCTCCAAGCCTCAGTTAGATTTCTGTGCCTGGCTGAGCTGGATGCACACTAGGGGCTCTCCTGAGCTCCTAGAAGAAAGTATAGTTTAGGTTTTTTATTTTCAGTGAGACCTGCTGGCAACAGGCTCACTGCAACGAGGGACTAAGGGGAGAAGAAGCGAACCTACCTAAGTGGTGGTAGCTTGGGCTTCTTAGGCTACTGGACACCATTAGCTCCAGAGGGATCGAACACAGGACCCGACCTCGTCGTCCGTTCCCGGAGCCGCGCCGCCGTCCCCCTTACAGAGCCAGAAACAAGAAGGTGGTCCGGAAAATCGGCGGCTGAAGACTTCTGTCTTCTCCAAGGTAGCGCACAGCACTGCAGCTGTGCGCCATTGCTCCTCATGCACACCACACACTGCGGTCACTGATGGGTGCAGGGCGCTAGGGGGGGGGGGGCGCCCTGAGCAGCAATAATAACACCTTGGCTGGCAAAACTAACACCATATATAGCCCCAGAGGCTATATAGGTGTATATTAACCCCTGCCAGAAACGATAAAATAGCGGGAGAAAGCCCGCCGAAAAATGGGCGGAGCCAACTCCCTCAGCACACTGGCGCCATTATTCCCTCACAGCTTCGCTGGAAGGAAGCTCCCTGGCTCTCCCCTGCAGTCCTGCACTACAGAAAGGGTAAAAAAGAGAGGGGGGGGGCACAATTTAGGCGCAGTATATATATATATTATAGGCAGCTATAGGAGAAAACACTCTGTATAGTGATATCCCTGTGTTATATAGCGCCCTGGTGTGTGCTGGCATACTCTCCCTCTGTCTCCCCAAAGGGCTTTGTGGGGTCCTGTCCTCTGTAAGAGCATTCCCTGTGTGTCTGCTGTGTGTCGGTACTGCTGTGTCGACATGTATGATGAGGATAATGATGTGGAGGCGGAGCAAATGCCTGTGAATGTGATGTCACCCCCTGCGGGGTCGACACCAGTGTGGATGGACTTATGGAAGGAATTACGTGACAGTGTCAGCTCCTTACATAAAAGGTTTGACGACATAGGACAGCCGGCTACTCAGCTTGTGCCTGTCCAAGCGTCTCAAATGTCATCAGGGGCTATAAAACGCCCGCTACCTCAGATGACAGATACAGATGTCGACACGGATACCGACTCCAGTGTCGACGATGATGAGACGAGTGTACCCTCCAATAGATCCACCCGTTATATGATTGAGGCTATGAAAAATGTATTACACATTTCTGATGATACCCCAGGTACCACAAAAAAGGGTATTATGTTTGGTGAGAAAAAACTACCAGTAGTTTTTCCTGCATCTGACGAATTAAATGAGGTGTGTGAGGAAGCGTGGACTTCCCCAGATAAGAAATTGATCATTTCTAAACGGTTAATGGCTGCGTACCCTTTCCCGCCAGAGGATAGGTCACGCTGGGAAACACCCCCTAGGGTAGATAAAGCACTGACACGCTTATCAAAGAAGGTGGCACTACCGTCTCCGGATATGGCCGCCCTAAAAGAACCTGCTGATAGAAAGCTGGAAAGTACCCTAAAAGCTATATACACACACACTGGCATTATATTGAGACCCGCTATTGCATCAGCTTGGATGTGCAGTGCTGCTGCTGCGTGGTCAGACTCCCTGTCGGAAAACATTGATACCATGGATAGGGACAATATTTTGCTAACGATTGACCATATAAAAGACGCGGTCTTATACATGCGTGATGCACAGAGGGATATTTGCCGGCTGGCATCAAAAATAAGCGCTATGTCCATTGCCGCCAGACGGGGGTTATGGACTAGGCAATGGTCAGGTGATGCCGACTCCAAACGGCACATGGAAGTTTTACCCTATAAAGGGGTGGAACTTTTTGGGGAAGGTCTTTCAGACCTCGTTTCCACAGCTACTGCTGGGAAATCGACTTTTTTGCCACAGGCTACCCCACAGCAAAAGAAAGCACCGTATTATCAGGTACAGTCCTTTCGGCCCCAGAAAAATAAGCGGGCTAGAGGCTCATCCTTTCTGCCGAGGGGCAGAGGAAGGGGGAAAAAGCTGCAGCACACAGCTAGTTCCCAGGAGCACAAGTCCTCCCCTGCGTCCGGTAAGTCCACAGCATGACGCTGGGGCTGCTCAGGCGGAATCGGGAACGGTGGGGGCACGTCTCAGGTTTTTCAGCACACAGTGGGCTCTCTCACAAGTGGATCCCTGGGTCCTTCAAGTAGTATCTCAGGGGTACAGGCTGGAATTCGAGACGTCTCCCCCCCGCCGTTTCCTAAAATCTGCCTTGCCGGCAACTCCCTCTGCCAGGGAGGCAGTGTTGGTGGCTATTCAAAAACTGTATTCACAGAAAGTGATCGTCAAGGTACCCCTCCTTCAGCAAGGAAAGGGTTACTACTCCACAATGTTTGTGGTACCGAAACCGGACGGTTCGGTGAGACCCATCTTAAATTTAAAAGCCTTGAACACTTATATCAAAAGGTTCAAGTTCAAGATGGAATCGCTCAGGGCGGTTATTGCGAGCCTGGAGGAGGGGGATTACATGGTATCCCTGGACATCAAGGATGCGTACCTGCATGTCCCCATTTACCCTCCGCACCAGGAGTACCTCAGATTTGTGGTACAGGACTGTCACTATCAGTTCCAGACGCTGCCGTTTGGGTTATCCACGGCACCGAGGGTCTTTACCAAGGTAATGGCCAAAATGATGATACTCCTTCGCAAGAAGGGAGTTTTAATTATCCCGTACTTGGACGATCTCCTGATAAAGGCGAGGTCCAAAGAACAGTTGATAGTGGGGGTGGCACTTTCTCAGGAAGTGCTACAACAGCACGGCTGGATTCTAAACATTCCAAAGTCACATCTGGTCTCGACGACACGTCTTCTGTTCCTGGGAATGATTCTGGACACAGACCAGAAAAGAGTGTTTCTTCCACTGGAAAAAGCAGAGGAATTGTCATCTCTGGTCAGAGACATCCTAAAACCAGGAAAAGTGTCGGTACATCAATGCACACGAGTCCTGGGAAAAATGGTAGCTTCGTACGAAGCAATTCCATTCGGAAGGTTCCACGCAAGGACGTTCCAGTGGGACCTGTTGGACAAATGGTCCGGGTCCCATCTCCAGATGCAACAGCGGATAATCCTATCGGCCAGAACCAGGGTATCGCTGCTGTGGTGGCTGCAGAGGGCTCATCTACTAGAGGGCCGCAGATTCGGAATACAGGACTGGGTCCTGGTGACCACGGATGCCAGCCTTCGGGGCTGGGGGGCAGTCACAAAGGGAAGAAATTTCCAAGGACTGTGGTCAAATCAGGAGATTTCTCTTCACATAAATATCCTGGAGCTAAGGGCCATTTACAATGCCCTAAGCCAGGCAAGACCCCTGCTTCAAAACCAGCCGGTACTGATCCAGTCAGACAACATCACGGCGGTCGCCCATGTAAACAGACAGGGCGGCACGAGAAGCAGGATGGCGATGGCAGAAGCCACAAGGATTCTCAGATGGGCAGAGAATCATGTGTTAGCACTGACGGCAGTGTTCATTCCGGGAGTGGACAACTGGGAAGCAGACTTCCTCAGCAGGCACGACCTCCACCCGGGAGAATGGGGACTTCATCCAGAAGTCTTCCAAATGCTGGTCAACCGGTGGGAAAAACCACAGGTAGACATGATGGCGTCCCGCCTCAACAAGAAGTTGAAAAGATATTGCGCCCGGTCAAGTGACCCTCAGGCGATAGCGGTGGATGCTCTAGTGACACCATGGGTGTACCAGTCGGTTTATGTGTTTCCTCCTCTACCTCTCATACCCAAGGTACTGAGAATAATAAGAAGGCGAGGAGTGAAAACCATACTCGTGGTTCCGGATTGGCCAAGAAGAGCTTGGTACCCGGAACTTCAAGAGATGCTTACAGAGGACCCTTGGCCTCTGCCGCTCAGACAAGACCTGCTGCAGCAGGGACCCTGTCTGTTCCAAGACTTACCGCGGCTGCGTTTGACGGCATGGCGGTTGAACACCGGATCCTGAAGGAAAAGGGTATTCCGGAGGAAGTCATCCCTACCCTGATCAAAGCCAGGAAGGATGTCACCGCAAGACATTATCACCGCATTTGGCGGAAATATGTTGCTTGGTGTGAGGCCATGAAGGCCCCGACGGAGGAATTTCAACTGGGTCGATTCCTGCACTTCCTGCAAGCAGGGGTGACGTTGGGCCTCAAATTGGGGTCCATAAAAGTCCAGATTTCGGCTCTGTCGATTTTCTTCCAAAAAGAACTGGCTTCACTGCCCGAAGTTCAGACTTTTGTCAAAGGAGTACTGCATATTCAGCCTCCTTTTGTGCCCCCAGTGGCACCTTGGGATCTCAATGTGGTTTTGGCATTCCTGAAATCACATTGGTTCGAACCACTTAAGACTGTGGAATTAAAATATCTCACGTGGAAAGTGGTCATGCTGTTGGCCTTGGCGTCGGCCAGGCGGGTTTCAGAATTGGCGGCTTTGTCTTGTAAAAGCCCTTATCTGATTTTCCATATTGGATAGGGCAGAATTGAGGACTCGTCCTCAGTTTCTCCCAAAGGTGGTCTCAGCTTTTCACTTGAACCAACCTATTGTGGTGCCTGCGGCTACTAGGGACTTGGAGGATTCCAAGTTGCTGGACGTAGTCAAGGCCCTAAAAATTTATATTTCCAGGACGGCTGGAGTCAGGAAGACTGACTCGCTGTTTATCCTGTATGCACCCACCAAGCTGGGTGCTCCTGCTTCTAAGCAGTCTATTGCGCGCTGGATTTGTAGCACTATTCAGCTGGCGCATTCTGCGGTAGGCTTACCGCAGCCTAAATCTGTAAAAGCCCATTCCACACGGAAGGTGGGCTCATCTTGGGCGGCTGCCCGAGGGGTCTCGGCTTTACAACTTTGCCGAGCAGCTACTTGGTCGGGGGCAAACACGTGTGCAAAATTCTACAAATTTGATACCCTGGCTGAGGAGGACCTGGAATTCTCTCATTCGGTGCTGCAGAGTCATCCGCACTCTCCCGCCCGTTTCGGAGCTTTGGTATAATCCCCATGGTCCTTACGGAGTCCCCAGCATCCACTAGGACGTCAGAGAAAATAAGAATTTACTCACCGGTAATTCTATTTCTCGTAGTCCGTAGTGGATGCTGGGTGCCCATCCCAAGTGCGGATTGTCTGCAATACCTGTACATAGTTATTGTTACAAAAATCGGGTTTTGTTGTGAGCCATCTCTTCAGAGGCTCCATTTGTTATCATACTGTTAACCGGGGTTCCTATCACGTGTTATATGGTGTGATTGGTGTGGCTGGTATGAGTCTTACCCGGGATTCAAAAATCCTTCCTTATTGTGTCAGCTCTTCCGGGCACAGTTCCGGGCTTGGAGGAGGGTCATAGGGGGAGGAGCCAGTGCACACCAGATAGTCCTAAATCTTTCTTTAGATGTGCCCAGTCTCCTGCGGAGCCGTCTATTCCCCATGGTCCTTATGGAGTCCCCAGCATCCACTACGGACTACGAGAAATAGAATTACCGGTGAGTAAATTCTTATTTTTTATTTAAGGACAATGATTTCTAGTGAATTTTGCAAATTATAAAGTGAATGTAGAAAAAAGAATAAGGAAGACAAAGGGATCAGGTATGATAACCACACAAATGTATATAAAAAGTACAGTATACATGAGAAGCAACATGCGAGCCCTGTAAATAAAACAGAGGAAAAGGAATCTCAATGGGAATGATAAGAATATAGTAGACCTCCCTGTCCACTTTAGTTTTAGAGAGAGTATTAAAGTTAAAATATACTCATTCACATATCTACTACACGCAGGGCTTGCCATTTTTTTCCAAAATCTAAGAGTCAGGATGAAAGTGTAAGAGCCAGTAAAACTAGGACATGCCTGGAAAGCAACACCAGCTCTGATAGTCTGAGCCTGATCACATAGTAGGGAAATTCCTCAAAATAGTGGCTTGCACATCTATTCTAGTCATCACGGGCCTGGAGTACCCAACTAAGAGGCCCCCACATAGAAAACCTACACTGAAAACTGCTTGGGCTCTCCATGGTACCCCTGCTGTCTCTGGGTAATAGAATAAAATACCCTTGGAATGGCAACTTTACTACCCCAGTGCTACTGGTATTATTATGGTAAGGCTGCCCATTATGATAGGAATAATATATGATAGTATAATTCAGTTAATTGAATACTGACACAGTTTTGAGTAGACTTTAATTAAAATACGAAAAACGCTGATATTACTACTTTGAAAGGAAAGAGCCCTACAGTACATCTAATGGGAATTCTTTCTTCATAAACTACGGGGAATAAATATATTACTGCTCTTTCGGAGCCCTAGTAGTAAATGACAGTCCCTGAACAAATGGATCTATAGTCAGGGAAGTAGGCATAAACATTTCTCTTAGAATTTGTGGAACTCAATGTATGGATATCGGGGCCTATTTAGCAAGTCCATCATTAATGGGGACTAGAGTCTGATCCCTATGTCCCGAAACATTTTGGTCCAGTTGAATGGCATAAACCAGTGGTCTACAACTTTAATTAGGGCGTGAGCTACTTTTGAAAATAAAACCTCTGAAAGAGCTAACCCCAATGCGCGCGCGTTCCTGCGAAAGTAGATTCGGCCTCACAAAAGTGGGTGTGGCCTCACAAAAATATGTATTACCCCCCCCGCATAGTGCCAGATACACAAATAATGCCCCCCAGCAGTGCCAGATACTGAAATAATGCCCCCCCCAGCAGTGCTAGATACACAAATAATGCCCCCCAGCAGTGCCAGATACACAAATAATGCCCCAGCAGTGCCAGATACTTAAATAATGCCCCCCCCCCCAGCAGTGCTAGATACACAAATAATGCCCCCCAGCAGTGCCAGATACACAAATAATGCCGCCAGCAGTGCCAGATACTTAAATAATGCCCCCCCCAGCAGTGCTAGATACACATATAATGCCCCCCAGCAGTGCCAGATACACAAATATTGCCCCCTGCAGTGCCAGATACACATATAATGCCCCCAGCAGTGCCAGATACACATATAATGCCCCCCAGCAGTGCCAGATACACATATAATGCCCCTCAGCAGTGCCAGATACACAAATAATGCCCCCAGCAGTGCCTTATACACAAATAATGCCCCCTGCAGTGCCAGATACACATATAATGCCCCCAGCAGTGCCAGATACACATATAATGCCCCCCTGCAGTGCCAGATACACATATAATGCCCCTCAGCAGTGCCAGATACACAAATAATGCCCCCAGCAGTGCCTTATACACAAATAATGCCCCCTGCAGTGCCAGATACACATATAATGCCCCCAGCAGTGCCAGATACACATATAATGCCCCCAGCAGTGCCAGATACACATATAATGCCCCCCAGCAGTGCCAGATACACATATAATGCCCCTCAGCAGTGCCTGATACACAAATAATGCCCTCAGCAGTGCCAGATACACAAATAATGCCCCCCAGCAGTGCTAGAAACACAAATAATGCCCCCCAGCAGTTCCAGATACACCAATAATGCCCCTCACCAGTGCCAGATACAATGCCTCTATCACTGCCAGATACAATGCCCCCCACAGTGTCAGATACAATGCCCCCCGCAATGCCAGATACAGTGCCCCTACCAGTGCCAGATACAATGCCCCCCGCAATGCCAGATACAGTGCCCCCACAGTGCCAGATATAGTGCCCTCACAGTGCCAGATGCAATGCCCCCACAGTACCAGATACCGTGCCAGATACAATGCCCCCACAGTGCCAGATACAATGCCCCCACAGTGCCAGATTCAGTGCCCCCACAGTGCCAGATACAGTGCCCCCACAGTGCTCACCGCTGCTGGCGCCGGTGCTGCTCCTCCTGTATGAGGGATGGTAGGGGAGGACAGCGCAGCGCGCGCCTCTCCTGTGAAGTCTGGACTCCGTAGAGCAGCTACGGTGAGGGTGGCAGAGTCTCCGGCGGCAGTGGCGGTGGGCATTTGAAATATGGCACCGGTAAGTGAGCCAATCAAAGCTTGCGGTCCGGCAGCCAATCAGGTGCCGCCACTGCCGGTCCGCGAGCTCTGATTGGATGACGGCCGGCACCATAGTAAAAATGAAGGGAGGAGGGGAGGAGTGCCAGTGGCTTGCCAAGCCCGTCCGCTCTGCGAGCTACCGAAAATACTACGGCGAGCTACCGGTAGCTCGCGAACGACGGGTTGTCGATCACTGGCATAAACCACTTTCTGTCTATTTAGTCATTTTCGTAGGACCGGGATCTTTCAATCCCTTTCCCACAGTCTCCATCCTGCTCCAGAATCTGACACTGTGCGCAATGTCAAATGGGGCATTTTTAGCAGAAAAAAAATAAATAAAAATGTCAGTCACGTACTAATAAAAAGGGGTATTTTTAGGGGATAGGCCACAAATATACTTTAATAGGCACCTAAATGTCTAGTTGCAGAAGTTAAAGCATTGTTTAGGTTGGCCATGTATCCAATTTACATTACAAAGTAGTGATATACAATCATTATAAATACTTGCCAGCTGTACCCGACCGATAGAATCAAGTCCTAGTTGCAATGATGAGAACTACAGACAAGAGGTGCTCGACATGCGGCTCAGTCACACGATAGGGTCCCAGAATAGGTCATTGGGTTTCCCTGATTGTCCAATATGCAGTATTCTATTGGAAACAACCTCTTTTGGAGTCTCAAGGAGAGATTTATCAAATTTTGGAGAAAGATGAAGTGGAGAGAGATTAAATACCAACGAATCAGCTAATGTCTGTCATTTTTGTAGCACAGCCTATAAAATGATAGAAGCTTATTGGTTGGTAATTTATCTCCAACAGTTGATAAATCTCCCCCCACCCCCTCGGGACCGCTGCACTAGAGCGTAGTGCTACCACCTTGTGACACATTTGACTCTTCAGTTGGATGCAGAACAATAAAGTTGGGGACATTTACAAAGCTGAAATGGGTTCGATAAGCAATACCGGCGGTCCTGACACCAAAGATTCCGACACCGTAAGGGGTAAGTATTTTAACCCTCTCCCCTGCCCTAACCCTCCGGGGGTGGCGGCTATGGCTAACCTCCAGGGGTGGCGGCTACAGCTAACCCTCAAGGGGCGTCTGCTACTGCTAACCACCTCCCCCCCTAGTGCCTACCCCCTTTCCCCACAGGCCCTAACCCATACCCCAATGCTTACCTTCGGGATGCCGATGTTCCGGATGCATCCCGCTGAAATCAATATGCAGCACAAACACCATTTTGGTTTGTTTAAATGTGCCTAGATATCCACTGGGGTGCATAGCTTTGTTGTGTGTTGCCCAAAACTTGCTGGAACCAAAACATAAAAATGCTACTGAATATTTTTAGTTTTAAAACTAGGTCTGCAATATAATATTTGTCAAATAGACGTGAGATGACTATTATTCCCAGAAACAGCTGCTGAATAAAATGTGAAGGATATATGAGAACATGTAGTGAATAGGTCACATTTATTAATAACAGTAAAATATACATGCAAATAAAACATCCACGACAAGAAATAATCATGTCACCGGGAGGCATTCGATATGTCGACTGTCGGGATCCCGGCGCTCAGCATACCGGCGCCTACATGTGCAGTGTAACCCATGAATAATGTGTACAGTTAAATACAAAGCAGGTGAATCATTTAAAAAAAGATGGCGTACAAATATTACTTCCTTCTGTGGGATTCCCTTTTAGCAAAAATATTGTGCATCTGGGCCCTCATTCACCTTCAGTTGCAGTTTTGCTAATTTAGGTTGGGGCCACACATCGTGTTTTAGCTTGGCAGGAAGGGGCATTTTGGGTGCTGCATCGGCAGATGCCGCAGAACGGCATCCAGCCAGTGCCACGACCGGATTTCAACTAGAAAACAGTCCAGCACAGCCGCACTGTGCAAACACATACATTCCAATGTATGTGTTCTCCTTGAAATCCGGTCATCTTGTCAGCCAGCTAAACCACAGCATGCTGCTGTTGGGTCCGGTGGATACAGCGCCGCCACATATGTGTGGGCGGCTGGATAGAAGCCCATGTGCAGGCTCCTTCCTGCCAAGTAAGTCCCGTTGAACAGGACCCGCTAAAATGTTATGTGTGGCCCTAGCCTTAGCAAAACTGCAACTGCTATCACTCACATGCTGGGGGCCAGCGATGCGATCGCAATTCAAGTGCTGAATAAGTGAAGCCCCCTGCGCAGCTCTGACCTGCCCTGCGAACGCCTCTGCCTGTCAATCATTACTGAGATGCATCTCTCTGTCTACAAACGCACAGTGCGCGCACATCTCAGATGCTACTCATACTGAATAAGGCCCCTGGTCTGGTCACCTGGATTGTGTACATCAGCCTTTGATTAGTATATATAGCGTTGAAAAGACCATGGGCCAGATATAATGACGCCCAAGATCGCCGGAGTAACGAGATGCCAGCCAATTTCGAATATTTTTTAAAAGGTCAATCACAAGACAGCTAGATGCGCCATCGCTCAAAGAGTGATAAAATGGAGAGATAAAAAGCACCAGCCTTACTGATTGGCTAGTAGTTTCTGTTTCCCCATTTTATCACTCTCTGGGGCAGATGTAGTAACCTGGAGAAGGCATAAGGAAGTGATAAACCAGTGATATATGCAAGGTGATAAATGCACCAGCCAATCAGATCCTAACTGTTCATTTACATATTGGAGCTGATTGGCTGGTGCATTTATCACCTTGCACATATCACTGGTTTATCACTTCCTTATGCCTTCTCCAGGTTACTCAGGGACGTGCAGTCAGGGGAGGCAGTGCCTCCCCTGTCATTCCTGATTAAAAGAATACAAAGAAGATAGTTATCACACATATTGTGTGTCATAAGTATCTTTTTTATATCATGTTAATGTTTTTACAAGTAAAATTGCTTTGTAAAGGCTTTTGTGCGGCACCGAGAACAGTGCCTCCCACTGTGCACTGTAAGCGGGCGGAAGCAGGGGGCGGGGCCATGTAAAGGGCTGTAAAAGCCCATTGAAAAAAGTAATGCAAGCGGCACCTATGTAAGTGCCGCAGAACAACAGGGGGCACTGTGATTGGGCAGCACTGACAGTGACTGTATCCGGCTGTCACTGCCAGTGCTGTACGGGGGAACATCTAAACGACCTGCACAGAAGTGGAAGTGTCTGGAGCAGCCAGCGTCTGGTAAGTGGACGAGTCAGTGTGTGTGTGTCTAACTCTATCTGTCCGCGTCTCTGTCTCCTAGGCCCCGCTGTCAGTGCCCCCTGCCCCTCCGGCATTAACACCCCCACTCTCCGGGCCGCAGCGCCAGTGTAACAACTACTGCTGCGCCGCGGCCAGTTTGTGATAGCGGCGCAGCGGAAGGCTTTCATAGCCCTCCCTGCGCCGCATACTCACTGGGACCCGGCGCCTTCTCCCCCACGCGTGATGTCACTGCCACCGCCACCGGCGCGCCCAGATCCCCGGACTCCACATCCCAGCACCTGCCCTGCTGTCTGTGCCTGGAAGACAAAGAGATGAAGAAGGAACAGGCAGAGCGGGTGCCGCTGCGGGGTGGTGATGTTTGGACGCCGCACAGATTTAACAGGTGAGTGCTTCACTGTTGCTTCTCCCTATGCCCTCCCTACCGCCCCTCATATCTATGCTCTCCCTACCGCCCTACATCTCTATGCCCTCTTTACCGCCCCACTTCTCTATGCCCTCCCTACCGTCCCGCATCTCTATGCCCTCCCTACCGTCCCGCATCTCTATGCCCTCCCTACCACGCCGCATCTCTATGCCCTCTTTACCACCGCGCGTCTCTATGCCCTCCCTACCGCCCTGCGTCTCTATGCCCTCCCTACAGCCCTGCGTCTCTATGCCCTCCCTACCGCCCTGCGTCTCTATGCCCTCCCTACCGCCCTACGTCTCTATGCCCTCCCTACCACCCTGCGTCTCTATGCCCTCCCTACCACCCTGCGTCTCTATGCCCTCCCTACCACCCTGCGTCTCTATACCTTCCCTACCACCCTGCGTCTCTATACCTTCCCTACCACCCTGCGTCTCTATACCTTCCCTACCACCCTGCGTCTGTATGCCCTCTTTACCGCCTCACTTCTCTATGCCCTCTTTACCGCCCCGCGTCTCTATGCCCTCTTTGCCGCCCCGCATCTCTATGCCCTCCCTACCGCCCCACGTCTCTATGCCCTCCCTACCGCCCCGCGTCTCTGCCCTCCCTACCGCCCCGCGTCTCTCTGCCCTACCTACTGCCCCACGTCTCTCTGCCCTCCCTACCGCCCCGTGTCTATATACCCTCCCTATGGCCCCACGTCTCTCTATGCTGTCAATGCCGCCCTGCTTCTCTCTATGCCCTCCCTGCCGCCCGCGTCTCTATACCCTCCCTACCGCCCCGCGTCTCTATGCCCTCCCTACTGCCCCACGACTCTCTATGCTGTCAATGCCGCCCTGCGTCTCTCTATGCCCTCCCTGCCAGGACAGTCGGGAGGTATGTAATAGGCCCTGCAGAAATTTCACTCCAGGCCCATGAGGATCTTAATCTGGCACTGTGTAGGGATACACACTACATGTGTAAGGCAGGTGAGACCTCTCCTCTCCCGTATAGCTCCCTGCAGCCCAGCTCATTACCAGTTCATTAGTAGCCTAGCAATTAATAATAGGAACCACAGGCAGAGCCGCGGAGAACATGAAACTAGCATTTCTGCCTTAAAATGTTTTTCTTTAAATTGTGATCACTTTCCTCTCTCGACACTTCACCTCTGTTGCACCTCTATGCCAGATGCTCCGTCGGCTCTCTGCAGAATCAATCCCACTGTCTCTCCCCCTGTCTCTCCCCCCTTCTCCCTCCCCCCTCTCGCTCTCTCTCCCACCGGCGTGGGATGTAGGTAAGTATGTGTGAGTGTGTAAGTGTGTGTTAATAAATTTTTACTATCACGGTGTGTGTGTTGTGTTTTTATTTGGGTATTTTTGTTGTTGTAGAACTACAGGTACCAGCGGGCCCGTTATTTCCCTGCATGCTGGTGCTTGAGGTTCTCCAAGTACCAGCAAGCGGGGGAGGCTTGCTGGGCCTTGTAGTTCCACAACAAAAAACAATATTCCTTTGTTTTACACACTTATGGCTATCAGCCCGGCACCCACCGCCCAGGGGTGCTGGGGACAGCCTCGGGCTTCACCTCTGGCCCTTGAGTGCCTGGAGGGGGGGACCTCTAGATTTAAGGGGTCCCCACTCCTCCAGGGAACCCCGGCCAGGGGTGACTAGTTGGGGGGGGGGGGGTAATGCCACGGCCGCAGGGACCTACATGAATGTCCGCCCCGGCTGTGGCATTATGTCCCTGGCTAGTGGAGCCCGGTGCTGGTTTTAAAAATATGGGGGACCCCTACATCTTTTGTCCCCCATGTTTTTGGAACCAGGACCGGACTGAGCCCGGTGCTGGTTGTCTAAATACGGGGAGCCCCTGTCCAATTTTTTCCTCTGTATTTAAACAACCATGACCGGCTCAAAGAGCCCGAGGCTGGTTATACTTAGGAGGGGGGACCTCACGCATTTTTTTTTCCATTTTTTAACCCATTCAGACCCTTTTCCATTAAGTTAATGAAAGCCCTGGACAGCAAAATTGCATTCATGTCCTCCTCCCACTCCCTTCCCAGTCCCAAACACTAATTTTATTTTTTTTCTATAAAAATGTACAATATATCACAAGTATGATGAGCAGGCAGGCAGCGGGCATTGGCGGCATCGGACTGAGATGCAAATTAGTGGCGGAGGGCTGGGTCAGTTGATGGTGGGCGAGTTTGTAAGCCATTGGTGGTGGCAGCGGGCATCGGCTCAGGGGCAGTAGCGGGCATTGGCTCGGCGGCGGTAGGGGTCATCGGCAGGATTTGGCGGACATTATGGCTGTAGTGCCTCACCAGCCACTGACGTCACCGCACGCCACTGAGGTTACTACATCTGCCCCTCTGTGTGATGACACATCTAGCCCATGTATGGTTTTAAGAATTATGGATTCTACAGCAAGCAGAAAAACATCTGCTATTATATAGAGAACATAAAATGCAGAAACAAAATAAAAAAAGGGGAAAGGGGGGTGTCCAGGAGGAGACATATTGACAATGCAGTTAATACAGTACAATAGCTAGAACATTTCAAAGTCAAAGTTGAGACCTGTCTCATTGGGTGGTATTCATGTGACCGCCGGTCAGCTGACCGACAGCCACATGACCTCCTCCACGAGCCCGACGGCTCATTTTCCCGATGGTCGGCATGCCGACCAATAGGGACTATTTCCACTCGTGGGTGTCCATGACACCCATAGAGTGGGAATAGAACCCGTGGCGACCGCAGGTCGCCACCGAGCCCGCAGCGTGGTGAGCGCAGCGTGGCGAGCGCAGCGAGCCCGCAAGGGGCTTGCTGCACTCACCCCTCCCCGCCGGGATCCCGGCGTCGGTATGCTGCCGGGATCCCAGCGTCGGTAAGCTGACCGGCGGTCAGCCATACTACACCCGTCTCATTATGGGAGCATTTGGGACAGTGGTGAGAGTTTGAGAGCCCCATCAGATAACACCCCATCTCCTTGGTGAGAGATAGGTGTGATAGAGGATATTAAGGAACAGTTCTATAAACATACTGATAATAGTTAACAAGAATGGTAGAATGAACAAACTATTTGTGGTTTGGACTGGGAAGGGAAACGTGGTAACCATTGAGACGTACCATTCTTAATTAAGGAGTTATCAACCATCTCCCTTAAAATCATATCATGAATAGTAAGAGCTTTCCCTGATGGTAAGGATCAGCTAAAAACGGTCAACTCGTTTTATGCCAATACAGTTCTGAAAAAGCTCTGCATAGTATAATTAACATAATATTGGAGTAAGATTTTAATGTCTCAAATTTGTCAGCAGGCTTGTCAAAGGTAAGTAGATGTTTAAGTGCAATATTAACTAAGGCCTGATTCAGAGATGGATGAAAATGCCATGCTGTATGCAAGCAGCATTGTATTTCCATCCGCTCTCCAGGAGGGGCATGCAGGAGTCTTCTCAGTAGAAGAGATGCCTCCTGCATGTAGCTGCGATACCAGCACTGCGATCAATGTCGCAACATCACAACCATCGGCTTACTCAGATGACCGACGGAAGTGGGGTCTGCGGGGCCAGGAAGTCTGCATGATGACACACGGACCCCTGGCTTTCCCCTCCCAGTGTTTCTGGGAACACTGGTGGAAATGCTGAGGCAGGCGAAACAAAATTCCAGATAAACTGCAGCCGCCACCATCATATTGGGGCTAATCTCCCCAGGGAGAAGGTTGCCTGCAGTAATTTAATGCGGGTAACTGGATACCCCCCATAGTGGAATCCAATTGGTACCTTCCCCTAAAAAAATGAGAGATTAGTTGGTTTAACATATTGCAAAATTATGCAGATAACAGATGACAGATGCACTGAATAGTTAGTAATAGGATGAAAATAACCCCATGTACCTCTGGGCGACAGCAGCCCTATACAAATAATGTGGTGCAAAAGACCAAGAATAACCCAGTCCCCCACCCAAAAAAATTAAAATGTATAAGCAGTATGATCACAGTGATGCAAACCTAAGTAATTTGCACTACCGTGGAGACTAAGAATTTACAACAGCAATTTATAACCATACCAGATTATGGGGGAGATGTACTAAGCGGTGATAAAAGTGGAGATGTGAGTCTCTGGAGAAGTTGTCCATGGCAACCAATCAGCATTGAAGTAACATTTAAAATTTGCATACTATAAAAGTATACAGAGCAGCTGATTGGTTGCCATGGGCCACTTCTCCACTGGCTCACTTCTCTACTTTTATCACTGCTTAGTACATCTCCCCCTATATGAATTAAAAAAGATGCACTGTGGCACAATTAAATAAAAATGTATATATATAAAAAAAAGAATTCAATAAATGTGATGTGCCCTTTAAGCCACAAGGTGGCAACGTGATGACACCTCCACGATAGCAGATGTGACGTTTGTAATCAAACCAATTCTCAAGTGAAGACTAATGTGAACAGTTACTGTAAATAAACACAAAGATGCTCCTAAAATTCCCAGTCACACCAAAATTTGCACTGGAGAAGATATAGTAACTGTTGTGTAAACGTGGGATCACAAGTGTTGCTTCTTCAAAGTTCCCAGATACGCTCGCTGAAAAAAGGGTAAGGTGCAGTGTTCAATGAGGTTACCAAGGAGTCGGGGACTAGTGGAAACCAGTAGTTACCGTAATTAAAACAGGCACTGTTCGTGGCAGAACCTCAGTAACACAGTAAACAGGAGCGACTCTACACAAACTGATGTGCTCCAGATGAGGGGGGGAATGCAATAGGGTGTGAGAAAACTGTTTTGTTTGTTTTTTAAGTGGCAATCATTTACACGGGATC
The DNA here is from genome assembly GCF_028390025.1 of Pseudophryne corroboree. NCBI lineage: Eukaryota > Metazoa > Chordata > Amphibia > Anura > Myobatrachidae > Pseudophryne > Pseudophryne corroboree. Next base: position 230,859,123 of record NC_086446.1, read on the forward strand.
AGTACGTAATCCCGCTGGACGGGATCCCGGCGGTCGAAATACCGATGGCGGAATCCCGACCACACAATCCCGACAGGGGTGGCGAGCGGAACGCAGCCCCTTGCGGGCTCGCTTCGCTCGCCACGCTGCGGGCACACTATTATATTCTCCCTCTATGGGTGTCATGGACACCCACGGAGGGAGAATATGTCGGGATTGTGGCGGTCGGGATTGTGGCGGTCGGGATTCCGGCGTCGGTATTTCGACCGCCGGGATCCTGTCCAGCGGGATGTTGACCGCATCCCATTTACACTGCAAAATCAACCTGGTTTTGCCATGTAAATGATTGCCACATAAAAAAAAAAAAAAAACACAGGAGAACTCTCAAAATTTCACACTTTCTTTTTTTTTTTATATTTTATTTTAATTATAATCTATAATTCTATCATAATAGAAAAAAAGTACATGAAAAGGTAATACCAATAGTTATAACATACATGGTAATTCCAGTCTTTATTATCAGTAGATAATACATTTCAATACAATACGTTACACTGTACAGTATATTTATAAATACGTCAAGGGTATAGATTCTACTCTTTTATCTTCCATATTCTATATCTGGCAAACCCCAGACTATGCACTAAATATCTTTTCGCTCTATATATTCTTGCCATATTATCCATTTTTCCAAAGAAGAAATGGTAGCATATGAGTGAGCAACTCCATATGTCTCTATTTGTTCATTATACTGGATCTAATTAATCACTTTAGATAATGTAGGAGGCTTAACAGACTTCCACTGTTGCGCTAAAGCCGCTCGAGCAGCTATAAATATCTGACCCGTTATATATCGCTGAGATTTGGACATAACTAAGGAGTGCCAGTTCAACATAGCAAGAATCGGAGGGTTGGATCTACTGTTGTTTTTAAAACTTTGGAAAACAAATCAAAAACTTCCCTCCAATACTGGACATTCCCAAACGATATGGAAAAGCGTACCTTCATTCGCACATTGCCTCCATCAATTTTTGGACATAGGGGGTGATTCCGACCTGATCGTAGCTGTGCTAAATTTAGCACAGCTACGATAAGGAACACATACATGCGGGGGGACGCCCAGTGTAGGGCTAGCCTGTGCCGCATGTCAGTCCCTGCCCCCCCGCAGAAGTGCAAAAGCATTGCACAGCAGCAATGCTTTTGCACTTCAGGAGTAGCTCCCGGCCAGCACAGCTTTTGCGTGCTGGCCGGGAGCTTCTCGACGCTGCCCGGGTCGGAGCGGCTGCGTGTGACGTCACATAGCCGCTGCGGCCTGCCCCTCCGCACGGTCCGGTCACGCCTGCGTTGGCCGGACTGCTCCCACAAAACGGCGGCCAAACACCGCCTGCTGCCCGCTCCCGCCCAGCGACCGCCTCTGCCTGGCAATCGGGCAGAGGCGATCGCTAGGCAACGACAACCGTCGGCTGTCAGCCATGCGTCGGTGCACTGCGGCGCCGGCGCATGCACAGTTCTGACCTGATCGTTGCGCTGCGAAGAACTGCAGCGACCGATCAGGTCAGAATGACCACCATAGATGGGCCACATTTTATGTCATTTAGTTGGGGTAAGATATAGTCCATGGAGCAATTTATAATGCATTTCTATATGATTAGAACATTTAGATATTTAGAATGTACATTGCAAATCTATTTCCCACCTGTTCTGGGAATTTGATTTAGTGTTAGGTTTAGCTTGTTTATATTGGTACCAAAATGTAATGTCACCCCTAGCCACTTGTTGGAATTGTTTATTTAAAAGTATTTCTTGAGGCATATATAATGCTCTCCTTTCCTTATCCATATCTTGGAGCCAGTAAGCTAATTGAAGGTATGTATAGTATGCGCTACTCTCCAAGCCATAATGTATTTGCACTTGGGAGTATGGAAGTAAGGTAGAACCTAAAAGCATAACGCTGAGCAGGAGCGGTTCTTGGTGCGGGCAAGCAGTGCCTTCACCCGGGGCACTGCGGCCTGGGGGCACAGCCGCAGGCACCGCTGCCTACCCGCACCCCGCTCCACGGCTGCAGCAGACGCCGTGGGCTGTGTGGGCGTCCGCTGCAGCCGGCTCCAGGGACAGACACTAGAGGTCAGTATTGACCTCTAGTGTCTGTGCAGCGCTGCTATGGGAGAGACGTCATGACGTCTCTCCCATAGAGAGGAGCCGGCAGCCAGACGGAGCAGCAGCGGTCGGGAAGCAGGAGCGGGGCAGTGGTAAGTATTTTTTTTTATTTTTGTGTGTAAGCGGCGACAGGGGGCAAAGCAACAGGGGGCACAACTACTGGGGCAAAGAAAGAGGGGGCACAACTACTGGGCGCAAAGAAATGGGGCACAACTACTGGGAGCAAAGCAACAGGGGGCACAACTACTGGGGGTAAAGAAAGAGGGGGCACAACTACTGGGAGCAAAGCAACAGGGGGCACAATTACTGGGGGCAAAGAAAGAGGGGGCACAACTACTGGGCGCAAAGAAATGGGGCACAACTACTGGGGGCAAAGCAACAGGGGACACAATTACTGGGGGCAAAGCAACAGGGGGCACAACTACTGGGGCAAAGAAAGAGGGGGCACAACTACTGGGCGCAAAGAAATGGGGCACAACTACTGGGAGCAAAGCAACAGGGGGCACAACTACTGGGGGTAAAGAAAGAGGGGGCACAACTACTGGGAGCAAAGCAACAGGGGGCACAACTACTGGGGGCAAAGAAAGAGGGGGCACAACTACTGGGCGCAAAGAAATGGGGCACAACTACTGGGGGCAAAGCAACAGGGGCCACAGTTACTGGGGGCAAAGCAACAGGGGGCACAACTACTGGTGGCACAGCAACGGGGCACAACTACTGGGGGCATAGCTATAGGGGGCACAACTACTGGGGCAAATCTACAGGGGGCATATCTACTGGGGGCACAGCTACAGGGGGCATATCTACAGGGTGCATAGCTACAGGGTGCATAGCTACAGGGGGCACAGCTACAGGGGGCATATCTACAGGGTGCATAGCTACTGGGGGCATATCTACTGTGGGCACAGCTACAGGGGGCATATCTACAGGGTGCATAGCTACCATGGGCATATCTACTGGGGGCACAGCTACAGGGGGCATATCTACTGGGGGCAAATCAACTGGGGGGCACAATTACTTGGGGCAAATCTAGGGACACAGCTACTGGGAGCATAACTGTGGCCACGACCCTCCCCTATGAAGCCACGCCCCTATTTTTTTTGCACGCACTAACTGTTTTGCCGCGGGGGGGGGGGGGGGGGCAGTGGAAACTTTTGCAATGGGCGCCACAAGGTGTAGAACCGGCCCTGACGCTGAGTTATGTAATTCCTTGTGCAATCCGACTATCAACAGAAAGATAAGGTATCAAAAATCTCATTCATTTAATAGTCAAGTTTTTGGATGGAAGTCCCCATTCTACCCCACATACTATATACATATTCCAAACCTTTATTCCATCTGTAACTGTTTGTAAACTATTTGTAAACAGGGGACACAATTTTTTCAGGGTCTATAACAGGTCCATTAAGGGATATTGTTTTAATATAGTGTTGTCTAAATCCATCCATGGTTTAGTTCCTAAGGATCTCTCACTTTTCCACTCTCTCTCACTTTCTGATTCTCACACCCTATTACATTCCCTCCGTGGTGTCTGTTAACCCAAGTCGGGAGGACACCAATCAGCAGTATTTAGCAGCCAGAGACTGAAACACAGAGGAAGAGGAGATCAGTGCTGATGAGTCCACAATCTGTGGAGTGAACGTCCACAAATTGTCCCCTGGCAGCAGGACCCACGGCAGGAGAACCTGAAAAGCAGCACAAAAGGTCACTGTTGCAGGGGGGAGAGCCAAGTCAGCAAGCAGAGTCGTCTTTGGGATTTATGAGGATGACCGATGCCGGGAAAGCTGACCAGTGGCTAGGGAGTAGATCTCTGTTGCTGTAGCTAGTGACAGGGCCATGAACATTTACAATGTAATGGTTACTGGTCTGCGGTCATCCTGACAAAATAAGGCCGTAGTGGAGAAGCCCAGAGTTAGCGTGTGCTTCCACTACACAGCTTCATTATCACAGATCCCTTTTCAATTGTTTTTCTCCCCTGACTGCTTGGAAACGGGATCAGCCAGATGTAGGGAGGTGCTCAGATCAGGGAACAGATAACAGTTTATGGGAAGGTCAGAAAGTTTTGTATGGTGTCTATTGTTAGTAATATGTCCATGACCACATGACTTGTTAATCTTCTCCCCAAATTCCTAGAAGTCCTGTGAAACGTCACAGACTCTGATACTATACCGTTGACCCCTACAGCCTTGACAATATCCCATTTAGGCAGAAGGAATAAATGAGGTAATGGTATAACTTTTGAAGATCCCATATAATATATTCTCATCTCCTGTCTATTTGTTGGAAATGAGATGCTGCATTATTTGAATCTCATATTCTCCTTCTCTGATGTATCCTTGCGTAGATATAGGGGTCCATTTGTCAATTATCACATTCTCAATGCAATCTGGGTGTGATATCAACACCCAAAATTGCATTGCAGTATGTGATAATACTGCCAGCATGTATCCATGTACACATGCAGTGACAAGGGCCCCGACAGGAGCCTGTTCCTGCGATGTGCTCAGAGTTAAGTGACCGCATAAGCAATCTCTTCACTCGTCTATCAGGCTCCTGCGCATCCTATGTCTACTGACCATGCATGCTTGGCAGCCATTGCTGGGGAGGGTTCCGGAGCAGGGCTGCCATCATAAATTGAGGGGCCCGGGACTAACAAAATAGACAGATGCCCCCACCCCCACTGTGTGCCCTGCACTCTGTTGTTTCCAGCCCCCTTCTGTGTCAGCCAGCATGATATGAAACGTACCCTTCTTCTGTTCCAGACTGCTTCTCATGTGCATGTTAGCTACTCTATGATGGGGTGTGGTATGAGGTGCCGGCAGCCGGGTCCCCGGCGGCCAGCATACCGGCGCCAGGATCCCAACTGCCGACAGCGGGGCGAGAGCAAATGAGCCCCTTGTAGGCTCACTGCGCTCGCAATGCTGCGGCCATGGTGGCACGCTACGCGCACAGCGCTATCTATTTTCCCTCCATGAAAGGTGTCAGTATGCTGGTTGTGAGGATTCCGGCGCCGGTATACTGTGCGCCGGGATCCCAACAACCAGGATATTTACTAAAGTGTGAGTTTATACTAGAGATGAGCGCCTGAAATTTTTCGGGTTTTGTGTTTTGGTTTTGGGTTCGGTTCCGCGGCCGTGTTTTGGGTTCGACCGCGTTTTGGCAAAACCTCACCGAATTTTTTTTGTCGGATTCGGGTGTGTTTTGGATTCGGGTGTTTTTTTCAAAAAACCCTAAAAAACAGCTTAAATCATAGAATTTGGGGGTCATTTTGATCCCAAAGTATTATTAACCTCAAAAACCATAATTTCCACTCATTTTCAGTCTATTCTGAATACCTCACACCTCACAATATTATTTTTAGTCCTAAAATTTGCACCGAGGTCGCTGTGTGAGTAAGATAAGCGACCCTAGTGGCCGACACAAACACCGGGCCCATCTAGGAGTGGCACTGCAGTGTCACGCAGGATGTCCCTTCCAAAAAACCCTCCCCAAACAGCACATGACGCAAAGAAAAAAAGAGGCGCAATGAGGTAGCTGTGTGAGTAAGATTAGCGACCCTAGTGGCCGACACAAACACCGGGCCCATCTAGGAGTGGCACTGCAGTGTCACGCAGGATGTCCCTTCCAAAAAACCCTCCCCAAACAGCACATGACGCAAAGAAAAAAAGAGGCGCAATGAGGTAGTTGACTGTGTGAGTAAGATAAGCGACCCTAGTGGCCGACACAAACACCGGGCCCATCTAGGAGTGTCACTGCAGTGTCACGCAGGGTGTCCCTTCCAAAAAACCCTCCCCAAACAGCACATGACGCAAAGAAAAAAAGAGGCGCAATGAGGTAGCTGACTGTGTGAGTAAGATAAGCGACCCTAGTGGCCGACACAAACACCGGGCCCATCTAGGAGTGGCACTGCAGTGTCACGCAGGATGTCCCTTCCAAAAAACCCTCCCCAAACAGCACATGACGCAAAGAAAAAAAGAGGCGCAATGAGGTAGCTGACTGTGTGAGTAAGATAAGCGACCCTAGTGGCCGACACAAACACCGGGCCCATCTAGGAGTGGCACTGCAGTGTCACGCAGGATGGCCCTTCCAAAAAACCCTCCCCAAACAGCACATGACGCAAAGAAAAAAAGAGGCGCAATGAGGTAGCTGACTGTGTGAGTAAGATAAGCGACCCTAGTGGCCGACACAAACACCGGGCCCATCTAGGAGTGGCACTGCAGTGTCACGCAGGATGTCCCTTCCAAAAAACCCTCCCCAAACAGCACATGACGCAAAGAAAAAAAGAGGCGCAATGAGGTAGCTGACTGTGTGAGTAAGATAAGCGACCCTAGTGGCCGACACAAACACCGGGCCCATCTAGGAGTGGCACTGCAGTGTCACGCAGGATGTCCCTTCCAAAAAACCCTCCCCAAACAGCACATGACGCAAAGAAAAAAAGAGGCGCAATGAGGTAGCTGACTGTGTGAGTAAGATAAGCGACCCTAGTGGCCGACACAAACACCGGGCCCATCTAGGAGTGGCACTGCAGTGTCACGCAGGATGTCCCTTCCAAAAAACCCTCCCCAAACAGCACATGACGCAAAGAAAAAAAGAGGCACAATGAGGTAGCTGACTGTGTGAGTAAGATAAGCGACCCTAGTGGCCGACACAAACACCGGGCCCATCTAGGAGTGGCACTGCAGTGTCACGCAGGATGGCCCTTCCAAAAAACCCTCCCCAAACAGCACATGACGCAAAGAAAAAAAGAGGCGCAATGAGGTAGCTGACTGTGTGAGTAAGATAAGCGACCCTAGTGGCCGACACAAACACCGGGCCCATCTAGGAGTGGCACTGCAGTGTCACGCAGGATGGCCCTTCCAAAAAACCCTCCCCAAACAGCACATGACGCAAAGAAAAATAAAAGAAAAAAGAGGTGCAAGATGGAATTGTCCTTGGGCCCTCCCACCCACCCTTATGTTGTATAAACAGGACATGCACACTTTAACCAACCCATCATTTCAGTGACAGGGTCTGCCACACGACTGTGACTGATATGACGGGTTGGTTTGGACCCCCCCCAAAAAAGAAGCAATTAATCTCTCCTTGCACAAACTGGCTCTACAGAGGCAAGATGTCCACCTCATCATCATCCTCCGATATATCACCGTGTACATCCCCCTCCTCACAGATTATCAATTCGTCCCCACTGGAATCCACCATCTCAGCTCCCTGTGTACTTTGTGGAGGCAATTGCTGCTGGTCAATGTCTCCGCGGAGGAATTGATTATAATTAATTTTAATGAACATCATCTTCTCCACATTTTCTGGATGTAACCTCGTACGCCGATTGCTGACAAGGTGAGCGGCGGCACTAAACGCTCTTTCGGAGTACACACTTGTCGGAGGGCAACTTAGGTAGAATAAAGCCAGTTTGTGCAAGGGCCTCCAAATTGCCTCTTTTTCCTGCCAGTATAAGTACGGACTGTGTGACGTGCCTACTTGGATGCGGTCACTCATATAATCCTCCACCATTCTTTCAATGTTGAGAGAATCATATGCAGTGACAGTAGACGACATGTCCGTAATCGTTGTCAGGTCCTTCAGTCCGGACCAGATGTCAGCATCAGCAGTCGCTCCAGACTGCCCTGCATCACCGCCAGCGGGTGGGCTCGGAATTCTGAGCCTTTTCCTCGCACCCCCAGTTGCGGGAGAATGTGAAGGAGGAGATGTTGACAGGTCGCGTTCCGCTTGACTTGACAATTTTCTCACCAGCAGGTCTTTCAACCCCAGCAGACTTGTGTCTGCCGGAAAGAGAGATCCAAGGTAGGCTTTAAATCTAGGATCGAGCACGGTGGCCAAAATGTAGTGCTCTGATTTCAACAGATTGACCACCCGTGAATCCTTGTTAAGCGAATTAAGGGCTCCATCCACAAGTCCCACATGCCTAGCGGAATCGCTCCGTGTTAGCTCCTCCTTCAATGTCTCAAGCTTCTTCTGCAAAAGCCTGATGAGGGGAATGACCTGACTCAGGCTGGCAGTGTCTGAACTGACTTCACGTGTGGCAAGTTCAAAGGGCATCAGAACCTTGCACAACGTTGAAATCATTCTCCACTGCGCTTGAGACAGGTGCATTCCACCTCCTATATCGTGCTCAATTGTATAGGCTTGAATGGCCTTTTGCTGCTCCTCCAACCTCTGAAGCATATAGAGGGTTGAATTCCACCTCGTTACCACTTCTTGCTTCAGATGATGGCAGGGCAGGTTCAGTAGTTTTTGGTGGTGCTCCAGTCTTCTGTACGTGGTGCCTGTACGCCGAAAGTGTCTCGCAATTCTTCTGGCCACCGACAGCATCTCTTGCACGCCCCTGTCGTTTTTTAAAAAATTCTGCACCACCAAATTCAAGGTATGTGCAAAACATGGGACGTGCTGGAATTTGCCCATATTTAATGCACACACAATATTGCTGGCGTTGTCCGATGCCACAAATCCACAGGAGAGTCCAATTGGGGTAAGCCATTCCGCGATGATCTTCCTCAGTTGCCGTAAGAGGTTTTCAGCTGTGTGCGTATTCTGGAAAGCGGTGATACAAAGCGTAGCCTGCCTAGGAAAGAGTTGGCGTTTGCGAGATGCTGCTACTGGTGCCGCCGCTGCTGTTCTTGCGGCGGGAGTCCATACATCTACCCAGTGGGCTGTCACAGTCATATAGTCCTGACCCTGCCCTGCTCCACTTGTCCACATGTCCGTGGTTAAGTGGACATTGGGTCCAGCTGCATTTTTTAGGACACTGGTGAGTCTTTTTCTGAGGTCCGTGTACATTTTCGGTATCGCCTGCCTAGAGAAGTGGAACCTAGATGGTATTTGGTAACGGGGGCACACTGCCTCAATAAATTGTCTAGTTCCCTGTGAACTAACGGCGGATACCGGACGCACGTCTAACACCAACATAGTTGTCAAGGCCTCAGTTATCCGCTTTGCAGCAGGATGACTGCTGTGATATTTCATCTTCCTCGCAAAGGACTGTTGAACAGTCAATTGCTTACTGGAAGTAGTACAAGTGGGCTTACGACTTCCCCTCTGGGATGACCATCGACTCCCAGCAGCAACAACAGCAGCGCCAGCAGCAGTAGGCGTTACACGCAAGGATGCATCGGAGGAATCCCAGGCAGGAGAGGACTCGTCAGAATTGCCAGTGACATGGCCTGCAGGACTATTGGCATTCCTGGGGAAGGAGGAAATTGACACTGAGGGAGTTGGTGGGGTGGTTTGCGTGAGCTTGGTTACAAGAGGAAGGGATTTACTGGTCAGTGGACTGCTTCCGCTGTCACCCAAAGTTTTTGAACTTGTCACTGACTTATTATGAATGCGCTGCAGGTGACGTATAAGGGAGGATGTTCCGAGGTGGTTAACGTCCTTACCCCTACTTATTACAGCTTGACAAAGGGAACACACGGCTTGACACCTGTTGTCCGCATTTCTGTTGAAATAGTTCCACACCGAAGAGCTGATTTTTTTGGTATTTTCACCTGGCATGTCAACGGCCATATTCCTCCCACGGACAACAGGTGTCTCCCCGGGTGCCTGACTTAAACAAACCACCTCACCATCAGAATCCTCCTGGTCAATTTCCTCCCCAGCGCCAGCAACACCCATATCCTCCTCATCCTGGTGTACTTCAACACTGACATCTTCAATCTGACTATCAGGAACTGGACTGCGGGTGCTCCTTCCAGCACTTGCAGGGGGCGTGCAAATGGTGGAAGGCGCATGCTCTTCACGTCCAGTGTTGGGAAGGTCAGGCATCGCAACTGACACAATTGGACTCTCCTTGTGGATTTGGGATTTCGAAGAACGCACAGTTCTTTGCGGTGCTACTGCTTTTGCCAGCTTGAGTCTTTTCATTTTTCTAGCGAGAGGCTGAGTGCCTCCATCCTCATGTGAAGCTGAACCACTAGCCATGAACAAAGGCCAGGGCCTCAGCCGTTCCTTGCCACTCCGTGTGGTAAATGGCATATTGGCAAGTTTACGCTTCTCCTCCGACAATTTTATTTTAGGTTTTGGAGTCCTTTTTTTACTGATATTTGGTGTTTTGGATTTGACATGCTCTGTACTATGACATTGGGCATCGGCCTTGGCAGACGACGTTGCTGGCATTTCATCGTCTCGGCCATGACTAGTGGCAGCAGCTTCAGCACGAGGTGGAAGTGGATCTTGATCTTTCCCTAATTTTGGAACCTCAACATTTTTGTTCTCCATATTTTAATAGGCACAACTAAAAGGCACCTCAGGTAAACAATGGAGATGGATGGATACTAGTATACAATTATGAATGGACTGCCGAGTGCCGACACAGAGGTAGCTACAGCCGTGGACTACCGTACTGTACTGTGTCTGCTGCTAATATAGACTGGATGATAATGAGATGTAGTATGTATGTATAAAGAAGAAAGAAAAAAAAAACACGGGTAGGTGGTATACAATTATGGACGGACTGCCGAGTGCCGACACAGAGGTAGCTACAGCCGTGGACTACCGTACTGTACTGTGTCTGCTGCTAATATAGACTTGATGATAATGATATGTAGTATGTATAAAGAAGAAAGAAAAAAAAACCACGGGTAGGTGGTATACAATTATGGATGGACTGCCGAGTGCCGACACAGAGGTAGCTACAGCCGTGGACTACCGTACTGTACTGTGTCTGCTGCTAATATAGACTGGTTGATAATGAGATGTAGTATGTATGTATAAAGAAGAAAGAAAAAAAAACCACGGGTAGGTGGTATACAATTATGGATGGACTGCCGAGTGCCGACACAGAGGTAGCTACAGCCGTGGACTACCGTACTGTACTGTGTCTGCTGCTAATATAGACTGGTTTATAATGAGATGTAGTATGTATGTATAAAGAAGAAAGAAAAAAAAACCACGGGTAGGTGGTATACAATTATGGATGGACTGCCGAGTGCCGACAGAGGTAGCTACAGCCGTGGACTACCGTACTGTACTGTGTCTGCTGCTAATATAGACTGGATGATAATGAGATGTAGTATGTATAAAGAAGAAAGAAAAAAAAAACCACGGGTAGGTGGTATACAATTATGGATGGACTGCCGAGTGCCGACACAGAGGTAGCTACAGCCGTGGACTACCGTACTGTACTGTGTCTGCTGCTAATATAGACTGGATGATAATGAGATGTAGTATGTATGTATAAAGAAGAAAGAAAAAAAAACCACGGGTAGGTGGTATACAATTATGGATGGACTGCCGAGTGCCGACACAGAGGTAGCTACAGCCGTGGACTACCGTACTGTACTGTGTCTGCTGCTAATATAGACTGGTTGATAATGAGATGTAGTATGTATGTATAAAGAAGAAAGAAAAAAAAAACCACGGGTAGGTGGTATACAATTATGGATGGACTGCCGAGTGCCGACACAGAGGTAGCTACAGCCGTGGACTACCGTACTGTACTGTGTCTGCTGCTAATACAGACTGGATGATAATGAGATGTAGTATGTATAAAGAAGAAAGTAAAAAAAACCACGGGTAGGTGGTATACAATTATGGATGGACTGCCGAGTGCCGACACAGAGGTAGCTACAGCCGTGGACTACCGTACTGTACTGTGTCTGCTGCTAATATAGACTGGATGATAATGAGATGTAGTGTGTATGTATAAAGAAGAAAGAAAAAAAAACCACGGGTAGGTGGTATACAATTATGGATGGACTGCCGAGTGCCGACACAGAGGTAGCTACAGCCGTGGACTACCGTACTGTACTGTGTCTGCTGCTAATATAGACTGGTTGATAATGAGATGTAGTATGTATAAAGAAGAAAGAAAAAAAACCACGGGTAGGTGGTATACAATTATGGATGGACTGCCAAGTGCCGACACAGAGGTAGCTACAGCCGTGGACTACCGTACTGTACTGTGTCTGCTGCTAATATAGACTGGATGATAATGAGATGTAGTATGTATGTATAAAGAAGAAAGAAAAAAAAACCACGGGTAGGTGGTATACAATTATGGACGGACTGCCGAGTGCCGACACAGAGGTAGCTACAGCCATGGACTACCGTACTGTACTGTGTCTGCTGCTAATATAGACTGGATGATAATGAGATGTAGTATGTATAAAGAAGAAAGAAAAAAAAAACACGAGTAGGTGGTATACAATTATGGATGGACTGCCGAGTGCCGACACAGAGGTAGCTACAGCCGTGGACTACCGTACTGTACTGTGTCTGCTGCTAATATAGACTGGTTGATAATGAGATGTAGTATGTATGTATAAAGAAGAAAGAAAAAAAAACCACGGGTAGGTGGTATACAATTATGGACGGACTGCCGAGTGCCGACACAGAGGTAGCTACAGCCGTGGACTACCGTACTGTACTGTGTCTGCTGCTAATATAGACTGGATGATAATGAGATGTAGTATGTATAAAGAAGAAAGAAAAAAAAACCACGGGTAGGTGGTATACAATTATGGATGGACTGCCGAGTGCCGACACAGAGGTAGCTACAGCCGTGGACTACCGTACTGTACTGTGTCTGCTGCTAATATAGACTGGATGATAATGAGATGTAGTATGTATAAAGAAGAAAGAAAAAAAAACCACGGGTAGGTGGTATACAATTATGGATGGACTGCCGAGTGCCGACACAGAGGTAGCTACAGCCGTGAACTACCGTACTGTGTCTGCTGCGACTGGATGATAAATAATGATATAAAAAATATATATATATCACTACTGCAGCCGGACAGGTATATATTATATAATGACGGACCTGCTGGACACTGTCTGTCAGCAGAATGAGTTTTTTATAGAATAAAAAAAAAAACACCACACAAGTCACACGACGAGTGTTTAACTTTTTCAGGCAATCACAATGTAGTATACTATACTGGTGGTCAGTGTGGTCAGGTCACTGGTCAGTCACACTGGCAGTGGCACTCCTGCCTGCAGCAAAAGTGTGCACTGTTTAATTTTAATAATATGTATGTACTCCTGGCTCCTGCTATAACCTATAACTGCTCCCCAGTCTCCCCCACAATTAAGCTGTGTGAGCACAGTCAGATATTATACATAGATGATGCAGCACACTGGGCTGAGCACAGATATGGTATGTGACTGAGTCACTGTGTATCGTTTTTTTCAGGCAGAGAACGGATTATATTAAATAAAACTGCACTGGTGGTCACTGGTCAGTGGTCAGTCACTAGTAAACTCTGCACTCTCTAGTACTCCTAAGCTCCAGTAAATCAAGTGTCTCTGTCTCAATCTCACTCTCTCTCTTCTAATCTAAATGGAGAGGACGCCAGCCACGTCCTCTCCCTATCAATCTCAATGCACGTGTGAAAATGGCGGCGACGCGCGGCTCCTTATATAGAATCCGAGTCTCGCGATAGAATCCGAGCCTCGCGAGAATCCGACAGCGTCATGATGACGTTCGGGCGCGCTCGGGTTAACCGAGCAAGGCGGGACGATCCGAGTCGCTCGGACCCGTGTAAAAAAAACATGAAGTTCGGGCGGGTTCGGATTCCGAGGAACCGAACCCGCTCATCTCTAGTTTATACAAGTGTAAATGTTGCCCATAGCAACCAATCATATTCTACTTATCATTTATCTAGCACCTTCTAAAAGATAATCTCTAGAATCTGATTGGTTGCTCTGGGCAACAACTCCACTGTTATAAACCCCCACTTTAGTAAATATACCCAGAGAGACAGCTGCAGTCTCTGTTTGGGAGAACAGTAATGAACTGCTTGTGCCAGTGATATGGTACAGTATATGGACTGATATTAGCCATGTAAATAGCAATAGGAGGCACCAAAACTATTACCAGATTAGTAAATCTTATACACCTAAACTCACTAGTTTCCAGGAAACTGAATAGTTTTCCAGTGACAAGATTTGCCAGTTTATACTAAGACAAATATTGATTTACTGCGTAGGTCTTAATTAAAATCTCTTCAAGTCAACCAGCCAGATGTTTTAAACATTGTTTCTGCATGTCAGCAAACTCAGCAGTCCATGACAGATACTACATATGTAACTCTGTATGTAGCTACATATGTAAGTAACCGTACAATTCTGTGTGTATATACTGTATATTACTGTATGTATTTAATTTTGTATATACTGTAACTTTGCATGTACAGTAACTAGGAAGGAATGTAACTGTATGTATTATTCCTGTATAAATTTATATGTGTTACATATATTACTATGGGGGTCATTCCGAGTTGATCGCTAGCTAGCAGTTTTTAGCAGCCATGCAAACGCATAGTCGCCGCCCACTTGGAATGTATTTTCACTTTGCAGGAGTGCGAACGCCTGTGCAGCAGAGCGCCTGCAAACACATTTTGTGCAAAACAAGACCAGCCCTGTAGTTACTTATCCTGTGCGATGATTGCTGCGACGAGTGACACGGTAATGACGTCAGATACCCGCCCAGCAAACGCCAGGCCACACCTGCGTTTTTCCAAACACTCCCAGAAAACGGTCAGTTGACACCCATAAACGCCCTCTTCCTGTCAATCTCCTTGCGTTTTGCTGTGCGATTGGAATCGTCGCTAGAACCAGTGCAAAACCACAAAGGACTTCGTACCCTTACGACGCGTGTGTGCATTGTGGTGCATACGCATGCGCAGATTAGCCATTTTTTTCAATGATCACTACGCAGCGAACAACGGCAGCTAGCGATCAACTCGGAATGACCCCCTATGTAACAATATATGTAACTATGTGTATGTAACGCTTCTGTATGCAATTACAGTATGTATGTGACCTTCTAGGTAAAAATGCATGTAAATAATTGTATAAAATACAGTTTACACCAGCAACTTAACCAGCCAGCTAACAGTAGGGGGTAAATGTATTAGGGTCAGAGTTGGCGAGACTTTGGCTGAGAATGGCCATATTTTTATAGCGCCAATCATTTACAATGCACAATCAACCTGGTTATGCCTTGCAAATGATTGCCGTTTCAAAAAAGCAGGCATTCTCGCCCAAAGTCATGCACCTCCAGCCAATGGTGCCAAGGAGGGGCGGAAGAACAGGTACTATTTACCCGGGCCCAGGCCTGATGGAGGGGCACAGAGGGGGCCCAGGAATCCGGTCTCTAGGTCGACCACACTTAGGTCGACACTGTCTAGGTCGACCACTATTGGTAGACAGTAAATAGGTTGACATGGATTCTAGGTCGACATGTTCTAGGTCGACATGACTATAAGAATATATACACACATTTACATATAGTAGTAATATGGTAACAGGATAAAGCTGATGGAGTGATAGATATAAAATATAATACAGAAAATGTTTATAAGAACTATAGAATGAATGAAATAAAATAAAATGATGATTTACTAATTTATGACTATTATAATATAAAAGCGGCATTTATAGCAAGAAAGTGTTTGTTTTTAATGATACTGTCGATAAAGTTTTATAATATCATTGGGAATGAGGCTTGAATAATATGGTTAAAAATGGCCACCGGAATCCTAGTAAAATGTATCACTGACCTGGTTGGAGAGTGTTGTGGACTCGGGGCTTCTTCCGGTGACCGGGAAGAGGAACCGCTACTGGGTCGCAGTAGAGATGGCCGGATGTAGGTCTTCCTCATACAGGATAAAGACGGTAGGCAGGAGGCACGGAGGAATGCTTGAAGGTCTCCTGAAAGACAAGACTTGTAAAAGTGTTGAGTGCTGAGGCACAGAGGTGCTGGAGATATTGAGGTGCTGGAGGCACTGAGGTGCTGGAGGCACAGAGGTGCAGAGGTTAGGAGGTGCTGAGGCACGGAGGTGCTGGAGGCACGGAGGTGCAGAGGTACGGAGGTGCAGAGGCACGGAGGTGCTGGAGGCACAGAGGTGCTGAGGTACGGAGGTGCTGAGGCACGGAGGTGCTGGAGGCACAGAGGTGCGTGGTGGCGCTCAGGCGCTTGGAGGCACTGATGTGCTTGGAGGCACGGAGGTGCGTGGTGGCGCTCGGGCGCTTGGAGGCACTGATGTGCTTGGAGGCACGGAGGTGCGTGGTGGCGCTCGGGCGCTTGGAGGCACTGATGTGCTTGGAGGCACGGAGGTGCATGGTGGCGCTCGGGCGCTTGGAGGCACTGGTGTGCTTGGAGGCACAGAGGTGCGTGATGGCGCTCGGGCGCTTGGAGGCACTGATGTGCTTGGAGGCACGGAGGTGCGTGGTGGCGCTCGGGCGCTTGGAGGCACTGATGTGCTTGGAGGCACGGAGGTGCGTGATGGCGCTCGGGTGCTTGGAGGCACTGATGTGCTTGGAGGCACGGAGGTGCGTGGTGGCGCTCGGGCGCTTGGAGACACTGTAATGCTGGGAGGCACGGAGATGCTTGGGAACACTGAGATGCTGGAAACACAGATATGCTTGGAGACACAGAAGTAGCAGGAACAAGGGAGCTCTGGAGATCACAGTTTCTGACAGGCAGAATTGATGATACACAGGCGCCGGATCTCTGCCCGGAGTCTGACTTTAAACCTCCCGCCTTTGCCTGATTGGCGGAGCGGGCAGGTGACGACAGCCCCGCTCCGCCTACCTGACCTCAGTCAACATGGCGGCGCCCTCGCTCCGTGAAGCCGCCGAGGAGACCCACCGACCCGACGCCGGAACCCCGAGACCGCCGGAGGAGAGAGGCGCCAGGCCATCCAGGACACCCGCAGAGGCAAGCGCGGCCGCTGCTGCCCGCGAGGTGTGACAAAATGCAATGGCTATGGGTAGAAACTGAGGCTTGGAGAGCATAAGCAAAGTTAGCCGCCGGAGTCTATATAAGGGAGCAATCAAAACTAGTCTTGAGACGCAAAATGCGGAAGTATATGAGGAAGCCACTGAGAAACAAGGCGGAGAAACGCGTTATACAAGGGGCTACATGGAGGAGATTGCCGAGTACTGCAGGACGGACTGTCTCCTTGTAAAAACGAAACCGGGACCATGGAAATCATTAGCACCCCCATTTCCCACCAATGCTGTAAAACGCTGGCAGAGCCAACAGAGTGGATGAGGAGGATTGCTATGTGGAGACCCAGGTACACTGTGCACAGGATGTGTTATATAGCTATCTAATATCATTAGCTTGGCCAAAGGAAACAGTCCCATACATTGATTAATTTATTTGGACAGCAGTATTAAATGTGAAAGTGATACAGGAGCGCAGAACAGTGAGTGAAAATTACTATTGCACTAATCACCACTTACCAGCTAAAAACTCCTGTTGTTGGACAGTGAATCATTGTTTGGAAATATTGCAAGGGGTGCTGGACATTCTAATAAGGAACCATTGTGACTTTTGTTGTTTTTATGAGTGGAATATTCCACTTTTAAAAATCGTCTGGGACTATTGTGTATTATCCATAACCTGAAAAATTAATAATTAATCCCTTAGAAGGTCATCAAAGATTTTCATTATATTGTGTTTTGTGTATTTATATATATTTTTTAAGGGGTAATCATGTGTTTATTGTGATAAGAATAAAACTTTCTCGCAGTATATGCCGCCAAGTAAAGTGTTTTATTAAATCCATATCCGTTAGATTCCCAGCCGAGCTTCCATCGTTTTGTTTTTGTTTATCTGCACCTAAGAGGGTTTGCAAACGCCTCTTTTTGGAAGCAGCGGCAGGGTATCCAGAGAAGTGGAATATTTATATAAAGGAAATCATTCATTATCATCAGCTGGTTAGCACAAAACCTTACATTTGTTGTGTCTTAAAAGGTCGACATGAGTTTTTCCATTTTTTTTCAATTTTTTTACTTTTTCATACTTTATGATCCACGTGGACTATAATTGGGAACAGTAAATTGAGCCGAGCGCAGCGGTATTGGAGCGAGGCACCTTGCCCAAAGCATGGTGAGCGAAGCGAGCCGTGCGAGGGGACACGGTGCACTAATTGGGGATCCCGGTCACTGTACGGAGAAAACGACACCAAAAAATGTGCAAAAACTCATGTCGACCTTCTGTCATGTCAACCTAGTACATGTCGACCTAGAAACCATGTTGACCTCTTGGTGGCGACCAATACACTGTCGTGCTAAGTATGGTCAACCTTTCATACCACACACGGGGGCCCAATCCCCCACCTACACACACACCTGGCAGAGGTAGCTGCAACTCTGCTCAGCCCAGCGCACGCTGCCGTGTGCTGGGCTACAATGTGGCCAGGGAGACACTTAAAGTACTTTTATTTTCTGTATTTTTTTCTAGGTGTGCAGGGCCATGCCTCCCATGATTAGACCACACCCCCTAAAAAGTACCTGGGACCAGACAGGCTCCCTAATGCCCTGCCTCTGGTAACTCTGGGGCTAATTAAGACCTGATCGCTTCTGTGCATTGTCGCACAGCGGGCGATCAGGTCTGAACTGCGCGTGTGCAGGCGCCACAGTGCACTGGAGCATGCCAGAGATGCGAATGAGCATCTCAGCCCAAGATCGCTTCTGCCTGATTGACAGGCAGAGGCGATCGCTGGGCAGGAGGGGGCGGGCCGGCTGTGTTGGGCCGCCATTTTGGGGGAGCAGTCCGGGCAACACAGGTGTGCCCAGACCATGTAAGGGTGGGCCGCGGGGGCTTCATGACATCACACGCAGCCGCTGCGACCCAGAGTGCGACGGGCAGGGCCGGCCCGAGCCAAAAAAATTTGGTAAGCAAATATATATTTTGCCGCCCCTGAGTGGAATATATAGGGGCGTGGTTTCATGGGGAAGAGGCGCGGCTACAGAATAGTACCAATTCACATTACATCGCACAGTAGTGTCTGTTAGTCATATTACAACACACAGTAGCGTCCGTTATTCACATTACACAGCACAGTAGTATGCAGGGTGTGACGGAGAAGCAGTGGGTGACAGGGATATGGTAACCGGGAGAAGGTGACAGGGAGAAGTTGGTAATAGGGAGAGGCTGAGGGTGATGGAGAGTGGGTGAAAGGGAAAGGTAGAATGTGAAAATAAGAGGGTGATAAGCAGTGGGTGACAGGCAGGGCCGTCTTTTCATATAGGCTCAATGGGCACTTGCCCAAGGGCCCCAGGAGTATAAGAGTCCTAGTGAGATAGCTGAGGTTCCCCTCTTTCCAGGGGTACCAGATTTTTGAAAATCGGCCCTAGGGAACCGGAGATATCGACTTCAAAGCAGTGGTCCCCATCAGAGCCTGTTAATTGCTCTTCCCAGACAGAAATCTCAGGCTCTTTCTGACTTAGAGTTTTCTGAGGGTATACTCCAAAAGCTGGGACTCTCCCCTTTCGGTGGTCACTGGGAGTGTGTCTTTACTATGCCCAGAACCAAAGATATCAGCCTTCAAGAAGCTGGTCCCTGCTCCTGCTCCACAAGCCTAATATGCAGTTTTATATATTCGTCAGGGGATTGCTCTGGCTCCTGAACTTTGATCCCCAAGTCCCCAGTACCTCTTGATAGGTGGGACTCTCTAGATTTTTTATCCAATTAAAGCTAAGAAATCTTTTTACGGGAACTTGAGATATCTGCAGTCAAGCAAGCTGCCCTCTCACCAGAAAATGATGAATATTAAGCCCACTCCACTATCGACCCCTCCCATACGTATTAAACACCCTCTACCACCCTGGAAGTCATGTACAGGGGCCCCTTCATTCAGTCCAATGCCCCCTTCTACAGTTTAGCATTCTCCCTCCCGCCCCATATGTGCAGTAAAAGAGTGATTAGCAGAAATTACTGCTCCAGAACCTACATGCTGAGTGGAAGATAGAACACGCCCTACCACCCACGGGACAACAAAGTTGCCACTGATAGCACCCCCTACCCCTACCACTGGAGGATGAGCAGGGGGCCCAGTGCATTGCTGTGCCCAGGGGCCCACACTGCTGTTAAGACGGCCCTGGTGACAGGGAGAGGCAGAAGGTGATGGGGAGAGGGCAACAAGCCGAGGGAGACTGGGAGAGGCATAGGGTGATGGGGAGAAGGTGACAAGCAGAGTGTGACAGGGAGAGGGTATCTGAGGTCTCTGTACGAGGGAGTAAAGGGGGTAAGTTGGGTTTAAAGGGCTCACTGGGACATGACGGGAAAGTATTAGTGGGAGAGACACGCAGAAAAAAAAACAATGACTGTTAACATGAGAGGAGAGAGGGAGTGAGAGACGGAGAGGGGAGAGGAAAGAGAGAACTTCTCTGACCTGCAGTAAGAGAGCCGTTAATTTCTGGACACAGTGGAAGGCTCTGGAGAGCATAGTCCCATGGTCCCAGCACTGGCAGGCGATTAAATGTCCCTCGAGCCGGCCCTGCGTTGGAGGTCTGGCAAGTCAAATAGTATCAGAGAGGAGGAAAGGGGAGGGGCCCCCCTCTTCTACTCCGGCCGGACTGCCTCCTCCTGCTTTGTTATGACCCACCGCAGCGTACCGCTAGCTCTGTAAAAAAGAAAATGCCAGTGCACACATACATAGATTAGATAGAGGAACACTGACACATCATACAGTGACCAGGGGCACACTGACACACAGATTGTATATGTGCACAATTACACACACACACACACAGACACACACACACACACACACACACACACACACACACACACACACACACCTTGTACAGGGAGCAGGGGCATTCTGACACACACACATTGTACAGGGAGCAGGGGCACACACACACACACACACACACACACACACACACATTGTACAGGGAGCAGGGGCACACTGATACACACACATTGTACAGGGATCAGGGGAACACTGAGACACACACACACACACACACACACACACACACACACACACACACACACACATTGTACAGGGAGCAAGAGCACACTGACACACACATTGTACAGGGAGCAGGGGAACACTGACACACACACACACACACACACACACACACACACACATTGTACAGGGAGCAGGAGCACACTGACACACACACACACACACACACACACACACACACATTGTACAGGGAGCAGGAGCACACTGACACACACACATTGTACAGGGAGCAGGGACACACTGACACACACACACACACACACACACACACACACACACACACACACATTGTACAGGGAGCAGGAGCACACTGACACACACACACACACACACACACACACACACACACACACACACACACACACACACACACATTGTACAGGGAGCACTGACACACAGGTTTATTTTTACTTTTATATTCACCCTGCCTGTCCCCCTCCCCCTCCTCTTTCCCTGCCGACAGGCAGTTTAAGATAAAAGGCAGTGAACACTCACACTGCCTGCACGTCTATAGTAACTGGTGCTGCCTGGCTAAGTGCCACCCAATGACACAGAGATGTTTCTCTGTGACTTGTCCAGGTCCAGTCCTCTAAGAGGAGCAGCATGCTCCTCCGTCTCTCCTCACAGCATGGCCGCACAGGGGTAGAGAGCTGGCTGGTGGGCGTGCGGTGTGACGTACTCGTGTCCCATTGCGCACACCATTAACCATGGAGGCAGCCAGGGTCAGCAGGGTCAACACTGTCAGTGCGAACGGGCCACGGGCGTCATGCGGGGCGAGGGGGGGGGGATTCCTGCGATGCGGGTGTGTGTGGCTTCCCCGTGTGCACGTCTAACTCTGCGTTTACCAGAGTTGTCTGGCGGGCGGCAGCGGGGCTGTAGACAGTGAGTGGCGGTGGCTCACTGTCAGCAGTAGCGCCCTCTAAACTCTGGCGCTCCACGCAGCCGCATACCCCGCGTATGCGTCGGGTAGCTCCCTGCCAGCGCGCAGGAGCAGCGCTGGTAGGAAGCTACTCTTCAGATACAAAAGCATCGCCGCCATGCAATGCTTTTTTACCTGTGCGGGGGGAAGGGGGCAGAACCAGACATGCGGAGCGGATTAGCCCTGTGCTGGGTGTCCCCCCGCATGTCTGTGAAAGTGATCGTAGATATCCTAAATTTAGCACATCTATGATCAAGTCTGAATTACCCCCTCTGACCTTATTACATATACTCCTCGGAATCCAATCCATCTATTTACCTGCTGCAAAGGAACTATAGTGAAGAATGTATACAGTGGTGCTTTGGATGTTATATGTCCATATGAGGTTCTACTACTATATTATTTGGTTCTCTGGTATGCATAATTTGGTGTGTGCAGTATTTGTGAAGTACCTTGATTACTACACTAGAAGGCACTTTTGTCTAACATTTTTTTCTAGTATCCATTACTGAGATTTGCTTACTATGGTCTCTTTGGAGAATACATAGAGGCCACCCGAAAGAAGGGGAGTAAATTTGGAAGAATACTGTACCTGCCACTAGATTTATCATATACAGTATATAGACATGGGAGTGCAGCGCTCTAACAACACCTTGATTTTCAATAATTATATAAAAGTTTGTAATTCTTTATATAAGTGGTGCATGTATGTAACCTTGTATATAGCTATGTACTGTATATGTTTTTTAATGACACACTGATATACTGTACTGTACATATTCATATGATTTTTTAATATAACTGTGGTGCCGACATTTTTTATTTGAGTGTTCTGTCACCTACACTGTATATGTTAAAACTTTATTTAACCTCTCTCTCCAATATTACACACTCATGTGGTGGGTGTTGTAACTACACCACTCTGTTACACCCTTTTTCTTTTCTTTTTTTCTTCTTCCTAATCAGGACTGTATACTGCTTATTTTTAAGATGTGCATGATACTTTTTGGCTCTAACCAGAGCCGTAACTAGACATTTTGGTTCCCTGTGCCAGAAAGAGAATTGGTGCTCCTCCATATATAAAATAGGGACAGTGCGCGCCTAAGATGCGCTTCATAAATATAGGGGCATGGCTTCATGGGGAAGGGGTGTGATCGCAGAATAGTACAAAATTCACATTACTCCGCACAGCAATGTCCGTTATTCAAATGACATCACATAGTAGTGCCACTTATGTACTGTAAAGTTCGCTTAATTTACAAGGAAAAGCAATACCTTAACACACTTTGGTTCGGGCCGCTGCGGCCGTTAAACATATGCAAATAACTGCTACGGTATGTATGCACATGGCGTATACACACCGACACACCATGCGCACAATGCAGTGATACGTGTGGCTGAATACACCTTATCCCCAAACAAGAATGGAATGCGACACCAGTAGTTAAATGTAATGTTGTGGTGCAACGCATCAACAGTATTTACTCAAAAGATACAGATAAAAGATACAACAATATTACAGAGAAGAGCTACAACCAATAGTACATACGTTTGTTCGCAAGCGCTCCCGGATCCAGGACTCAGTCGGTCTTAGCAAGATGACCTTAAGAGAATAGACTGAGCCTGGCCAGGAGGACTCTCTTTTATACAATGTGTCCAAATACAGTACAATAGGAAATGTAAGCTCTTTCATAGGTCAAAGGGCAGGTCATTTACAGTACATGAGGGGTCATAGGTTGGTTTAAATGAATGGGCGATGCTTGGTCCAGGTGTACTTGCAGGTGTTCACCACTGGGTTCCCGCCGAATATCAAGAGTACAGTATTTACAGTAGATTGTGAATATTACAATTCTGTGCATATCTATGCGCAGAAACAAGCGATAAACTGCAAATAGCAACCGGAATGTAGATCTCAAAATACTGCACATCTGGATACAAAACATTAAGCCCTAACCTTGCTCCATCCCCTCACATCCTGTAACCCTGAATAACTCTGTTGTATATGTAAGTTGCTGGCAAAGTGTGTGGGGACTGTGTGTAAATTATGCACTATATGAATAGAATATTGAATATGTCTTTGTGGATTTTCTGTGCGAATGCATATGCTACCGTCTATACTCATACCACATGCCAATACGCAATGATTGTGAACCAGTGTATGCAGCCTGCGTGTATGCACATGCACGGCGACTACGTGCACGCACAGAGGCCACTCTGGTTGCTGTTTGCACGTGGTGTGTATGTAATATTTTTGACTTCGACAGTCCACCCTTTGACAGTAGACAATAACTGCCATAACTGTCACACTAAACATAATAAAAATATTTCAAACACATAACTGGTGACCTAGACACATGTATGCATTTATTTCGCGAATCAGACATTGACCATAGTTGGGGAAGAAAAGATAAAGGATGAGACATCCTCTATATGTGCTCAGCGGTCATGGGACCACTGGTTGGGTGTGGGATGACATTCAACCTATAGAGTATGCTGGGACAGTGCTATAGCCTAAGATGTCTGATTCGAATGAACGTTGCATACATACATACATGTACCTATGTCTTTGCGCACCGATGTCTGGAAGTTTTGCTGGGTAGAGGGAGAGAAAAACACAAAAAGATGGTGAAAGAAACAGGCCATCAAATTCATTTACATTCCTATCACAGCACTGTCTCTATCATCGGATCGTATACCAGATCTGCCGCATTTACAATGCACCCGCTCCTTAGACTCATCAAATTCGTATTATGCCTTTTTCGCCGCGTCAAAATCTGAACACATTTAAATATCAGGCCGATATTTATGACAACACCCAGAATACAGAAGAGAAACTTCCCCACATTTGCAATCATTCCTTGTGCCCACTCTCCTAACCCAGAGAACCACTTGAGTGGGTTCAACCATGAGGCCCATCCAGTCAATTCATTACCCACAGCCGCTAAAGTGAGATTATGTTTCCTTCTAAACTCCCATTTCAACTGCAAGATCTCATCCATCTTTTGATCAATGATCTCTGTTGGGTCCTCAGTACTGTTCGTAATATACGTGCAACACTTCACACCATATTGAGTTGCTAAAGTAACACAATACCCACCCGTCATGGCCGTGATGTAATTCAAGACCATTCGGTGTTGTACCAGTTCCTTCTTGTAGGCCTGTAGTTCTCTACCCGTATACCTGAAGGTGTCGTCATACATCTCAGTGATATTATCTATCAAGTTCACTAGCGCATGGTTATACCTATAATTTATGATTCCTCTGGCAGTATGGGTGATATCTAATGCAAGAAGAATCTGAATCCCGGTGGATTCATGGATCAGATTAGAGGCTGCAAGCTCTCTCCTGTCTATGAGGTGTCTCTTGAAAATGTGTTCGTAGTGGGTGTGAGTATAAGGAGGCGGAGCGCTGCGGTGAAAGCCTTTCATTTTGTTATGTGCAATGGTCATGACTTCTGGTAGTACTCTGCTTATGTAACACAACCCTTTAGAGCTCGGAGTAAGCCACTTGTACGCCTTCCTTCCACATATGAAATAAGCATCATCTGGGAGAACATAGGGGACAAAATGCATCAGTATCATGTCACAGATAATCCTTACAAAGAAACTTATCCCCAGTTTTTTTCATCTGTTTGACACAAGTATCTGGCTGGATGATGTGTGCACAATGGTGGTCATTCCGAGTTGTTCGCTAGCTGTTTTCGGTCGCTGCGCAGCGATCAGGCAAACAAGCGGCACTTCTGCGCATGCATATGCGGCGCAATGCGCAACCTACTTTCACAACGGCCGATGCAATTTTACACAAGGTCTAGCGAAGCATTTCAGTCGCACTGTTGGCCGCAGAGTGATTGACAGGAAGAGGGCGTTTCAGGGTGTCAACTGACCGTTTTCAGGGAGTGTTCGAAAAAACACAGGCGTTGCTGGGCGTACGCAGGACGTGTTCATGACATCTAAACAGGAACTGAATAGTCTGAAGTGATCGCAAGTGCTGAGTAGGTCTGGAGCTGCTCTGAAACTGCACAAATTTTTTTTTGTAACCGCACTGCGGTCCATTCGTTCGCACTTCTGCTAAGCTAAAATACACCACCAGAGGGCGGCGGCTTACCGTTTGCACGACTGCTACAAACTGCTTGCAAACAACTCGGAATGACCACCAATATCCCTGTGACACTTTCCCAGCCCACATGGTTTTGATCCCACGTGTATACTTGTATCGGAAGTACCTCCCACTTGTGGCTATCCCACGTACAAGTTCAGAGTTGATGGGTTCTTTGTCAGCTTTGTGTGAGAAGGTCATTGTCTGATTGTTCCAAGCCACTTCCCAATTTCCTGGTTTCCGGAAATTGGTTATGTTGAAACACAGTAGTGATCTATCTACGTGGTACTGGTGGAGCTTTAGGCTAGGGGGTCTAGATATATTATATTTTCTGTCCACCGATCTCACCCCATGCAATTCAAGTACCTCATTTACTGTTAATGGGTATGGCATTAATCCCGATTTATCTGTCCTTGAGGTACCTGTGAGCACACCCAGCATTCTGTTTGTTTAAGACCGTACCCACTAATGAGTGATAGTCACTCAAAGGATGTATGTCAATATTGATATTATTATTTGACTGACATCTCTGGATGCACTCATCTTCGACTATGTTATCGCAGTGCTTACATATGCAGTATTCATCAGACAACAACCCTTCACATTGCCTCAGAGCTCCGTGACTACCAGATCTCTTACGTATACAAGCTTTGACCAAAGTGATGAACTGATCCTGGGGTCCTACAAATTCATCCTCTCCATCAGAACCCATTCCAGATTCTTGATCGACCTCTCGGGGGCCCTCGCAAAAACAAATTGTCCTGATCAAAAATAGAGTCACAAGAAAAATCCGTAACACAGTCTCTTGATGCGAATCCATTTCGAGGAGAGGAAGGAGGGGAAAAAATGAAGAGGATGGGGATGTTTGGAGAGAAAAAAATTATGATAACAGTCCTTCATTTTGTTTTTCACCACGCTCAGGTGCAGTTTCAACAGTCCTGCCTTTCAGCTTTCCCGAAACAGATTCTCCAGTGATATCAGGTTTTCTTCACTTTTCTCTTTCTCACAAGCTTTCTCCGGGTTAACAACCTTCTTGCAGTGGGATGAGTGGACCCAAGTCTCTCTCTCGGCAACCTTCAGGGATGTCGTGCTGGTCAACAAAACTTGATACAGTCCTTCCCACCTGTCTATGAGGCAACCTGAGCGTTGAAAATTTCGAATCATCACATAGTCCCCAGGTTAAATTTCATGACAATTACTGTTTGGTAGGTCAGGAATCACCAGTTCAAATTCCTTTGCTGGTTTCTCAATTGCTGGCTCATCCTAACCAAGTATTGCACAGTCATTTCATTATTGCAATTCAGATCATCCTGGGGATCTATCATTACATGGGGTTGTCGTCAAAAAAGAATTTCAAAGGGTGATAGGTTAAGCGGTGACCTGGGAGTGGTTCTGATGCTGTACAATACTAGTGGCAGTTCCTCTGGCCACACCAGTCCAGTTTCAGTCATCACTTTGCTCAGCTTGTTTTTAATAGTGCTGTTCATTCTCTCCACCTTCGCACTGGCCTGTGGTCAGTAGGGAGTATGTAGCTTACTATTAATACCCATAAGTTTGCACATAACCTGAAAGACTTCACCTGTAAAATAGGTACCCCTACCACTCTCAATAATCCTAGGGATACCATATCTACACACAAATTCCTGCACAATTTTCACAGTGGTGAACACAGCAGTACTTGTGGTGGCAGGAAATGCCTCTACCCAGTTCGAGAAGACATCAGTGCATACCAGTACATATTTCAAATTCCTACAGGGTGGTAGCTGTATAAAGTCGATTTGTATTACCTGGAAAGGTCCGTCTGTAGGAGGGATATGGGATGGCTCCATCAGTATTGTCTTACCAATATTCTTCCTCAAGCAAGTAAGACATGTCATTGCTTTCTTGCTTGCCTGAGAAGAGAACCCTGGTGCACTCCAGTAAGCTCTTACCAATTTGCACATACCTTCCTTGCCCAGGTGAGTCAGACCATGTGCCGCTTCAGCTAGGCTTGGGAGATATGACCAGGGGGGCCACTGGCTTACCTTGTCCATCTCTCCAGAGTTCTGAGGACTCCTGACCATATCCTTTCGCCTTCCATACCGCCTTCTACTGTAGGGAACACAAATATTGCATTTCAATTAGCTGTTGTGTGTTTACTGTATTGAATGTCATCAGTTGTGTGGTGGTACTTTGTGTGGTGGTGCTTGCTGCCTGTTTAGCAGCTTTGTCCGCCCGGCTGTTACCAACTGAAATTGGGTCTTGGTTGTAAGTGTGTGCTTTAAACTTGATAACAGCCACTCTGTCAGGTTCCTGTATGGCTGTCAGAAGCCTTTTGATGTTTGACGCATGCGCCACAGGCGTGCCAGCTGCCGTCATGAAATTTCTGAGGCGCCACAGGGCCCCAAAATCATGCACTACTCCAAAAGCAAATCTAGAGTCCATGTATATATTAGCTGACTTACCCTTTGCCAACTCACATGCTCTGGTCAGTGCTACCAGTTCAGCGACTTGTGCTGAGTGAGGTGGACCAAGGGGTTCAGCTTCTATGATACCTTCGTCATCTACAACTGCGTATCCCGTGCACAGGTCTCCTGAGTCCGTCTGTCTGTGACAACTACCGTCAGTGTAAAAGGTAAAGTCTACGTCTTCTAGTGGGTTGTCACTGATGTTGGGGCGCCACAGTGAAAGTCTGGTCCAAGTATTCCATACAGTCATGCGTATCAGTGTCTGTACTAAATCCTCCTTCACCATTATTCTCATCCTCCACCCTTTGTGCACGACAAGGCACACTTGGCAAATAAGTTTCAGGATTTAGGGGGTAATTCCAAGTTGATCGCAGCAGGATTTTTTTTAGCAGTTGGGCAAAACCATGTGCACTGCAGGGGGGACAGATATAACATGTGCAGAGAGAGTTAGATTTGGGTGTGGTGAGTTCAATCTGCAATCTAAATTGCAGTGTAAAAATAAAGCAGCCAGTATTTACCCTGCACAGAAACAAAATAACCCACACAAATCTAACTATCTCTGCAAATGTTATATCTGCCCCCCCCCCCTGCAGTGCACATGGTTTTGCCCAACTGCTAAAAAATTTCCTGCTGCGATCAACTTGGAATTACCCCCTTAGTGTGCTACACCTTTTTATGGTGATGTTTATAGGGGCCATCAGTGATAGTTCCCATTTTGTAAACCGAGCGGATGACACATGTCTGGTTTGGGTGGAGTTTAGCAAGGCTGAAACTGCATGAGGTGTATGGATTGTCAGGTCATGCCCTAACACTACGTCTTTACTCTTACTTACCAACAAAGCTATAGCTGCAACACTTCATAGGCAAGTGGGGAGAGACCGTGCTACAGTGTCCAGCTGTGCACTGTAGTAGGCTACCGGTCTGCTGGCATCACCATGTTTCTGTGTTAGGACCCCAGCCGTGCACACAGCACTATCGGTACCATATAATTCAAAAGGTTTCTTATAATCTGGCATCCCCAATGCTGGTGCTTGAGACAAGCACTCTTTCAGTCTCTCAAATGCCAGTTCGGACTCCTCAGTATGAGTAAACCGTTCTGGTTTACTTGGAGACCATTTCTTGCAGTGGTAATGCCAAAATGGAGAACCCCGGAATCCAGTTCCAACAATATCCACACATTCCTATAAATGTGCGAATTTGTTGTTGAGTCTGCGGCATCCTGTCTGTGGTCAGGTGTCTTAGTCATTGTGTCAAGCAGTGTCCCAAGTATTTAACCCTTGTCTGGCACAACTGTAATTTATCCTTAGCAACCTTATGTTTTGTCTGGGAGAGGTGCAAGAAAAGTTGTTTAGTGTCTTCCAGGGATGACGCAAATGAATCAGAGCATAACAACAAGTCATCAACATATTGTGTCAGCACCAACCCATTCTCACACTGAAAGGATTGTAAACAGTCATGTAGGGCCTGGGAGAAAATACTTGGGCTGTCAATGAAACCTTGGGGGAGACAGGTCCAGGTGTACTGTACTCCCCTGTAAGAGAAGGCAAAGAGGTACTGGCTGTCAGGGTGAAGAGGAAAAGAAAAGAAAGCAGAGCAAAGGTCAATCACAGTGAAGTAAGTAGAGGTAGAGGGGTTCTGCATAAGAATGACAGCATGTTACCCCTCCCGCCCACTTGGCTGTACTGGATGTCCTGACTATGATGCCCTGCTGTAGCAGCCGTTCTATGACAGGGTATACTCTTAATTCCACCTCTGGCTTCAGAGGGTACTGGGGGATTTTTGGAGCTATCCTGCCATCCTTTATTTGCACTACTACTGGGGCTACATTTGCCATCAATCCAGTGTCTTGTCCATCTTTAGTCCATAAGGAACTCAGTATTTGTGAGATCATTTCCTCTACTTGCGATGGACATGTGTCTAGAACAGTAGAGTGCAACATTAGCCTTTGAGGTGTGTCTAACATATCTTGTACTTCCTGTGCATGGCTTTCAGGGATATCTAAAAACACACCCTCAGGGGTACAATATATAACACACCGCATTTTACATAATAAGTTTCTGCCAAGTAGGTTAGTCGGGGCCGACGCAGCCGACAAGAATGAATGTTTGGTATGCAAGGGCCCTATCTTAACCTCTGCAGGTCTTGTCAAAGGATACTGTAGCACTTTTCCCGTTACTCCCATTGCTGAAATAGTTTTGCCCGTGGTCATTATTCCTGTTGAAGAGGTTAATACAGATCTGGCCCCCCCTGTATCTACAAGGAAAGGTTGTCTTGTACCAGCTACTTTGACCATGACCTCAGGTTCGTCTCTGAGGCTATTTGTCAACCTCACTGGCTGTAAGATACAGGTGTGACCCCCTTCCTATTGTCTGTATTGTTGGTTTTCCCGGAGGGCTTTGGCAGCTATCATATATGTGAGGGAAGTAACTGCGATAAGTTGGAGGCCTGCCCATCCCTCCTTGGGGGAAATCTATGTGTCTCCCCTCTATGTGGCTCAAAGTCCCTTCTATATGTTCCTTGGTCTCGTCTATGTGTTGGGTAGTTTTGTGTACGTGGCTCATGTCTAGAGGCTTGTGGTCCTTTCTAGTTGTATATTGATTTGTTTCACGTTCTCCTGATTGTATTCATCAGTCAGAGTACTGTCTGCCTCTATCTTATAATCCGTTATAAATTTTTGGGTGTCAATATTAGGGAGTAAGCACGCTCTTAACACTGTCCGCCAATCTTTGTTTGTAGGTTCATGGGCATTACCCAGATCCTTAATAAACTTCTGGCATCTGGCTAAATCTTTCCTGGGATCGGGGAATTCTGAAATGATTGACCACAGTTCCGACCTGGACCACGGGCAATACATTGCAATATTCCTGATGGGGGTTACTCCCTGGTTATCAGTTCTCCCATTGGGAACTGCTATTTGTCTGTTTGTCTCAGTGCGGGGAGCTACTGTCTCTGCGTAATGAACAGTCCCATACATACCGGTGGCTATGATCTCACCCGTCCCTCCAGTGGAAGACACAGCCACTGCTCTTACTGGTTGGGCTGTGCCCACCTGAGTTTCCTGCATGGTGGCTGCCTGAGAGAGAGGGCTGAGATCAGGCTGGGCTCGTCGTCCTCCTCTGAACTATAACCCTTGGAAGAACTTAGGACAGGGTACAATTTGCAAGGGTTAGGGTTAATACAGTTTTGAAATGCCTTTTTATCATCTCCTAGTATGCTATCGGTTGTAGCATCCTTCTCTCCATCGACATGGCGGTGGTGGTGCACTCGCATTCACATTCCTGTCTGGTTTGGAACTTGCTACACGAGCAAGCTCCCTTTGCATTTCTCCCTCTTGTTGCCATATGTTTAAACAGTTGTTATGTCTGATCTTTTGTTTCTTGGGTTTGATCAGACATATTCTGTTTCTAACATTTTGCAGCACCTCTGGTTCAAAACTACCAACCCTAGGAAATGATGCCCTGGTTCGAACAGTCATATGTACCCATTCATCACAAAAAGTCTCTGTGTAAGGACCATACTTCCTACACATAATATACCAAGTGGACCCTCTCGGCCTCTGCTCCTCAGCCTGTACCCTGGCTCCTGAACGCCTCTCGCGTGCCCACTTGGCTCCCATTGTGGACTTTTTAAACACAAACACCAAATGGCACACGCGAGATGACGGTGAAAAATTCCTCTGAGCGCTTTTCACCCGCTCCGTCTCCTCTGGACAGTACCATGGTCCACTCCAGTAGTGAGAGCCCTGCGTACCCAGTGAGGACCCCTACCAGACCCCTCAGCACTGGAAGTATGAAGTATTAACAGCAATAAATTAATACCCCACCTTTTTCAGTGGAGGTTGAAAGACTGATCTTTTTGGTTTCTTTCCACAGTAATTCCGCTTGGGAAACATCACCAAGCCTTCCTATGGAGTTCCACCAGGAATATTTCCTGAGAGAGAGTCAGCGAAAAATTCCTTTACTTTACACAAATCAAGTCTGCATATGCTGACACAGCGCGCATGATAATGCAATTGCGCGAAATTACAGAAATGGTATCACGTTGCGCCACGTATCACACACACACGTGCGGTCCAATCGCACAGCTTATAGATACTTGTTATCTATATGCCCTACGATCACGGGAGTCGAATTTACAAGCTGCGCTCCACAGCCGAAGCATAACACCAAATATCACGCT
Source organism: Pseudophryne corroboree (assembly GCF_028390025.1). Taxonomy (NCBI): domain Eukaryota; kingdom Metazoa; phylum Chordata; class Amphibia; order Anura; family Myobatrachidae; genus Pseudophryne; species Pseudophryne corroboree. The sequence continues at coordinate 230,891,633 of NC_086446.1, forward strand.
CCTCCACACGTTTTACCTTTAAAAACACACACACTACGTGCCTCAATACCAGTTAATACACAAGGTCTCTAACTTCCACGCCACCGAGCCTCTGCTAACTCAGTGCCTCACTGACGAGATCCTGCTTTTCGAGATTCAATCCACTCACACTTTTCAACAACCCACACTTTTAGATTTTCTGTACAGAAAAAAAAATCACTCCCTTTGGTCGATAACTTGCCCCAGAGGTACTACATTTATAATAAGATTATCATTAATCTGTCTAAAATCGGATAGTTGCTTGTTAATGTTTAACTATAATTCTTTTATCCCACCTTAAAAGGGACTTCTATTATGCGGCTAACTTCCGCTTGCGTAAATACGCACTCACGTTTCCCGCCCACTGTGCGTCCACGTGTGTATCCGTGCGTCGCTATATACCCGTCCACGCACTATTGTACTGTGACACGTGTATACTTGCGTATGCAAGTGTGTATCGCTGCGAACTTTTGCACACAGCTTGCCACACTCTCTTACCCAACTCTAGTAATACAAGAAAAACACAATATGTATTGTAGCAGTTAGATAAATGCTTCCACGTTCCCTTTGAGCACTGGAAGTCCCCTGCCGGAAAGCTTCCGCTACGTGCTACCTAAACTTTTAGGCCGGAACGGAGCTTCACTTATGAAATGCAAATATTTTGCGATTAATACACAACACACTTTTGTTCCCTACACACCCTGAAAGTCACCCACGTGGATAACTTCCGTTGAGTGCTGCCCAAACTTTTAGGCCAGGACCAAGTTTTGTATGTGCTTTTACAAGTACCCGCTAAACAAATACAATAAATGTATAACAAATGACTTATCCGATTTTATGCAGATATATAATGACTACTACAACCTATGGCAACAATATGTGAGAATATACGCAAAATATCTGTACGCTTGTGCGCGTTTTCACGCCAAAAGTAACACAAAGAAATAGCTTTTCCTTGCTGTCCCTCGGTTCGCATCAGCACCACTGAGACTATACAAGACAGACGTGGTTTAACAACATTAGGTAGTTTTAACACAACAACAGAAATTGTTTTACTTTAGACGCGTCCTCCACCCTTTGTTGTTAGACCAAAGTCTGTTAGGCCCTGCAAGTTCGCGAGTATGAGGTGAACTAGACAGAGCCCCCAACTGTAAAGTTCGATTAATTTACAAGGAAAAGCAATACCTTATCACACTGTGTTTCGGGCCGCTGCGGCCATTAAACATAAGCAAATAACCGCTAAGATATGTATGCATGTTGCGTATACACGCCGACACGCTATGCGCACAATGCAGCGACACATGTGGCTGAATACACCTTATCCCCAAACAAGAATGGAATGCGACACCAGTAGTTAAATGTAATGTTGTGGTCCAACGCATCAACAGTATTTACTCAAAAGATATAGATAAAGGATACAACAATATTACAGAGAAGAGCTACAACCAATAGTACATACGTTTGTTCGCGAGCGCTCCCGGATCCAGGACTCAGTCAGTCTTAGTGTCGGCTTGTGTGTTCCCTTTGTCAAGCTGTAATAAGTAGGGGTAAGGACGTTAACCACCTCGGAACATCCTCCCTTATACGTCACCTGCAGCGCATTCATAATAAGTCAGTGACAAGTTCAAAAACTTTGGGTGACAGCGGAAGCAGTCCACTGACCAGTAAATCCCTTCCTCTTGTAACCAAGCTCACGCAAACCACCCCACCAACTCCCTCAGTGTCAATTTCCTCCTTCCCCAGGAATGCCAATAGTCCTGCAGGCCATGTCACTGGCAATTCTGACGAGTCCTCTCCTGCCTGGGATTCCTCCGATGCATCCTTGCGTGTAACGCCTACTGCTGCTGGCGCTGCTGTTGTTGCCGCTGGGAGTCGATGGTCATCCCAGAGGGGAAGTCGTAAGCCCACTTGTACTACTTCCAGTAAGCAATTGACTGTTCAACAGTCCTTTGCGAGGAAGATGAAATATCACAGCAGTCATCCTACTGCAAAGCGGATAACTGAGGCCTTGGCATCCTGGGTGGTGAGAAACGTGGTTCCGGTATCCATCATTACTGCAGAGCCAACTAGAGACTTGTTGGAGGTACTGTGTCCCCGGTACCAAATACCATCTAGGTTCCATTTCTCTAGGCAGGCGATACCGAAAATGTACACAGACCTCAGAAAAAGAGTCACCAGTGTCCTAAAAAATGCAGCTGTACCCAATGTCCACTTAACCACGGACATGTGGACAAGTGGAGCAGGGCAGGGTCAGGACTATATGACTGTGACAGCCCACTGGGTAGATGTATGGACTCCCGCCGCAAGAACAGCAGCGGCGGCACCAGTAGCAGCATCTCGCAAACGCCAACTCTTTCCTAGGCAGGCTACGCTTTGTATCACCGCTTTCCAGAATACGCACACAGCTGAAAACCTCTTACGGCAACTGAGGAAGATCATCGCGGAATGGCTTACCCCAATTGGACTCTCCTGTGGATTTGTGGCATCGGACAACGCCAGCAATATTGTGTGTGCATTAAATCTGGGCCAATTCCAGCACGTCCCATGTTTTGCACATACCTTGAATTTGGTGGTGCAGAATTTTTTAAAAAACGACAGGGGCGTGCAAGAGATGCTGTCGGTGGCCAGAAGAATTGCGGGACACTTTCGGCGTACAGGCACCACGTACAGAAAACTGGAGCACCACCAAAAACTACTGAACCTGCCCTGCCATCATCTGAAGCAAGAAGTGGTAACGAGGTGGAATTCAACCCTCTATATGCTTCAGAGGTTGGAGGAGCAGCAAAAGGCCATTCAAGCCTATACAATTGAGCACGATATAGTAGGTGGAATGCACCTGTCTCAAGTGCAGTGGAGAATGATTTCAACGTTGTGCAAGGTTCTGATGCCCTTTGAACTTGCCACACGTGAAGTCAGTTCAGACACAGCTAGCCTGAGTCAGGTCATTCCCCTCATCAGGCTTTTGCAGAAGAAGCTGGAGGCATTGAAGAAGGAGCTAAAAGGGAGCGATTCCGCTAGGCATGTGGGACTTGTGGATGCAGCCCTTAATTCGCTTAACAAGGATTCACGGGTGGTCAATCTGTTGAAATCAGAGCACTACATTTTGGCCACCGTGCTCGATCCTAGATTTAAAGCCTACCTTGGATCTCTCTTTCCGGCAGACACAGGTCTGCTGGGGTTGAAAGACCTGCTGGTGACAAAATTGTCAAGTCAAGCGGAACGCGACCTGTCAACATCTCCTCCTTCACATTCTCCCGCAACTGGGGGTGCGAGGAAAAGGCTCAGAATTCCGAGCCCACCCGCTGGCGGTGATGCAGGGCAGTCTGGAGCGACTGCTGATGCTGACATCTGGTCCGGACTGAAGGACCTGACAACGATTACGGACATGTCGTCTACTGTCACTGCATATGATTCTCTCAACATTGATAGAATGGTGGAGGATTATATGAGTGACCGCATCCAAGTAGGCACGTCACACAGTCTGTACTTATATTGGCAGGAAAAAGAGGCAATTTGGAGGCCCTTGCACAAACTGGCTTTATTCTACCTAAGTTGCCCTCCCACAAGTGTGTACTCCGAAAGAGTGTTTAGTGCCGCCGCTCACCTTGTCAGCAATCGGCGTACGAGGTTACATCCAGAAAATGTGGCGAAGATGATGTTCATTAAAATGAATTATAATCAATTCCTCCGCGGAGACATTGACCAGCAGCAATTGCCTCCACAAAGTACACAGGGAGCTGAGATGGTGGATTCCAGTGGGGACGAATTGATAATCTGTGAGGAGGGGGATGTACACGGTGATATATCGGAGGGTGAAGATGAGGTGGACATCTTGCCTCTGTAGAGCCAGTTTGTGCAAGGAGAGATTAATTGCTTCTTTTTTGGGGGGGGTCCAAACCAACCCGTCATATCAGTCACAGTCGTGTGGCAGACCCTGTCACTGAAATGATGGGTTGGTTAAAGTGTGCATGTCCTGTTTTGTTTATACAACATAAGGGTGGGTGGGAGGGCCCAAGGACAATTCCATCTTGCACCTCTTTTTTCTTTTCTTTTTCTTTGCATCATGTGCTGATTGGGGAGGGTTTTTTGGAAGGGACATCCTGCGTGACACTGCAGTGCCACTCCTAGATGGGCCCGGTGTTTGTGTCGGCCACTAGGGTCGCTAATCTTACTCACACAGTCAGCTACCTCATTGCGCCTCTTTTTTTCTTTGCGTCATGTGCTGTTTGGGGAGGGTTTTTTGGAAGGGACATCCTGCGTGACACTGCAGTGCCACTCCTAGATGGGCCCGGTGTTTGTGTCGGCCACTAGGGTCGCTAATCTTACTCACACAGCTACCTCATTGCGCCTCTTTTTTTCTTTGCGTCATGTGCTGTTTGGGGAGGGTTTTTTGGAAGGGACATCCTGCGTGACACTGCAGTGCCACTCCTAGATGGGCCCCGTGTTTGTGTCGGCCACTAGGGTCGCTAATCTTACTCACACAGCTACCTCATTGCGCCTCTTTTTTTCTTTGCGTCATGTGCTGTTTGGGGAGGGTTTTTTGGAAGGGACATCCTGCGTGACACTGCAGTGCCACTCCTAGATGGGCCCGGTGTTTGTGTCGGCCACTAGGGTCGCTAATCTTACTCACACAGTCAGCTACCTCATTGCGCCTCTTTTTTTCTTTGCGTCATGTGCTGTTTGGGGAGGTTTTTTGGAAGGGACATCCTGCGTGACACTGCAGTGCCACTCCTAGATGGGCCCGGTGTTTGTGTCGGCCACTAGGGTCGCTAATCTTACTCACACAGCTACCTCATTGCGCCTCTTTTTTTCTTTGCGTCATGTGCTGTTTGGGGAGGGTTTTTTGGAAGGGACATCCTGCGTGACACTGCAGTGCCACTCCTAGATGGGCCCGGTGTTTGTGTCGGCCACTAGGGTCGCTAATCTTACTCACACAGCTACCTCATTGCGCCTCTTTTTTTCTTTGCGTCATGTGCTGTTTGGGGAGGGTTTTTTGGAAGGGCCATCCTGCGTGACACTGCAGTGCCACTCCTAGATGGGCCCGGTGTTTGTGTCGGCCACTAGGGTCGCTAATCTTACTCACACAGCTACCTCATTGCGCCTCTTTTTTTCTTTGCGTCATGTGCTGTTTGGGGAGGGTTTTTTGGAAGGGACATCCTGCGTGACACTGCAGTGCCACTCCTAGATGGGCCCGGTGTTTGTGTCGGCCACTAGGGTCGCTAATCTTACTCACACAGCTACCTCATTGCGCCTCTTTTTTTCTTTGCGTCATGTGCTGTTTGGGGAGGGTTTTTTGGAAGGGACATCCTGCGTGACACTGCAGTGCCACTCCTAGATGGGCCCGGTGTTTGTGTCGGCCACTAGGGTCGCTTATCTTACTCACACAGCGACCTCGGTGCAAATTTTAGGACTAAAAATAATATTGTGAGGTGTGAGGTATTCAGAATAGACTGAAAATGAGTGTAAATTATGGTTTTTGAGGTTAATAATACTTTGGGATCAAAATGACCCCCAAATTCTATGATTTAAGCTGTTTTTTAGTGTTTTTGGAAAAAAACACCCGAATCCAAAACACACCCGAATCCGACAAAAAAAATTCGGTGAGGTTTTGCCAAAACGCGTTCGAACCCAAAACACGGCCGCGGAACCGAACCCAAAACCAAAACACAAAACCCGAAAAATTTCAGGCGCTCATCTCTAGTACATAGGTGCAGTGTAAGGAGGATAGCAGTTCTATAAGGTAGAGTCTGGCTGGCTATAATTGTGCAGCTGATGAATTAATGTGTAACACCCGGAGGTTAGCGGGTATGTCTAAGTGGTTGAGAGAGGTATCACAGGTGTTGGGTGGCTACGTGACGGACCTTTCCCCTGAAATGTTTCTCCCCAAACCTTGTCCTATAGTACTATGTTCAGAGAGAACATACTGTAGGATAAATTGATACGAAACAGGAGTGTGTCAGCAATTCCAACAGGATGTATTTTTATTGAGCCGCTATGAACTCTGGATTGAAGATGATGTTTGGTTAAGTGAGATTTAAATTTTAATAATCACAAAAAATGAATTGGGCATCAAAGAAGAACAAAGAGAAGACAATTGGCTACATTTCCCACCACAATCGATTTGAATAACAGAAGAATGGCAGATTATCATTTGAATTAGAGATGAACATGTTATAATTGGAATCACAGTCTATAATGTGGTCATGAGGAGAGTGATGAAAAACACAATCAGCAATAACAAACATTAACTTTCTTTCCCTAGCCAAGGTGCGACAATCTTCACTGGCAATAAATGTTGGAGCTCTGGTAGGATTCTGTAGTGCCACAATGTGTCAATTGGAGAGATTGTCACACAGATGTATGGGGAATCTTGGGTTGTGATAGAGACAAATGTTCTCCATTCTATCCAAAGAGGGTGTAGCTAGCGAAGGGATGGTAGTGTCTCTTGACAAATTCAACTCACTTAACAATGACAGTCCTTTAGTTGAACAAATTTAGTCTCTCTCTCTCTCTCTCTCTTTCTCTCTCTCTCTCCATTACAGGGCTTTACTTATACATGCAGAAATAACTCAGTCTTTCCAGAATAAATTTATACCTCGCACTTGTAATAAAACTGAGTCTTTGATCATTCCCAGTAACAATGTGGTGGAAAAGGTTTTGTTTAATAACCCCATTGCGGGGTTTAGCTTGTGAAATATGGCGCTATGCCGTCCATGCCGTCATGAACCGCACAGATGGTGACAATGGTTACTTAAGCTGAATATCAAACTGGCCCGGAGCTTTGGTCACTCGGACCCTTAGAGCGGAGGATTTCACTTGCTGAACCAGTTTTCAACAGTTCCTCACTGTTACAAGATGGCTGTGGCGTCCGGGGTACCACAAATGTGGAGCTTCTTGTTTGTGAATGTGGGCAGAAAGGGCACCACAGTACATGCAAGAAGTGTATCCTGCAAAGAGCTCTCCTGGGCATTGAATGAAGGGAGCTGTGCAGTTGTAAAAATGCAGGTACTCCTGCAGTCCTGGAGGCTGCTAATAGGCACATTGTCTCCCCCCCTCCTCTCACATGCAGCATGTGCACCCAGGGCCATTGAGATCCACGCCGGGCCCTTGTAAAGGGGTGTGGCGGGGCTTAATAAAGTGGGCATTACTATGCCCTTTAATATAAAAGTATTTTAAAAATAAATTAATTTCTAGGGCCGCTAAGGGAGGTGCCATTTTAACATGAGGGGGGCACAGGGAGGGCACCTGCTACCTCCAATGATATTTAGGAAGATGACATCAGTCACTAGAGAGCAAAGACTGAGTGTTTGCTTTCTATGTGTGGTACCATCTTCCTGAAGATATCACTGGTAAGATGGTGCCGCCGTTGGCCAGCCACAGCACAGATGCGACGCACCGTTTGCACCGCTGGTAGTTCCATTCCTGCAACAGCAGGCTGCAAACTTCTTTTTAGAATACATAGGACTCAGATGTAAAGGGCTAGATTAACAATGGGGTGGGTGGAGCTGTAGCACCAGGCTCCCAATAAAAATAGGCCCACAAGACCTCGGGTGCTATGTATATGAACAGATTTTCAAAGCCTCAGTATTGAGAATAAAGGAATATAAAACAAATTAAGTAGTCACAATATATTCTACAGTATATGCATGTCATAATTAGCATATATAAAATGGCACAGGGAAGAAAAAACTCAAAAATAAGGATGTCTTTAGCTCACATAGAACATAATGGGCCTAATTCAGTAAGGATAGCAAAATCTGCTAATTAGCAGAATTTGCTATCCTTTGGATCGCATGCTGGGGGCTGCCCATCGCAGAACAAGGACGCCCAACATGCTGCCAGCCGCCTCCCCCCTTCAACAAGCAGAAATTGTGATCATATCGCAATATCTGCGTGTTAGCAGAAATAGAGGAAGCCTTGTGCTGGCGCAGCTTAGCTGTGCCCGCAGGAGGCCAGCCGCCATCTTCCCAATCATGGTGGCTGCGTGTGACGTCACGCAGCTGCCGCGATCACGCCCCCGACACGCACCCATTCGCACCTCACTGCCGCTTGTTCATCCGGCTCCGCCCCTGCAACACTCCATCTCCTCCCTGGAAACGGAGCGTTGCCCGCCCCCCCACCCAGCAACCACCTCTACCTGATTGAAAGGCAGAGGTGATCGCATTTTCTGCGCCCCCCCCCCCCCACAGAAAATGCGGGCGCATGCACAGAATGGGTACTGCGCATGCGCCCGCATCTTTTTCTCAGTAATTCCGGTTGGATCGCACACTGTGATCCAACCTGAATTAGGCCCAGTGAATGCGAATAAATGTGCAGTACAATGGTATAGACCATACCTGGCTGGAGAGGTAGGAGCCACAGGTATTAATACGATACATTGGCTCTCAAGCAGTCCAGGAAAGGGTAAACAGGTCCTCCAGTAAGTAATTGTATGCATATGAGCATTCCGAGCTATCAGGAGCTCTTTGTCAAGGAAGGTGTCTGTGCTGCAGTGTAGGCGGCTATTTATATAAATCTTCCAAAGTTACTGGCGTTTACTGTTCATCGTGCTATGACTTCTGGTTACTGTAGGACCGGAAGTCAGTAGTAGATTTATGGCAGAATTGCAGCTTTGCCTTTTTGTTTCCTGTTAACACTGTCTGCACTGCAGTGGATCATGTGGGCCTATGTTCATAGAGGGTGGATTTTATTATTCTGGCAGTCACTGCAGTGCTTTCTGTTTTATATGGCAGTAACTATAGTCCTCTCTGTTTTATATGATGGTTTTATATTGTATTCTATCTCTGTTATTTGGCAGTCACTGCAATGTTCTATGTGTTATATTGGGGTCACCGATGTTCTTTGTAATATATGGCTGTCACTGTGATGCTCTCTTTATTATATGGTGGTCACAGACATTCTCTGTATTATATGGTGGTCACTGTAATGTTCTCTGTATTATATGGCAGTTACTGCAATGCTCTCTGTATTGTATGGTGGTACCCAGTGACAGAACTCCTGATGCAAATGGAGACATTGGCCTTCTGGTGTCAGTTGACATGGGGGCATTGAGGAGAAGGGCCAGTTGGAGGACCAGCGAGGTTACTGCCGGGACCCTGTTGGCAGTGTTAGTGAAACTGCAACACGAGCTGCACTGTCATATCTAGCTTTGCTAAAGCAAAGCTGGCTGGGCTCATCCTACTGCTGCTGCTCCTGCAGTTCAGATGTGACCTGAGGCAACACAGCAGTGTGGCATCATGGGTCATGAACCTGCTGGCCGTCCCGCCTGCAGAGCTCTGGAGGCAGCACTGAGGCTTCAAGTTCAGGTGCTGATGGACTGCCAATAGGAAGGGACTGGGCGCTTCTCTCCTTCAGAGAAAGGAAAGGTTAGGTAAGTCTTTTGTGTTGGGCAATGTGTCTTTTTTTCTGTGGGGGATAATGTGTTTTTTTTCTGTGGGGGTTAAGGTTTTTTTTCTGTAGGGGATAATGTGTTGTTTTCTGTGGGGGATAATGAGTTTTTTTCTGTGAGGGATAATGAGTTTTTTTTCTGTGGGGGATAGTGTTTTTTTCTGTGGGGGTGATGCTTTCTGTGGGGGATAATGTGTTGTTTTCTGGGAGGGATAATTTTTTCCTGTAAAGGATAATGTGTTTTTTTTCTCTGGAGTGAATAATGTTGTTGTATCCTGTGGGGAACAATGTATGCATTAATTGCTACTATAAAACGTTTAGTGCTCTTTATCATTTGTGACCAGCACCCCAGAAAAAGGTTCCTTTATACGCACACATATGCCATTGGTGAGTCACAGGGATGGGCTCCGATAGAAGCTTATTCCAGTGAGCAATGAAAAGTAATGTGCTGTATTGCAATCACATTCTTCCTCCTTGCCCACTCAGCTGAGCTTCTGCACATGCATTGATGGACTCCGGGGGTGGGGGCTGGTGAGGGCACCACCATCACCACCAAGTACCTGGTATGAATTAAGGCCCGTGGTGGTCACTTTGATGCTCTCTGCATTATATGGCAGTCACTGTTGCTCTCGGTATTATATATATGATGATACCAGCCTACATCCAGATACCACAATCTAAAACAGCTGGGTCATGACGTGCACACTTAAGTCACTTAGGATAAATAAATACACAATATCTCTGTCACCACAAAATAAGTTTTGTGAGTCTTTATGTTCTCCACCCAAATATAAATTTTTCACACTTATGTGAAGGTAAACAAGAGACACAGGGAATATGCTGGATTAAAGTTTATTTTAAGTGCCAGGAAAAATGCAGGTGTGCCCAAGCGTTTTCTGGGAGGGTGTATGACGTCACCTCCGACCCTGATCAGCCTTATTCTGTCGCACTGTAGGAGTAGGTCCTGGGCTACACACAGACTGCACAGACTGGAAAAATCATTAGATGGTTAGTAAGTTGCAAACGGATTTGCAGATGTCTGCTGTCTGACAAAGTTTTCGCACGGCGTACGCATGCATTTGCACACTTGCACGGGGCGAGTTTTTGCTCTCTATGGGCGGCGACTATCTGATCACAGCCCTCTGCAAAAATGCAGAGGACCAATCAGGTCTGAATTATGCCCCATGTTAGAACGTCCATTACATAAACACATGCTCCTCAGACTTTATCCCTCTTTATCCCCCACACTTTTTTTTTTTTAACTCACTCTTGTTACTGAAGGTTAATGAATCAGTCAGTCAATCCTAAGTAACTATCTTTCATTAAATAGGGAAGGGAGATTGTCCAACTGTACAAAAAATTCTTTTCAGAGGTGATTCTCCCATAACTTTGTTCAAGATTTATTTCTTGGACTGGTCAGAGAAGACAGTTGAACCACAGGATTCTTTATGACTGCTATGAGATCGTTATCTCAGTTCTTTCTCTTAAAAAAGTCCATAAACTATTCTTCTTTCAGACATGCAGATACTGTGGGTCACATACAGGACCCAGCATTTCAGCCATCTTGTTAAACAAAATCTAGTCCAGGGGTCAGGGAACTTTTTTACATTTTACCCCAAAATATATTTAAATACGCAGACGTTACCCCCTTGATTTGAAAGGAAGGAAATCATATATTATTGTGCATATATACTGGTGATCAGTGTGTGTGTGTATATATATATATATATATATATACACTGCTCAAAAAAAATAAAGGGAACACTAAAATAACACATCCTAGATCTGAATGAATAAAATATTCTTATTAAATACTTTGTTCTTTACATAGTTGAATGTGCTGACAACAAAATCACACAAAAATTATCAATGGAAATCAAATTTATTAACCCATGGAGGTCTGGATTTGGAGTCACCCTCAAAATTAAAGTGGAAAAACACATTACAAGCTGATCCAACTTTGATGTAATGTCCTTAAAAAAAGTCAAAATAAGGCTTTTTAGTGTGTGTGGCCTCCACGTGCCTGTATGACCTCCCTACAACGCCTGGGCATGCTCCTGATGAGGTGGCGGATGGTCTCCTGAGGGATCTCCTCCCAGACCTTGACTAAAGCATCCGCCAACTCCTGGACAGTCTGTGGTGCAATGTGGCGTTGGTGGATGGAGCGAGACATGATGTCCCAGATGTGCTCAATTGGATTCAGGTCTGGGGAACTGCATCAATGCCTTCGTCTTGCAGGAACTGCTGACACACTCCAGCCACATGAGGTCTAGCATTGTCTTGCATTAGGAGGAACCCAGGGCCAACCGCACCAGCATATGGTCTCACAAGGGGTCTGAGGATCTCATCTCGGTACCTAATGGCAGCCAGGCTACCTCTGGCGAGCACATGGAGGGCTGTGCGGCCCCCCAAAGAAATGCCACCCCACACCATTACTGACCCACAGTCAAACCGGTCATGCTGGAGGATGTTGCAGGCAGCAGAACATTGTCCTTGGCGTCTCCAGACTTTGTCACGTCTGTCACATGTGCTCAGTGAGAACCTGCTTTCATCTGTGAAGAGCACAGGGCGCCAGTGGCGAATTTTCCAATCTTGGTGTTCTCTGTCAAATGCCAAATGTCCTGCATGGTGTTGGGCTGTAAGCACAACCCCCACCTGTGGACGTCGGGCCCTCATACGACCCTCATGGAGTCTGTTTCTGATCATTTGAGTAGACACATGCACATATGTGGCTTGCTGGAGGTCATTTTGCAGGGCTCTGGCAGTGCTCCTCCTGTTCCTCCTTGCACAAAGGCGGAGGTAGCGGTCCTGCTGCTGGGTTGTTGCCCTCCTACGGCCTCCTCCACGTCTCCTGATGTACTGGCCTGTCTCCTGGTAGCGCCTCCATGCTCTGGACACTACGCTGACAGACACAGCAAACCTTCTTGCCACAGCTCGCATTGATGTGCCATCCTGGATGAGCTGCACTACCTGAGCCACTTGTGTGGGTTGTAGGGAGGTCATACAGGCACGTGGAGGCCACACACACTACTGAGCCTCATTTTGACTTGTTTTAAGGACATTACATCAAAGTTGAATCAGCCTGTAGTGTGTTTTTCCACTTTAATTTTGAGGGTGACTCCAAATCCAGACCTCCATGGGTTAATAAATTTGATTTCCATTGATAATTTTTGTGTGATTTTGTTGTCAGCACATTCAACTATGTAAAGAACAAAGTATTTACTAAGAATATTTCATTCATTCAGATCTAGGATGTGTTATTTTAGTGTTCCCTTTATTTTTTGAGCAGTGTATATATATTGTTATTATTTTCGCCAATTCATTTTTGGCAATGGATGGGTTAATTAACACTTTCTCCCCAAAACACCAGAATTAATTTAAGAAAGATGGATGAGGGGGGACACACACGACTTTTAGGAGACATATAGTCACACCCTCGCCTCAGTAATGTCAGAGGGAATTTCCCACTGTTATGTGGGCCACTGTCTGATCCTGCAGAACTCCGTCAGCGGTCAGCCACAGAACCCTTCAAGTACTGTGTGTGGGTTGGCGGGCCGTGGGCGGGAGGACAGGACAGCGCAGGATGGCGGACATGAAGGAGCACGGTGTGATGTCAGCACGTCACATCGCGATCCGGCCGGTGCTGGACGGGGCTGTGTCTCGGCAGCGCTACCGTCCATTACCCCAGAAATTTTATTTCTACCCCATTTGGGGTAATTTACCCCTGTTCCCTGACCACTGATCTAGTCACATCTACAGTAGATCCATAGAAAACAAAGGTTTTATACATACACTTACATGCAAACATCATTCCTAGTAAGTACTTCAGCATTTAACCGCTACAATGATCGGTCACTGTAATGTTTTCTGTATTATATGTTGATGACGGCATTGCTCTCTGTATAGTATGGCGGCCACTGCAATGTTTTGTGATGGGTGAGTTAGTGTAGTACAGTTAGCGATACTCTATAAAATGGTTAGGCATGGCCTTGCAGGAAGAAGGTGTGGCCTTGTGGCACGCCTCCCCATTTCCATTACTTCAGGGGCATGCCCAGCACTCCCAGAGATGTATTCATCTATTCACCCATTGCTCTGCTATGCAGAGTAGCGGTAATACTACACTACACCCCCTCATTTTTACCCCTGCAGAACACTGCATCCTGTGTGTTCGACAGTCCAGAAAAAGCAGAACAGTTTGGAGGTATGAATATTTAACCATTGATACCCCAGAACCACACAATAAATACAGCAGGTGCTGGCACCTTAATGTAAGGAGGATATAAATGGTGGAGGTGAAGATGACGATGATGATGATGATATACACAAAGATCCTAGTCCGTGATAAGTGACAGCACTGCTACATGGTGAAGGCTTCCCACAGCCTTTGCATGGGGAAACCTACTGTATGTAACTGGTATTGTAGCGGTCCTAACACGGCCCCATTGCTTATTCGTTTAGCTAGAGATGAGCGGGTTCCGTTCGTCGAGATCCGAACCCCCCCGAACTTCACCTATTTTACATGGGTCCGAGGCAGCCTCGGATCTTCCCACCTTGCTTGGTTAACCCGAACGCGGCCGAACGTCATCATCCCGCTGTCGGATTCTCGCGAGATTCGTATTCTATATAAAGAGCCGCGCGTCGCCACCATTTTCACTCGTGCATTGGAGATTGAACGGAGACGTGGCTGCATTCTCTCCCTGAAAAGCTCCGTATCTGTGCTCAGTGTGCTGCAAATATCTGTGCTCAGTGTGCTGCAAATATCTACGTTTTCTGCCTGAAAACGCTCCATATCTGTGCTCAGTGTGCTGCAAATATCTGTGCTCAGTGTGCTGCATTGTGGGGACCACCAGTATATAATTATAGTAGTACAGTACAGTAGGCCATTGCTGTATCTTGCAGCACTGTGTCAAGTATACTATCTCTGTGCTGCATTATTGTGAGCAGTATATAGTAGGACAGTGCAGCATTTTGGTGACCAGCAGTATACATATAGTTCAGTACAGTAGGCCATTGCTGTATCTTGCAGCCCTGTGTCAAGTATACTATCTCTGTGCTGCATTATTGTGAGCAGTATATAGTAGGACAGTGCAGTATTTTGGTGACCAGCAGTATACATATAGTACAGTACAGTAGGCCATTGCTGTATCTTGCAGCTCTGTGTCAAGTATACTATCTCTGCTGCATTATTGTGAGCAGTATATAGTAGGACAGTGCAGCATTTTGGTGACCAGCAGTATACATATAGTACAGTACAGTAGGTCATTGCTGTATCTTGCAGCTCTGTGTCAAGTATACTATCTCTGTGCTGCATTATTGTGAGCAGTATATAGTAGGACAGTGCAGCATTTTAGTGCCCAGCAGTATACATATTGTACAGTACAGTAGGACATTGCTGTATCTTGCAGCTCTGTGTCAAGTATACTATCTCTGTGCTGCATTATTGTGAGCAGTATATAGTAGGACAGTGCAGCATTTTGGTGACCAGCAGTATACCTATAGTACAGTACAGTAGGCCATTGCTATATCTTGCAGCTGTGTCAAGTATACTATCTCTGTGCTGCATTATTGTGAGCAGTATATAGTAGGACAGTGCAGCATTTTGGTGACCAGCAGTATACATATAGTACAGTACAGTAGGCCATTGCTGTATCTTGCAGTTCTGTGTCAAGTATACTATCCATATCTGTGCTGCATTGTTGTTGTGAGCAGTATGTAGTAAGACAGTGCAGCATTGTGGTGACCACCAGTACACATTTTGGTGACCAGCAGCAGTAGTACAGACAGTACAGTAGGCCATTGCTATTGATATATTACTGGCATATAATTCCACACATTAAAAAATGGAGAACAACTTCTTCTTCTTTTTTATTTTATCTTTGCATCATGTGATGTTTGGGGCTAATTTTTTTAAGTGCCATCCTGTCTGACACTGCAGTGCCACTCCTAGATGGGCCAGGTGTTTGTGCCGCCCACTTGGGTCACTTAGCTTAGTCATCCAGCGACCTCTGTGTAAATTTTAGGACTAAAAATAATATTGTGAGGTGTGAGGTGTTCAGATTCAGAATAGACTGGAAATGAGTGGAAATTATGGTTATTGAGGTTAATAATACTATGGGATCAAAATTACCCCAAAATTCTATGATTTAAGCTGTTTTTGAGGGTTTTTTTAAAAAAAAAACACCCGAATCCAAAACACACCGAATCCGACAAAACATTTTCAGGGAGGTTTTGCCAAAACGCGTCCGAATCCAAAACACGGCCGCGGAACCGAATCCAAAACCACAGAGCCGGCCCTAGCTATAGGCAGACTAGGCAATTGCCTAGGGCATCTGCCTTTACCTAGTTGCTGATTTAGCTATCATGTGGGAGTGAGGGGGGGGCACCCGCTGTTCGGCGCTGTCCGCGTCTCTGCTCTTCCATTATTAGAGCAGAGCTGCCTGCGGTAGCGCCGGAGGATGGAGCGGGTGAGGGCGAAAAATGTACCTGGCTGTGCGTGCGGCGTTTAACTGTCTTACGGCGCCGGCGCAGCGGCGCTACTCAGGGGCAGTGTGGGTATTCCAGCAGCGTCTGCTGCCGGGCTGCCCCTTACAAAGATGGCCGCCGCTCCGGGAGGAGGGCTGCTGCGCATGTCCGGCCGCAGCAGCTCCTCCTCCCATGGTCCTTAGCGGAGTCAGGGGCAGTGTGGGTATTCCAGCAGCGTCTGCTGCCGGGCTGCCCCTTACAAAGATGGCCGCTGCTCCGGGAGGAGGGCTGCTGCGCATGTCCGGCCGCAGCAGCTCCTCCTCCCATGGTCCTTAGCGGAGTCAGTAAGACTCCGGGCACTGCGCCATCAATGTAGTTGGAAGGCCGAAGGGAGTGGGACTCAAGGGAGCGGCTAATTCCACCCTGACACCACCACCGCAAAGCAGCAAAAGTACAGCTGCTGACAGTAAGGCAGTCTAATTAATTCAGTGTCCACTCTGTCATTTTGCCAATATATATATATATATATATATATATATAAAGATATATATACTATATATGTATATAAATATATATATATATAAATATATATATTTATATATGTATATATATATATATATATATACTGTAAATACATAATCTATATTATACAAATAAATAAATATATATATATATATATATATATATATTTTATTTTATTTTTTTTCAATTTGCTGGCACTCCTATTGTAACCTTTGCTGAGGTGCCATCCTAAGGCCTGTAAACAGGGTGGTCTTCAGTATGCCGGCGGTCGGGCTCCCGGCGACCAGCATACCGGCGCCGGGAGCCCGACAGCCGGCATACCGACACTTATTCTCCCTCGTGGGGGTCCACGACCCCCCTGGAGGGAGAATAAAATAGTGTTGCGCGCGTAGCGCGCCACCGTGCCAGTAGCGTGGCGAGCGCATCGAGTCCGCAAGGGGCTCATTTGCGCTCGCCACACTGTCGGTAAGCCGGCGGCCGGCCTCCCGGCGCCGGTATGCTGGTCGCCGGGAGGCCGGCCGCCGGCAGATCGTAGTGAACCCTGTAAACCTATGTATATTCTCACTGACTGAGAATCAATGTCAGTGCATGATCTATTGCTGCTAATCGCATTGCCATGAGCTATCTTTAATGTATTTCTTTAATGTATTTTTGTATATGTGCTTTGTGCTTATACATGCTGACATGGCAATGCGATTAGCAGCAATAGATCATGCACTGACATTGATTCTCAGTCAGTGGGACAGCGGTTATCTGCTTTTTTTCATTTTTTTCATTGTTTCCAGCCGCCGGGTTGCCATGGCAGCATCGGACGTGCGTCGTGTTGATACGCGATGACGTCACAACTCGGCGCCAGCGCTCGTAGGACGGACTCCCGCGCCGGAGCGATCAGCCGTCCACCTGTGGGTCACTTGTGAATGGGGGGATATAAGGTGAGCTTTTGTTTATGTATACTATGCTTGTTCCTGACGAAAATCCGTAAAGGATTGAAACGTTGACTATACCTACTGGTGTCTGTGATTCCTTTCAAAGTGTTCGTGAGTGCCGCATCCTTGATTGTACATGTTTTATTTATGAGGGCACCAGAACCAGCTACTTACTAGGTGGAGTGCCGGGTAAATTGCATTGTGTATATATATATATATATATATATATATATATATATATACCCCAATAGTGCATGGATCGGAGCCGCCTGCGGTAGCTCCAGACAGTACCTGCAATTACGGAGCTGTTGAAGGGCAGCCTGGGCATTCCAGCGCCCGCTGCCCCTAACAAAGATGGCCACCGCATCGGCAGGAGGGCTGCTGCGCATGCTCGTCAACAGCAGCTCCTCCTCCCATGCACCTTTGCGGAGTCAGGCTGACTCCAGGCACCGCTGCGCAACGAGTCAGCAACTGTGACCGAGCCACTGCTCTTCTAGACCACCAACGCAAAACAGAGCAGCAGCTTTAAAAGTGAAGGGGCGGCCAGTACTATATAAAAAAACAGTAAGGCAGTTTAATTAATTCGGTGTCAGTGTCTCTGTAATTTTGGTGGGCTGCGTAAGTGTGTGTATATATGTATGTGTATAGTGTGTATATATTATATATATATATATATATATATATATATACACATATATATATATACATACATACTCTCTCTCTCTATGTATATATATATATATATATATGTGACGTGCGGATAAAGTCTTTGTCAGGGGAGGCACATATATATATATATATATATATATATATCTGCCCCCCATCTCTCACCTGAGATGTCCCCAGAGTGTAGGCGCCGCTGCTGCTGACTGGGGGACAGAGGAGGAGGAACGAGAGGGGAGAGTGCTGGCTACCGCCGCCGCATACATTCCTGGTCTGGGCTTCCCGGGGCCGCTGCTGTAGTGACAGGAACTGCCGGGTCCTGCGCCGCTTCTTCCGCCGCGTATGTTTGATTGGGCCAGCGGATCCAGCACTGGATCCGCTGTCCAATCACATGTGGCAGAAGCGTGCTTCCCCTGCCAGCGAGGCACTTGTATAAGTGCCGCATTCCCCTTTTTTCTAATGGGCTTTTACAGCCCAGCGCTTGGCCCCCCTGCTTTGTCCCCGTTCCTACCGTCTACGGGAGGCACTATCTATCAGTGCCTCCCAAACTAATTAAATGTTTTAAAAATGATTAGAATAATATAAAGAGGATACATATGACACTTAATATGTGTCTTATGTATCTTCTTTGTATTATTTTAATCATTAATGACAGGGGAGGCACTGCCTCCTACCTCCCCTGACTGCACGTCCCTGATATCCATGTAGTGAACTCGGCACTCACTTATAATAAAACTACAATCCTAACTAAAATCCTGCTGTGTGTGTAGTTTTTCTCTCTACCACTTCCCCTATGCTGTGCGTGCCCGCAGCATTATCTCCTCCATACCTCTATCCTGTCCCTGACCTCTCTGTCCTGTACCTGTCACCCCTCTCTCCTGTTCCCTCTGTCCTATCCCCCCTATCTTGGTCCTATGACTTTTGTCCTGTCCCCTCTGTCCTGTCCTCACTGTATTGTCCCAGTCCCCACTGTCATATCCCTGTCCCCTCTGTCCCAGCACTGTTACTCCTCTCTCCTGTCCCTTCTGTCTTGTCCCTATCTTCTCTGACCTTTCCCTGTCTCCTCTGTCCTGTTCCTGTCACTCCTCTCTCCTGTTCCCACTGTTCTGTCCTGTCTTTGCTCAATCTGTCCTGGTCCTGACACTTGTGTTCTAGCCTGTTCATGACAGCTCTATCCTGGCCCTATTACTTATGTATTGTCCCTGTCACTTCTGTCCTGCCTTGCCTTTTGTTCTGCCATCACTGTCCTGTCCCTGTCACCTGTCCTGGTCCTGTCCCCACTGTCATGTCCCTGTCACCACTTTCTCCTGTCCCTTCTATTCTGTCCAGTCCCTTTTCCCTCTGTTCTAACCCTCTCTCTGTCACCCAGTGTCTTCCTGCCACCCACTATCTCCCTGTCTCCCTTTCCCTCTCCAGTCACTCATTATCTCCCTGCTACCCCTCCCTCCCCAGTCAATCACTATCTCTGTCACCCACTATCTCCCTGTCTTGGAGAAGAGGGGGGGGGGGGGGCACCAGACATAATCTTGCCTAGGGCATCACATTGGCTGGGGCCGGCACTGCAAAACCAAAACACAAAACCCGAAAAATTTCTGGTGCACATCTCTACTTTTAGCACTATCACAGGATGGCAACAACAGTTTAACATTGTTTTTTAAGAAAATAAAGATATACGAGTCTTTGAGGTTTTTTTTTATCATCTTTAATCATTTTTATTTTAAACTTTATCTTTTTTTTATTAACAAGTAAAACTGAAAGCCCAACCTAGCTCACACATGCACATCTGTAAAGCAGTAAGTTAACCCTTACTGTCCTGGTCCAGTACTGCCATTGCAGCTATTTTTATTTTAACGGAAATAACTAAGATGGCAGTTAATTTATACATTTTTTGCAGTGGCTAGGGATGTGGGATGGACACGTATGCCAATAATCAGTGAACAATTTGGTATTATTTTTTTTTGTTAATTTAAACTATCCTTGCACTCAAGAAAAAGTCGTCAATACAGTTCACCCCCGTCACGGAAAAACAAAAATTTTCATGTTATAGCTCCACTATGAAATGACTGAAGGAGGGCGCTAGCAGAAATATGCATTCCTAGACTAATAGAGATTAATGTAACCTGTTTACTTCAAAGCAATGCTTATACGCAAGAGGAATGTACATCTGTGTCAGTAGTACCATGGTTAAAGAGCAAGTCAGCAACTTTCCAGTCATATCTCTGATCATAGAGTCAATTCCCGGACTGATAGCTGAGCAAAAGCCAGGATAGTACAATGTTAGGAAACCTGCACTGTTCTAGAACACAGGAAGCTTTGCACTGTTTTATTGCATGTTTGTGACTGAAATTTGGGTTTACCACACAGATAAGGATAGAGATGCTTTCTCACTTACTGCGACTTCTGGAAGTGACAACCATGGACAGGAATGAATCTAGAGATTAATATAGTGCAAATCGTCCTATTGCCAATTATACCAAGATACTTGCTAGATCACTCATACATGACTTAATAATCAGTCTTTAAACGTGCCCTTATATGAATATTGAAAGAAGATACAATTTGCTTTGGGCATTGTGGCTTGGGGGTGCAGTTAACGTTACCTCGCCATGCTGTACAAGCATGGGGCCGCACTTCAGTCATCACCACTAGTGAAACTAAGGGGTGGTCCGGGTCTGCGTGAGAACACGCACTAGCCAGATCGCCAGATATTAAATCTAGTTTACTGTCCACCAGTGCGGGCCACCCAGGCAGGACTGAGAGGAAGACTAGCAGCCCAGCTCCTGAGCTTCGCCTCCTGCTGGTTATACATGCAACATGACGCAAGGAGGCTGGAGGGGACACAAGGGGAACTAGTCTGGTTGAATCTGTTGTATGATGATGACATTGGTTCTATAACTAAACAAACAGGCATCTTCCTGACATTGTGATCTCCTACATGAATAGTGAATACTGACACTGTCTGTCTAGGGCGGATCCATTACTTCAGCGGTTCCCCGTTGCAGAGAAACCACCATAGAGGTAAGGTGTATTTTTATTTAGTACACATAAAATGCAGTCCAGCTTTCTATTTTTTATTTAAGGGGTGCCAAAGGTACTTTCGACCTGGGTTCTACTTAGTGTAGAATCGGCCCTGTACTATACCAGCACTGATTCACCATACTATACCAACACAACAGAGCCCTCCAATATACACAGTATCAGCAGTCCTCCACATACATACTATACCAACAGAGCCCTACAATATATACCAGCAGTGCTGTACACACATACTATACCAACAGAGCCCTATAATACACTCCAGTATCGTTATCTGGAAGGTATATTTTCCCTCTCTGACAATAGAGCATCTACAGTACAGTACTCCCTATTTAATTCTTCCTGAGTTATCCCTGCAATAACCTATACCGAAATGTATTATAATATTGTTCATAATGCCTGTCTTCACAAGGTGCTACCAGATAAGGTTAACTAGCGATCATAAGATCCCTAAATGTGCAGCTCCTGTGGCAGATTTATACCATTGCTTGTGGCAATGCCACAAAATTAAAATGTTTTTGGAAATGTGTTAAATCTTGTTAACTTTTTTCCCCTCATACACATGAGTGGACTGTTGTGAGGGCCGGCAACAGAAATCTTGGGGCCCCGTACATTTATATCACTGGGGGCCATTCAGATTATATATATATATATATATATATATTTATATACACACAGAAATGAACGAACTGCGGCACTCAGAGACTGATAGAAAAGTCAATGTATTAAGCAATACAAAACATCCATCGACGTTTCGGGGAATTCAACCCCTCTCTCAAGATGTGTAAGTGTCAAAAGAAAAAGAAAATCCCACTCACCTTTTAGAGGAAGAGAGAGCCCGCCACAACACCCGTGCATGCGTTTCCCGAGCTTCCGGGTCCGGCAGAGGGGGGAGGCGCCCACCAGCCCTCTCATCTCACTGGTGCCGACTAGCGGACTGTGGTCATTGTATTGGGGCAGGTTGTGGTATGTAATAGATGCACATTTGGACATTGACCATTATGGGCACTTTCTATCTGTCTGTATCTTTAAGTGCTGTTTTCTTGGTCTCTCCCCTTTCCCCAGCCTCCGGTCAGCGGGCGCAGCGTCAGGCGTTGCCAGGCAACAGGCGGGCCGGGCTCAGCGCGGACGTCATGCCGTGTCATCTCCTGGCGCCTCCCCCCTCTGCTGGACCCGGAAGCTCGGGAAACGCATGCACGGGTGTTGTGGTGGGCTCTCTCTTCCTCTAAAAGGTGAGTGGGATTTTCTTTTTCTTTTGACACTTACACATCTTGAGAAAGGGGTTGAATTCCCGAAACGTCGATGGATGTTTTGTATTGCTTAATACATTGACTTTTCTATCAGTCCCTGAGTGCCGCAGTTCGTTCATTTCTGTGTTAATACTCCTCTGAGGGCACCAGGGCATGTTGCCATTTGTGGGAGTGCCGGGCTTTTTGTGCTATATTCCTTCAGGAGCCACCTTTTGGATGTCACCTGCTTGAGCCAGGGCACCCCGGAATATTATTGCTATTTTTTCAGCTTCTACGCATTTGCACCTTCCAAGGTGACAGAGTGTCAGCCGGGCACTAGGTGCAGTGCCACATACTCTTTTAGACATGATTTGGACTTAGCACTTTAGCACTGGACACTTTACACTGCAGTTTTGCACATAACAGCACTTGCACTTTTTTTCTTTTGGAGACCTATCAGCACAGCGCCATCCATCATGGATGCCTGCCCCTCCACCTCCGCCTCAGATGGCACTAAAGGGTATGCACATCTGAATATTAATAGACGGGAACTATTTGGATTTACAGATGAGGATGCCGACAAACTGCGCTTTAAAGAAAAACTGTCCTCTACAGACCAGCAGCTAAGTCTTGAGGACCTCTATCAACAATTGTACAAACTAAAACGCAGAGAGATCGATTTCATGCTACATGGCATTTCCCTTTCCGATTACCACCGGGAATGCATGATCCCTAGGGGGTTCAGGGTAAAGAACACCCCCACAATCGGCCGGTATAACCCAGAGTTCTGTAAAAAATGGATTGGCATTACCAACAAATGTAGCCTAGACCTCATGTTACTAGTAATTGAGGAGGCTGGTAAGGAACTGTCGGTGGTCAAAGAGAGGATCACCTCGTTTGAAACGATACACGCTGCCATGTTGCAACAAGAAGAGGCCCACAACTGGCTGCAGAAATTGCAATCTCAATGCAATGTATATCGCCGAGACTTGATCAAATTTAAGAAGAATAAACTTAGTATCGTCCAGGAGGACTATGACTCCAATAGGGGGCACCAATGGTTGATGGGGGGCCACACCGGTAACCAGTATACGGCTCAGCCAAAGTCCAAGCAGGGGTGGCACAGACGCAGAGAAAACAAGCAGAGGTCAGGAGTATCATCCAATAGCGACAGTGAATTCGCGATGGGTGACTCCGACGGTACCCTCGATAATTCATCGGGCCCTTTAGGGGCAACACCTGCTCTGGCAACCAGAGGAAGAGGTCGACCACCCGCAGGGGCGGTCAGAACACGCGACTCATTCGATCAAGCAGCGAAAAACAAAGCTTAGTTTTCAACCTATCTCAGCGCACTCTTACCGCAGCAGAAATAGAGGTTTTGGGGAATGGACTTTCCTTCGTCCCCACCAACCAACACAAGGAGTTGGATAGGAAAGTAGACCTTTATCAATTCTCTAGAAAGTTGCGGAGACAGGAATATTTTTCCATGCATCCCACCCCCATTTCTAACTCTCCCGCCATCTTTCAGCCTCTCCTCAACAAAAGGAGCAGTTCAACGTTTGACCCCCAGTCGACCAACCCTTCCATCAAGTCATATATTCGGCTTGTAGACGAGTCTATGAACAAATATACCAGGGCGTCGAAACAACACCACCATAACCTGTCTAAACAACAGTGGTCGGCGCTCAAAAATTTGGGATCTTATTCCGATGTGGTTATTCGTCCAGCAGATAAGGGGGGCGGAATCGTCGTTCTGGACATGACCTATTACAAAACCGAGATCCTGGCCCAATTATCGGATTCCAACACGTACTGCCAGCTGGAATCAGATCCGTCCTTGAAATACAAACTGGAGCTGGATGGGATTTTAGCCGAAGCCAAGGCCCGAGGTCTAATATCAGACAAAATCCATAAGGCACTTACCCAGGACTTCCCCATGGTCCCTATTTTCTTTACAGTCCCTAAAATACACAAGGACCTCAACAATCCCCCTGGTCGTCCGATCATATCCGCACGCCAATCCTTATATCAACCTGTTTCCCAGTTCCTAGATTGCATTTTACAGCCACTTGTTTTGAGGCAACCCAGGTGCCTGAAAGATAACACGTCCTTCTTGCTACTTCAGGACTCTTTTGGTGAGGTGCCTGACGGGACCATACTGTGTACGGTCGACATCTGTATCCTGTACACTAGCATCCCCCATGAAGGGGGTTTGAGTGCCATGAGGTCCTTTTTATGCAAAGAAGCCATGCGAGATGTGGACCTAGACCTGTTCATGACCCTACTGGAGCTGACCTTAACAAGAAACTTCTCTCTCTTCGATGGTAGATTCTACCAACAAAAGTCTGGCTGTGCCATGGGAAGCAACGTGGCACCGTCTTATGCCAACATCTTCATGTTGCAAGAAGAGTCATCAATGTTTTTTCAGGACCCAATGGTAGCCCAGTTCATTGCTCTCTTTACTAGATACACCGATGACATCTTCATCCTCTGGACTGGAGGGGAGTTGGCACTTATACGTTTATTGGACTCCATCAATACCAGACCCTCTCCCATTAAGATCACTTGCCAGTGGTCCTTGACATCTATCAATTACCTTGATGTGTTGGTATCTGTGAACGCAGGGAAACTTCTAACTAACATCTACAGCAAACCAACAGATAAAAATACCCTGTTGCGTGCCAACAGTCACCACCCTCGCCCACTGAAGTTGGGCTTACCCAGATCTCAAATGTTAAGAGTGGCACGTATTTGCAACCAACCAGACAAAATTGAGTGGGAACTGGATAAGATGGTCACTAAGTTCATAGAAAGGGGTTACGACAAGACGACACTGTTCTGTACCAAAAGGGAAGTGTTGCAATTAAAACGGGACGAATTACTACGCCCTATTTCTAGAACTTTGGGTGATAGAATCCCGTGGACTACGACCTTCGATACTTCCAGCCCCATTTTAAGTAGAGCGAACAGAGCCCTCTGGCCCATAGTCTCCACGGACACCTCTCTACCATTCAAACATGCTACTCCCATGATGTGCTACAGAAGAGGACGTAACATCAAAGACCTAGTGGTACACACGAACATTTCCAGCTTGTCCAACTCACCAAAGGGGACTTTTTTATGAAAAAGACCAGGCTGCTACCATTGCTTAGGGTGCACCACCTGTAGCCACATGATTACTGGGCCCTCCTATACCCTACCCGCTACGGGTAAAAGGATATCCATTAGGCATGTCGTCTCCTGTACTTCCACGCACATTATTTATCTTATCATATGCCCCTGCAACCTTTGTTATATAGGGAAGACGATCAGGACCCTGAGGGAACGTATGGCCCTGCACCGTTCGGCCATCAAGGCCGCTATTGCAGGGACTCCCTCTGACCAGCCAGTGGCCAGACATTTCCAGGAGGCCAAACATACACTGGGAGATCTTAAATATATTATCATTGATCATGTCCCCAAGTCCATCCGGGGGGGGGGGGGGGGGGGCGATCGCGATGGCATACTACTTTGCAAGGAGGCGTCCTGGATCTACGGGCTCAACACGATCCACCCGGTGGGCCTTAATGTAAGAATGGTGTGGAGATCTTTCGGATAAATGCCGGGGAAGACACTAGCCCCCGTTTCACCCAGGCTGGCAACGAATCGGCTCCATGATAAGTGGAAATAAGGGGCACACGGACACCCTAGGACTGTTCTTTATTCATGCGTTATGTATAGCGACACTATTTGTATTGGGTCTGTTGTCGCAGCAACTCTGTACTGGGCATTACCAATGGTTACACTACACACAGTGGTTATCTATATTTACTTTCCGTCCGCTCTGCATGCGGGTACCACCAGCCCTCTCATCTCACTGGTGCCGACTAGCGGACTGTGGTCATTGTATTGGGGCAGGTTGTGGTATGTAATAGATGCACATTTGGACATTGACCGTTATGGGTACTTTCTATCTGTCTGTATCTTTAAGTGCTGTTTTCTTGGTCTCTCCCCTTTCCCCAGCCTCCGGTCAGCGGGCGCAGCGTCAGGCGTTGCCAGGCAACAGGCGGGCCGGGCTCAGCGCGGACGTCATGCCGTGTCATCTCCTGGCGCCTCCCCCCTCTGCCGGACCCGGAAGCTCGGGAAACGCATGCACGGGTGTTGTGGCGGGCTCTGTCTTCCTCTAAAAGGTGAGTGGGATTTTCTTTTTCTTTTGACACTTACACATCTTGAGAAAGGGGTTGAATTCCCAGAAACGTCGATGGATGTTTTGTATTGCTTAATACATTTACTTTTCTATCAGTCCCTGAGTGCCGCAGTTCGTTCATTTCTGTGTTAATACTCCTCTGAGGGCACCAGGGCATGTTGCCATTTGTGGGAGTGCCGGGCTTTTTGTGCTATATATATATATATATATATATACATATATATATTAAAGCGCAACGTAATTTGCGCTATATATGAAACTGTTAAGGGCCCTACACATTGAGCGATCCGCCGCCGAGCTGCCCGACGGCGGATACGGCCGAAGGGCGACCCGGCGGCGGGGGATCAGTAACGGGGGGAGTGAAGTTTCTTCACTCCTCACGTCACCCCGCTCCATGGAAGTGCAGGCAAATATGGACGAGATCGTCCATATTGGCCTGCATGCACAGGCGACGGGGCACCAGCGATGAACGGGGCCGCGCATCGTGCATTGCTGGTGCCTACACACTCAAAGATATGAACGGTATCTCGTTCATTAATGAACGAGATTGTTCATATCTTTGAGTATTATCGCCCAGTGTGTAGGGCCTATTAAAATATATATTTATATATTTATTTATACAAATATATAAATATGTATATCTCTCCTTCCTCCCCCACACACACCACAGTTTGTGTCTCCTTCTCTCCTTTCTCCCACACACCCCACAATCTGTCTCTCCCCAATGAATCTATGCTGCATTCCCAGCTCCCCCATCCCACCCCAAAGCCCTGTATTCCCTCACCAATACACTTTTACCCTGTGGAGAGATTCACCTGTGCTGCACTCCCCAGACCCGAACACTGCACAGAAGACCCTACCAGATGAGGCCAGTGCAGGGCACGGAAATCCTGGCCAGCGGAGCTGCTGCCATGTCCTGTAACATGCCTGCAACAGAGCTGGACCCAGAAGCTGCTGCCATGCCTGCAACAGAGATGGACCCAGAAGAGCAGACGCACACTTGTTTCGCACAGTCACTGTGTGTGAGAGGCTCCTGTCACTCTGAGGCTGTGGCCACACCGCCTACAGCTCGCTGCCCTATTTGGACAAGACGGCTCACATCCCTGCCGGGTACTTATCAGCATATACTTGGGGCCCCTCTGATCCTAGGGACCCGGTACAGTTGTCCCCTTTGTACCCCCCTGTCGCTGGCCCTGCTTATTGGATTCAGGATTTTAAAAGAGTGTAAGAAACTATTAATGGCGGTTTCTTCAGCAGCCAATAAAAGTGTGTAACAAATTTAGAAACACACCACTCCTCTCACACTGGAACTATTTAGAAACAAAAATGTTTTATATGTTGCGGATAGAGTTGGTGGAGGCTTCCTTTCAAAAGTAACAAAGCTCTCAATAATTGTTTGAGATTTGAGAGTCTTATTGACATAAGACATTAAAATCCAGTGTGACAAGGATCGCATACAGCGGGTAAAAGTTCCAAACACAAGTTTCCACAGACAGACAGTTCACAGCTGAACATCAGTAGTTACCAGCAAGTCACAGGTCACAAAACAGTTCACAGCAGATCTTCACAAACAGAGATGTAAATTCTCCAGAAGCCAACGAGGTCAGGAGCCCTGTTCCTTCTGTCTGGCACCTTTTTAAAACAAGCTGACAGGTGTCAGCAATCAAGCTTGCTGTTTCTTAAGGTGCCCACACACTGAGCGATTCGCAAACGATGCACTAGCATTAACGATTTCTCTTGAACACCCTGGCAGTCACAGACTCACAATACAGTGCAAAATATCTTAAAGATCTTGCAAAAGATCTAGCAATGGCCACATCCAGGAGCATGCTGTAGTTAACGATAGCTTCAGATCTTCCCAGCAGCAGGGAAGATCAGAGGTTACATCAAACAAGCAGCGGAGAGGCTCATCGAATCGCCATCGTTCGTGGACAATGAACAATTTGCACTTTTGTAAATTATGTATTGTTACGATGTATCGTTTTCGGACAAATCGGCCCTGAAATCGCTCACTGTGTGGGCACCATTAGACTTGACCAAATGGAATACCTGGCCTGGAATCTTTCCAACCACAACCCTGCTATTCTATATCAATGCCAGGTACAGATGTAGCCACACTCATCATTGCCGCATCACCGTGGTGATGGAGCAGCTACTGTGCCTGCGACTGTGTGCCAATGCATGCGTATGCACGCGCACACCATTAAACCCTATGGTGCGAACGCCCACTGCGGCCAGTCACCATTTCACTCGAATGGTGCAGAAATGACAGGTAAGGGAACCAAAGGTGCCCTAATCTCTGGTCAGGATGCTGTCTTTTGACACACTGGGCGTTCCTGCCAATACGTTTTTACCGCAGCATGGATTCTTAGCCAAAAGAACCTTAACTCTATTCATGTGAAAGTTTTCTCTTATCCTAAATGACCGCCCCATAAAAGTGTATGCGCTGCCCTCAGTACCAACTGCTCTTGTTTCCTTGGGACCAGTAACTGCTCTATGTTTTTTTCTTGCAGATAAGCAACCCAGTACAATCATTTTTAGAACATAAAATATTGTGTGCCTACAGGTGGCAAGGCAGTTTCTATTTTACCATTTACAATGACAACATTCTCAAATGCATTTATAAGATTTTGATCTTGAGCAAAGTTCTCAAAAGGAGACATTTTTATCAACGGGTGACCAGTTAGTCTCTAAACCAGTTACTTCTCACTGTTCACCAGCCAAGGATGGTTTTATGGACACAGCACTCTGTCTCATCATGGTTCCCGTTTTCATAGGCTCCTTACCCATTGGGTCTCTACTGCTGTCGTGCCAAGTAATTACCTCTTGTAAGAGTGGAAAATCACAACCCAAGATCAAAGGATGGGAATACCTAGGAGCTACCGCAGCTACTATTTTTAAGTGGTCGTCATTTTAACACCATCTGCAGTTGCACTCAAGGTTATTCTATCACAACTCCATGGATACACAATACCTTGACCGAGGGTAAAACTTGGTCAGCCCCTTTTGGAACTCGTTTAGCCAAAATAATAGACAGTTCGCAATCTGTATCCACCAAGGCACAGACCTCCCGACCTTCAATCTGGGCAGTTATGCGAAACAAAGTGGTTACTGCGGGGAGATATTTCCTGCAAACATGCTAACAACAGGTCCAGTGGATTTACCTGTGCTAGGGGTGAATTTACTAAGATGGGAGTTCTATTTAAGATGGGATGTTGCCCATAGCAACCAATCAGATTCTTCTTCTCATTTATCTAGCACCTTCTAGAAGATAATACCTGGAAACTGATTGGTTACTATGGGCAACACCCTATCTTAAATAGAACTCCCATCTTAGTAAATTTACCCCTTATAGTTTATTGGCTCATTCCAGTTTGGGCAGTCCTGGCATACATGACCAGGCTCACTAAAGTCTGCAGCGATCCAGTCTGAATGAACCCCCATACATTAGCCTCACTGCACCATGCAGCATGAGATTTGGTGTGTATTTTAATTCATGGCATGTACAGCAAATCCAGGACTGTTAGTTGGTGCATTTAGAAATGTTTGCAACATTTTCAGTGATGAGGGCTGCTAATAATCAGAGGGTGTTCTCTCTCATGGTGTTTCAGCTTCCGTGCCACTTAGTCTTATGCGGTCTCGAAGCACCTGCTGGGCCCTGACATTTGCACTAATGTATTAAAGGTATTTTTTAGAGAGGCAGAAGAGCAAAGATGATCTCTATATACTGTAGCAGTGGTGTAAGTTCGTCGCAGGCGCCCGGAGGCAAGATAAATGTTGGTGCCCCCCCTTAGAAAGATAGAGATTGACACACACACACACACACACACACACACACACACACACACACACACACACCCTATGTCTGAAACAGCCTTCCCCCCCCTCCCCACACACGCACACAGTAACACCCATCCTGTACTTTGGGGTCTGGGTGTCTGTGATGGGAGCCGTCAGGGTGTCTTCGATGGGCAGGGTCTGAGGAGGGACAGGCAGCAGCAGAATACACAGAGGAGACTTAGGAGCCAGAAACCACCAGCAGAGACCTCCATCCTCCCTGCATAGCGGAAGCCAAAGGCCAGCAGCAGGTGACTGTAGTACTTGCACGGATAAGGGGGCAGAGGTGCACAGAAGAGTGAGACAGCTTGCACCACTAACGTATGTCAGTGGTTCTCTCTCTCCATGGCTACAAATGCCTGCTGGGACTCCTGTCCCCAACATCCCTGAGTAGTGGTGCCCACTGCAGGGCAGGAGCCCACCGGCATCTGACTCTATTGCCTCCCAGAGTTACGCCTCTGTACTGTAGTACCATAAAATCACAACAGTTTAGAATTATATGATTATGCTGAGAAGATGGGATAAAGAAGAAGAAAAAAAGTCCAGCATGTTTCCCATCTGTTTCTGCTATGCAGGAAACGGCAGCAGGTGAGACTGCAGGAACGTAATACTGGAATAGTGAGCAAAGCATACACTTCTGCTGTCTGGACTTGTTCAGCCAAGGGAACCCTGTTTTGCAGGCCCAATGAGAAAGACATATTAGAACAAAGCATATTAGGAGAAGGCTAGGCCCAATGACAGAGCGTATTAGGACAGAGCATATAGGAGAAGGCTAGGCCCAATGAAAGAGCGTATTAGAACAAAGCGTATTTGGAGAAGGCTATGCCTGATGAGATAGCATATAAGGAAAGAGCATATTAGGAGAAGGTTAAGCCCAATGAGAAAGCGTATTAGGAAACAGCATATAGGAGAATTATAGGTCCAATGAGAGAGTAAATTAGGACAGAGCATATAGGAGAAGGCTAGGCCCAATGAGAGAGCGTATTAGAACAAAGCATATTAAGAGACGGCTAGGCCCAATGAGAGAGCGTATAAGGACACAGCATACAGTAGAATTCTAGGCCCAATGAGAGAGCATATTAGAACAAAGCATATTGGGAGAAGGCTAGGTCTAATGAGACAGCGTATTAGGACAGAACATATTAGGAGAAGGCTAGGCCCAATGAAAGAGCATATTGGACAGATCCCATAGATTGTAAGCTTGCAAGCAGGCCCCTCCTACCTCTATGACTGTTTGTTTTTACCCAGTTTTGTCTTCTAATTGTGTCCAGTTGTAAAGCGCAACTGAATTTGCTGCGCTATATAAGAAACTGTTAATAAATAAATAAAATAATTGGACAGAGCATTATTAGGAGAAGGCTAGGCCCAATGAAATAGCATATTGGACAGAGCATATTAGGAGAAGGCTAGGCCCAATGAGAGATCATATTAGGTCAGAGCATATTAGAAGAAGGCTAGGCCCAATGAGAGAGCTTATTAGGTCAGAGCATATTAGAAGAAGGCTAGGCCCAATGAGAGAGCTTATTAGGGCATAAACAGTCACAGATGAGGCACAACCAAACTTGGTGTGAGAAAAAGCCATGGCCACTGCATTGTAGCACTGCGTATACAGATACAGATCCAGTCGCACACAGATATACAGATGTCACACATCAAATTGATCAGTGTAATCTAGCAAAGCAGTTTTGTCGCTTTCAGCTGTTTTATTTATGTCAATAAGATGTACAATTTGAGCAAGAAAGACACTTGACATGGCCAAGTCTCCGAGGAACTGGCACGCTGAGAAGGGCTGCTTGGCACGATTGTAGCCAAGGTGTATGAGGACTCATCAGTAAATTGGTAAAGGATCTTTAAGTGATGGTTTTATGATGTCTAGTTGACCCCATCAATAATTAGATGGCTTAATTATCAGGGCTTTTTCTCACTCTAAAGGAAAAACGTATTTTCCAAGTACTACAGCAGTACAAATCCAACACAATGCTTGAAAAAGAATTGAAAACTATTTTTTCATCTTACATTTTTTTTTATTGTCATATGGGGAGGTCTGGGGAGCATGTAAGGTTTGGGTTCAGTTACAACACATATCTGCTGCTATTCTTTAATATTACTGTAGAAGCTTTTTTTATTTATTTAAATATTTAATTGTTTTTGTGTTATAGCCGCTGAAATGAGACTTTAAATTCCACACTTGATCCCCAAACATGCTTATACAGCAGCACTAGGCTACAGAGAAATAAGTGACTTATCCTACTCAATATTTTCTCCATTATCACTCACTGCTGTAGCAATAAAGCTAAATAATGAAGATCAGTAGTATGTTTTTCACAATCATGGTAAATATAAATGTAAAAATTAGGCTCCTGTATGGGTACTCTGTCTGCAGCCATTAACAGTACATCATTACTTCCTCCACTAGCTATAAAAAGCCTGATTATACATAGACAGTAAAGTAAATATTTATTGTCTATAGGATTAGGTATGTTTACTCACACGATAAAACAATTTGTAGGAGGTACACTGATTTATGGGTTAGGAAATCAGCAATTAAATAATAGGCTCAAAATCCTCAAACAAGTATTCTGCATGGTCTGACTGGGGACAGAAAGAATAGGCACAACATTTGTACTTTCCTAGGGATCATGTCTAGGGTCCCCCACACCACATCCTAGACCAGAAATGGTGAGTACAGCGGATGCACACTAATGTATGGCACTGCAGCCTCACTCTTCTTTTTATTATTATTATCTTTTATTTATATGGCACAACAAGGGATCCGCAGCGCCCAATTACAGAGTACATAAACAAATAATCAAAACAGAAAAAAAGTGACTTAAGGCCCATACACACTTGACGATAAAATGAGCGACGTCGTTCATTTCAGCCCTCATCAACGACGTCGCTCATTATATCGTCAAGTGTGTATGCATCCGACGACCACCGATGCGCGGCCCCGCGGGACTTTAACGACCCTCGCTTATCTGTGGAGCATGTATGCTCAATTTCCACTACGGTCGTTACCAACCAGAGACGTCGTTGAATGTGTATGGTGTGAACGACCAATGACCAACGACCAAGCCACTGTTCACCAGCCCTGTTCCCAGCTCATTATTTTAATAAACTGTTCAGCTTGAATGCTTCAACGATGAATGGTCTTTGGTCTTTGGTCGTTAGTCTTTGGTCTTTGGTCGTTGGTAGTGTGTATGCTCATGTCGTTTGCTCAGCTGTTCAAGGGAAGTTCAAGGGAAGTCGTTAACGATGGTCGTTAACGACGTGTGCATCGTCAAGTGTGTATGGGCCTTTACAGTTGAAGACAATATAGGACAAGTACAGGGTAAATAAACATACAGTTGCTACAGCAGCAGATGACACTGGAATAAGTATCAAGTGGCAGAAGACTGCTGGATGTGGTACAGTTAAAGATTATTAAAGTAAGAAAAGGATAAGCACGTGAGGTAAGAGGGCCCTATTCATGAGAGCTTACATTCTAAAGGGGAGGGGTAGACAGACAGGGGTGACACAGATGGGGTAGACAGAGAGCAGGGGTTTAGGATGAGAGTTGGCAGGGTTTGGTGAAGAAGTGGGTCTTGAGACCCGTTTGAAGTTTTATAGAGAGGTGGAGAGTCTGAGGGGGAGAGGTAGGGAATTCCAGAGAAGGAAGAAGCATATGAAAAATCTTAGAGGTAGGAGTGGGAGTAATCAGTAGGCAGGAGAGTCGTTGTGCATTAGCAGAGAGAAGAGGACAGGTGGAAGTGTAAAGGGAGATAAAGTCAGAGATGTTCAGAGATGTAAATGGGAGAGGAGTGGGTGAGTGCTTTGTAAGTTAGTGTGAGAAGTTTGAATTGGATTTTAAAAGGGAAGTGAATCCAGTAAAGGGCTTGTAGGAGAGGAGAGGTGGACGTAATGCTTTTGGTGAGGAAGATGAACCGGGCTGCAACATTGAGGATAGACTGGAGTGGAGAGAGACATTTGTCAGGGATAACAGTCAGGAGGAGATTACAGTAGTCCAGTCTGGAGATGACCAGTGAGTGGATAAGAGTCTCAGTAGCATCCTGGGTCAGAAAGGATCTGATCCTGGAAATATTTTTTAGATGAAAATGGCAGGTTTGTGAGAGGTGCTGAATGTGTGGTTTGAAGGAGAGGGAGGAGTCAAGGATTACTCCAAGACAGCGCACTTGGGGGCTAGAGGAGATAGTTGTGTCATCAATAGATAATTAAATTGTGGAAGGTGAGGGTATGTGGGACGGTGGGAAGATGATCAACTCTGTCTTAGACATCTTAAGTTTAAGAAAGCACTGGGACATCCAGGAAGAGATAGCAGAGACACAGCTGGAGATACGAGTGAGGAGAGCTGGGGAGAGGTCCGGGAGGAAAGGTAGATTTGAGTATCATCAGCATAGAGATGATATTGGAAGTCAAAAGAACTGAGCTCACCTAAAGAGGATTTATAGAGACAGAAAAGGAGAGGACCAAGAACAGGACCTTGGGAGAAACCTTCAGTTAGTGGAAGTGGGGGGGAGGTGGAGTCATAAGAGGAGACAGAAAATGAACAGTCAGAGAGGTAGGAGGACAGCCAGGAGAGGGCAGTATCACACAGACCAATGGAGTGAAGGATTTGCAGTAGGAGAGGGTGGTCCACAGTGTCAAAAGCAGCAGAGAGGTTAAGAAGAATAAGCAGAGAGTAGTGGCCCTTAGATTTGTCAGCATGGAGGTCTTTCCCAGGCATTTATTTGTATTCTTTTCCCAGAACAGACAGATGACTGCATATAGAGCGCTTAATGCTTGCTGCAAATGACGTAGCTGACAGACATATCGTGGGTACACACCCACCAACAGGCTCACAATATATTGGATGTTCAATTGAACGTCCGATATATCGCTCAGTGTGTACCCAGCTTTACAGCAGTGCAACTACTTTTAAGTCACAATAAAGATTCCATCCATGATCCTTATACTTGATTCCCTCCAACAACACAGCCATACTTTCATAGGTTTCTGTGATGTGCACTGCATAGGTCAGAGTCACTAAAGGGAGTTTGTACCCATTATGGAATAACACTGTTTTCACACTACACTCTCAGGAATAAATAGTCGCCACATTGTGCTAAACATCAAACTCAATCATTAAACCGTTAACATCAGTACACCAACACACATTGATTTTTTTCATCTCAGAAAATGTGGCCAAAGTAAAGTTTTTCTACTTTCTACCTTGAGCAAGCAAACAACATGACATCCAATGCTAAGAGGAGAGTTCTGTCCCAAGACCAGCACATGGAAAGGAATGAGTAAGATGAAGAGATACAGGTAGATTCTGATGACATAGAGAATGAGGAGTCTGGGCAGGATGTGTACCCCATAGCGCAGGCAGAAGGGAATCTTGCCGAGCACTTACTGTGATTAAATACTTTAGTTTTCAATATTCAATTTTTCCAAATATTTGAAAAACCTTATGTGATATCAAATTTTTGATGGAATATTTGAATTCTATGCACACATTTACATGGAAATTTATATATATCATGTCAGCTGCAAAATGTCTGTTGGGTAGTGTTATTATCTGAAGGTGGAAAACCCCTTTTACAGATAAGTACAAATCATAATTTTCCCCGGGTTATGTTGTTAATTGCATGAACTCAGATGAAATTATAATTGACCTTATGTATGTGAATGTCAACTTTTCCACTGTATGTGTATTATGTTGTGACTGATTGCAGTTCTCAAACATAATTATTGTACGCTTTTATGTGAATTTTTGTTTCAGAAACTCTAAATTTTTTTTTTTTTAACAGGTCGTCATGATCCAGGAGCAGGCAGAGCCACCAGGAGAACAGGGCACTTCCTGTTGGGCTGGACACCTTCTCTCACCAGCGCCAATGACTGGACCAGCAGCTGCTGCCACACACACTCAGGGCACTGCTCTCTGTGCTGTGCCTGCATCCAAACATCACAGCAGTAACAGGTAGCCTGTGCGGGCTCAGTGTACTACACACACACTGGCCGTGCAGGCTACAGGGGTAGAGGTGGGTGAACACAAAGGCATGATCCACTCTAATGGGCCCTACATACATGACGATCCGCCGCCGAGCTGCCCGACGGCGGATACGGCCGACGAGCGACCCGGCGGCGGGGGGGCAGTGACGGGGGGAGTGAAGTTTCTTCACTCCCCCCGTCACGCGGCTCCATTGAAGTGCAGGCAAATATGGACGAGATCGTCCATATTGGCCTGCATGCACAGCCGCGCATCGTTCATCGCTGGAGCCTCCACACTGAAAGATATGAACGAGTTCTCGTTCATTTATGAACGAGATCGTTCATATCTTTCAAAAAATCGGCCAGTGTGTAGGGCCTATAAGTGATACCTGATATTTACAGAGTGCCACGTGAGGGTGTGATGGAGGAGGGGAAGTGCCCAAGGTGTAAGGGAAGAGGATGATCAGTAATTGATAAACCATTAGATCACACTGCAGCCTAGGGTTCCAAGGCTTGGGTGGACGCCAACCTTCCCTATTGAGGTATAGCCTGAGAAATCATGGACAAATTTGAGATGCACCCTGTTCCTCCCACTGCAGCATTGGCAGAGTAGAGGAGCTGGAAGGGAGCAGTCACCAGGACTGGAAGGAAGATGCACAGCACATATCACAGAATTTGAAGTAGCTAATACTTATAATAATCAGATAACATCAGAATAATTCTGTATTGGTTTTGAGAGCTGATGCTTTGTGGTAGACGGGAGAGGGGACTGGGAGGTATGTGAGTTGCCGGGGTAAATTGTTGATTGTATTGTTAGGAAAGGGACATATCCAATTAGCTGAGATATTTTCCTCCCAGCCTCAGGTTTTGTGAGAAAAAATACATGTTAGATGCAGAGTCTGGGGTTTAGGGGGTCATTCTTAGTTGATCGCTAGCTGCCGTGTTGTTCGCAGCGCAGCGATCAGGCTAAAAATCTGCATTTCTGCGCATGCGTATGCACCTTTGTGGTTTTGCACAGGTTCTAGCGAAGTTTTCAGTCGCACGGCCAAATGCAGGAAGAGTGACATGAAGTGGGCGTTTCTGGGTGTCAACCGACCGTTTTCAGGGAGTGCTTAGAAAAATGCAGGCGTGTCGGAGACAACGCAGGCGTGGCTGGGTGAACGCTGGGCGGGTGTGTGACGTCAAAAGCCGTCCCTCCATCGTTAGAATCAACGCACATGAAGAGTAACTACAGGGCTGGTCTTGTTTTGCACAAAATGATTTTGCAGCTGCTCTGCTGCACAAGCGTTTGCACTTCTGCAAAGAGAAAATACACTCCCCAGTGGGCGGCGACAATGCGTTTGCATGGCTGCTAAAAGTAGCTAGCGAGCGATCAACTGAGAATGACCCCCTTAATGTAGAGGAAAACTCACGGACTCCAGCATTTAAGGCGGAATCTGTTGGTTACCACATGTAACTCGTAGGGGAAAAACGGTAGAATTGAATAGCTGTGGGCATTAAACCCAGAAGCACATATTCCAGGATGTGATCTCTGTGCATTACTCAAAGTACCAAGGAAACAAGGCGACTGCAGATCACATGGCAGTGAAGGTCCAGCTGTGGCATGTACAGCAGTTGCATCACATACCGTCCTGTGAGAACTCACAGAGCAGGGTATTATAGACAGGCCGAGGTGCATAAGCTAAGCATTCTTTGCGAGTTGAATGGTGCAAAGAACACAGGCAGTGGAAGAAGGCATTATGGGCCTACTGTATTTATTAGAGCGGGCGATATGGCTAATATTATCATGGCATAAAGCCTTTTTATGTGGGATTAAATGAAAACAGGATTATTTCTGGGGTGTCTCCCACTGTTACAAAGTTAGTATAAAGAGAATACTGAAAACAAGTTCTATCACAAGTGAACGTTTATTTTACCTATTGAAATGTATGTTAAATCAGCTGGGCGCCGTCACAGAAAATCTATTGAGGTTTTTTTAGCATCATATGTCATTCCAGGGACAACACATACACAGTAGATTGGTTACAAAGCACTTCATGAGAATGTATACAGACACTTTACAGAATGCTGCATTACAGCACTGAGGTTTATCTGTACTGTAAGTCAATAATGGTTTTACAGAATGTATAAATTAGCAGCAGAAAGAGGAGCTCATAAGTCATAGAGCAGATAACTGCAGATAAGACTGACAGAGACTATTCCCAGGTGCTGGGAGAGGGGGCTCCTTAATAAGGGGGAGGGGGATATAGCCTGTGTTCTCATCTCGGTTTTCCTGCAGAAGAAAGGGATTTGATGATTAGACTATAAAATAAACATATATAACATAAAACATTATACACATTACATTACATAATGCACACATAATATTATATCACAAAGTAATCACTATAGTAGGGGCAGAGTAAGTTGTGTAGGGGCGCAAGGGCAACTACGTTGTGTTGGGCCTTGGCAATAAAATTGTAAAATCATATACAACATAACTGGGTCTCCATAATCATTTCATAGATGAAGCTACAGTAGTCCCAGGGGATGTGGCTGCTATGAGGCCAGGACCGAATCCCAGGGCCTAGCCATCACCCTGCAACCAGTTACACTACAAGATACGCGCTCACTTATGGATGGCCATTGGTGTGGTTGACATCTATAGTTACCATCGATGGCAATATGGCAAGTGGCCATCGATGATAGCCAATTATGCAGTGGATAACCATCAATGGTTTCACCAATCAATGGCCATCCTTGTTCTTTTACTGATTGGCATGTGGGCCAATCAGAACCTGCGGGTGGTGATTTCTGGGTAGTTATGCTCAGTGTCCTGGCACCTTGATTTAAAAAAAAAAGCAAAAACATTTGGTTATGTTGTGCCAAAAATGGAGGGAAACCTTATGCTGTGCCAAAAATGGAGGGGAAACCATCTGTCTCTCCTCCACTGATGGCAAAAGTATGCTACATTGGCCATAAACCTTTGATAATTATGAATCATTGATGGTCGATGGCCATCCCTACACTCACCTCCTGATCCCTGTGGGCGGCCTCTCTATCATAGCAATGTGCTGCTGCACTGCAGGCACATCTGCTCTCCTGACCGGGTCTGCCTTCCCTCACTGATGCTGTGAGTAGGTGTGGCCGTGCTGAGCCTGCTGGTACATTAGTCGTCCACGTCCACACTTCCTTCCAGCATCAGTCAGTGAGGAGAGATTACGGCAGCTGATTTCACCCCTAGGGCATCCTACCCTGTGCAACTACACCAGCCACACCACCCTTCTTAAGGCCCTGCCAGCTTTCACTTCTTAGGTGATGTTCCAAAATGCCCACTTTCTGGATGTAGTCAAAATGTCAACATTTACAATGTTGACTTTCATAATGTTGACCTCACAATGTCAATAGTTATGATGTCGACATTGCTAAAATATCGACAATGAACATGACAACATGTGCATCATGTCGACATGTTCAGAAATTAATATGAAATGTCAACATGTGAAATGCCGACATTTTGCATGGACCGGCAGCAGGTGGTTAGGATACAGTAGGTGAGGTTATGAGGTTAGGTCTAGGTTTTGGGAGGGAGGTTAGGATTAGGCACTATAAGGTGGGTTAGGGGCTAGGCATACTCATCGCTGGATCTGCTGGAAGTCCTCATCAGCTGACTGGTGGATCCAGAAGATGTCTCTGCAGCCACCAGACTCAATGAAATAAGTCAAGCACCATTAGGGACATTTTGTTGACATTGCAAGCATGTCCGTGGGCGTTCACATGGCATTTATGGGAAGTGGTCGGAAAAACGCAGATGTGTCATGGCAGTTTTTTTTGTGGCATGCATCTGACGTCAGCTGCGATTAAAAGCATGGCACCCAGTACGACTGTATTCTCATTATTCTGAGTAGCCCTGGGTCAACCACAACTGTCGATGGTACTCGATTTTTGCGATGCATTCACAATTCTGCGGCTGCATTTGCAGAATCACGAACGCATCGCTGGGCGGCTTTTTCTGTGCTAGGCGACCTTTTCAACATGCTGGGCGGCTCTTGCTGTGCGATTCTATGCAGTGGCAGGTCTGCTACAATCGCAAAACTGCAACTAAAGCTGAATGAGGTCCCATGATCTAGAAAATACAGTTTACCTGTACTATGAGCGCCTTATCAAACTGGAGTAGGCATGCACCTACAGTAGTTCTACTGCTGTGTAGCAAATTCTTTCTATAAAGAAAATAAAATTGTGAAAGTGTTTCTTGACATTTTACGACGACAATACCAGAGCACTTGAGGATTATCTGATAAATCATAAATATTTCACTACAATGTTTTTAAAGAAAAGTTTTATTGGCCATTAGAGTAAGGATTCCCAATAAGTTCCAGATGTTTAACTTGACTCAATAACAAAGTTCAGTTTAAAGAGGAATTTGCTCGTGCTCTTTTGAGCATAATGAAGAGGCCTCAGATACATTTGATGTCTCTAGAAACACTGAGTGCATAAGCCTGGAAAAGGGGCATTATAATCAAGGCCATCTTAACAGCATTGGAGGCCCTGGACAAAGCAATGCACTGGGGCCCCTAACTACCCATTCACGGGAACCAATAAAAAAAATTCATAACGTGCTGTCAGCTCTCTGATTGGTGGACAGCTCCAATCATCCACCAATCAGCATGCTGATAGCCATTCACTGTCTGACTGCATGCTTGGTGGCCTTGCCGCTCTGATTGTGTGACCACCACCCACCCCTGCTCGGGGGTCCCTAAAATAGTGGGGCCCTGGGCAGCTTCCCAGTGTGCCTATACATCAGAATGGCTCTGATTGTAACAAAGTTCCCAATTTGGGTTCCAAATTGTGAGTCACACATGTATACGTATATCCTATTGTTTCACGCTCCCAACAAGTCCTAACTGTCAGGATTGTAAATAAAACTATCACCATTACTACCTTGATTGAGAGCCGTGCATGCTTGCCATGGGTGGGCAGGAAAGTGGGGATATTTTAGGTGAGGGTATGGTTATACCCAGGGCCGGTGCTAGAGTGTTTGGCGTCCCCCTGCAAATAATAAATTTGCGCCCTCCCATCCGTAAAAAAGGGATAGCGCACACTGAAAAAAGGGGTGTGGTCACACAAGGAAGGGGCGTGACCACAATGGTACCCACAATTGAAATTACGCCACACGGTATTACAATCTTATGCACATTAACCCAAACGTAGTGCCCCTGATTCATATTATTCCACATAATAGTGCCCCTTATTCACATTTAAAATCGATTACAGGGCCAGTTCTAGATCTTGAAGACCTCAGGGCAACAGTTTCCTCTGGCCATGCTTAGAACAGGGACAGTACGCGCCGAAGGCGCGCGCCAAAAATATAGGGCCACAGAATAGTACCAGATCACATAACCCCGCACAGTACAGTCCATTAATCACATTACACCACACAACAGTGTCCGTTAGTCACATTACAGCGCACAGTAGCGACCGTCATTCACACTACACCGTACAGTAGTGTCCGTTAGTCACATTACACCGCACAGTAGTGTCCGTTAGTCACATTACACCGCACAGTAGTGTCCGTTAGTCACATTACACCGCACAGTAGTGTCCGTTAGTCACATTACACCGCACAGTAGTGTCCGTTAGTCACATAACCCCGCACAGTAGTGTCCGTTATTCACATTACACTGCACAGTAGTGTCCGTTAGTCCCACTACACCGCACAGGAGTGTCCTTTAGTCACATTACACCACACAGCAGTGTCCATTAGTCACATTACACCGCACAGTAGTGTCCGTTAGTCATATTACACCGCACAGCAGTGTCCATTAGTCACATTACACCGCACAGTAGTGTCCGTTAGTCATATTACACCGCACAGCAGTGTCCATTAGTCACATTACACCGCACAGTAGTGTCCGTTAGTCATATTACACCGCACAGCAGTGTCCATTAGTCACATTATACTGCACAGTAGTGTCCGTTAGTCTTATTACACCGCACAGCAGTGTCCATTAGTCACATTAGACCACACAGTAGTACCCTTATACACCTTACGCCATACAGGAGAGCCGCTATTACACATTACGCTAAAGTAGAGCTCATTATACACATTATGCCAGGTACAGCCCATTATAGACATTATGAAGGTAATTGAGATCCTGCAGCAATAGCGGCCCTCAGCGCAATTTGCCAGTGGCAGCAAACTGTGCATGCGCAGTGGGCGTGAGGCCACACACATTGCGGTTGCTTCCCCTATGGCTGCGACCACAATGTGATTGATAGGCAACAGCGTAGCGGTGTTAAGTTGTTGCTGGGGTGACGACGGAAAAATGGGGGCAGGCCGGGACGTGACACACAGCCGCTCCCCCCAAAAAATGGCTGCTTACCAGGCTGCGCTGCCAGGGGTCAACCTTAGATCAGATGCGTCCTCAATCAAATTTTGGATGCATTGGGAGGCGGCGCCACACATGCTGGGTGGCCTTGCCTTGTGCTGGCTGCTCTCAGCATGTGCAGAGATGAACGCAGATCCGGCTGCGTATGCATCCATCGTTCATCTCTGAATAACCCCCTATGCCAGGTACAGCCCTCATTCCCTCCACAGTGCGGCCCCGTTACCTGCAGGAGGTCCCAGCTCAGGCGCTGCTCCTCCTCTTCCTTCTCTGCCTCCGGTTTCTTGCAGGCTCTGTTACTTCAGCAGCAACGGCTGAAGGATGTCGACAGTGATGCCGAGGGGAAGGGGGGGGGGGCGGTTACTAATTACCCGGGCCTGGGAATTATGGAGTGGCCCTGGTCTGCAACACTCCCACCACCATCCTTCTTTACTGGGCAGCAGCATAAGGCTCTCATCCTGGGAGCACAGAACATGCTGCTAATGCTGAGCCTCTGCCTGTCCCTGTCCAGGTGGGGTGTGTGTGTGGGGGGGGAATGCTCCCACACCAAACTGACCCTGCCTGAGGGGCAGAGGGCTGGGGGCACAGGGATCATCAGGCACTATAAAGATTTTTTTGTTACTTTTTCCATAAGGGGGCGTGGCCACGCCGGCCGCAATTAGGCCACGCCCCCAATACAATTCGAATCGAAGCGCGGGAGGTCGGCGGCGGCAGCGGAGCTGTGTGAGGGGTGAGTCTGCACTGTGCACACTGCCTGCAGTCTTACTGGGGAGGAGGAGGGTGAAGGAGCCGCACTACCCGCTGCCAGCGCCGCTACCTGTCATCCAGTCTGACAGGTACAGCGGCAGCCGGCAGCAGCAGGGTAGCAGAGCAGGGAGAGCGCCTCTTCACCTCAGCGCCTCCCTGCACTGCATACCCTTGCTGAGCAGGTAGCGCCGGCTCTGGTTATACCCCCCATCAAGAACCCCATACTGTCCTGATTTGAAAAATTGGTAACATTTCAAAAGGTAAAATACAGACTATTGAACCACTTAAGTGGCTAATATTTTTTTTTCAATAACCACTCAGGAACTAGTAGGTTTTTTATGATTGAATTAGGTCAAAAACATGAATTTATAAAACTTATCCAACAAAAAAAAAAATATTTTAAAACACAGTATACCATAAAAATAGCAATGTTTATGGTATATTGTATATGAACTTTAAACACTTTTAAACTATTTAACTATCCCTTATTGTTGGTCACAGGAACAGCATAACCAAAAAGACGCATACAATAAGGATTAAT
The DNA here is from genome assembly GCF_028390025.1 of Pseudophryne corroboree. Taxonomy (NCBI): domain Eukaryota; kingdom Metazoa; phylum Chordata; class Amphibia; order Anura; family Myobatrachidae; genus Pseudophryne; species Pseudophryne corroboree. The sequence continues at coordinate 230,935,522 of NC_086446.1, forward strand.
AGTAATTTCTCTGACGTCCTAAGTGGATGCTGGGGACTCCGTCAGGACCATGGGGAATAGCGGCTCCGCAGGAGACAGGGCACAAAAGTAAAAGCTTTAGGATCAGGTGGTGTGCACTGGCTCCTCCCCCTATGACCCTCCTCCAAGCCTCAGTTAGGTTTTTGTGCCCGGCCGAGAAGGGTGCAATCTAGGTGGCTCTCCTAAAGAGCTGCTTAGAGTAAAAGTTTTATTAGGTTTTTTATTTTCAGTGAGTCCTGCTGGCAACAGGCTCACTGCAACGAGGGACTTAGGGGAGAAGAAGTGAACTCACCTGCGTGCAGGATGGATTGGCTTCTTAGGCTACTGGACACTAGCTCCAGAGGGACGATCACAGGTACAGCCTGGATGGGTCACCGGAGCCGCGCCGCCGACCCCCTTGCAGATTCTGAAGAGAGAAGAGGTCCAGAAATCGGCGGCTGAAGACTTCTCAGTCTTCATGAGGTAGCGCACAGCACTGCAGCTGTGCGCCATTGCTCTCAGCACACTTCACACCAACGGTCACTGAGGGTGCAGGGCGCTGGGGGGGGGCGCCCTGGGCAGCAATGAAAATACCTATACTGGCTAAAAATACATCACATATAGCCTCTGGGGCTATATGGATGTATTTAACCCCTGCCAGGTTGTCAGAAAAACGGGAGAAGAAGCCCGCCGAAAAGGGGGCGGGGCCTATTCTCCTCAGCACACAGCGCCATTTTCCCTCACAGAACTGCTGGTGGGAAGGCTCCCAGGCTCTCCCCTGCACTGCACTACAGAAACAGGGTTAAAACAGAGAGGGGGGGCACTTATTTGGCGATATGATTATATATTAAGATGCTATAAGGGGAAAACACTTATATAAAGGTTGTCCCTGTATAATTATAGCGTTTTGGTGTGTGCTGGCAAACTCTCCCTCTGTCTCCCCAAAGGGCTAGTGGGGTCCTGTCCTCTATCAGAGCATTCCCTGTGTGTGTGCTGGGTGTCGGTACGTGTGTGTCGACATGTATGAGGACGATGTTGGTGAGGAGGCGGAGCAATTGCCTGTAATGGTGATGTCACTCTCTAGGGAGTCGACACCGGAATGGATGGCGTATTTAGGGAATTACGTGATAATGTCAACGCGCTGCAAGGTCGGTTGACGACATGAGACGGCCGGCAAACAAATTAGTACCTGTCCAGGCGTCTCAAACACCGTCAGGGGCTTTAAAACGCCCATTTACCTCAGTCGGTCGACACAGACACAGACAGGGACACTGACTCCAGTGTCGACGGTGAAGAAACAAACGTATTTTCCTTTAGGGCCACACGTTACATGTTAAGGGCAATGAAGGAGGTGTTACATATTTCTGATACTACAAGTACCACAAAAAAGGGTATTATGTGGGGTGTGAAAAAACTACCTGTAGTTTTTCCTGAATCAGATAAATTAAATGAAGTGTGTGATGATGCGTGGGTTTCCCCCGATAGAAAATTATTGGCGGTATACCCTTTCCCGCCAGAAGTTATGGCGCGTTGGGAAACATCCCTTAGGGTGGATAAGGCGCTCACACGCTTATCAAAACAAGTGGCGTTACCGTCTCCAGATACGGCCGCCCTCAAAGAGCCAACTGATAGGAGGCTGGAAAATATCCTAAACAGTATATACACACATACTGGTGTTATACTGCGACCAGCGATCACCTCAGCCTGGATGGGCAGCGCTGGGGTGGCTTGGTCGGATTCCCTGACTGAAAATATTGATACCCTTGACAGGGACAGTATTTTATTGACTATAGAGCATTTAAAGGATGCATTTCTATATATGCGAGATGCACAGAGGGATATTTGCACTCTGGCATCAAGAGTAAGTGCGATGTCCATATCTGCCAGAAGATGTTTATGGACACGACAGTGGTCAGGTGATGCAGATTCCAAACGGCACATGGAAGTATTGCCGTATAAAGGGGAGGAGTTATTTGGGGTCGGTCCATCGGACCTGGTGGCCACGGCAACAGCTGGAAAATCCACCTTTTTACCCCAAGTCACATCTCAGCAGAAAAAGACATCGTCTTTTCAGCCTCAGTCCTTTCGTCCCCATAAGGGCAAGCGGGCAAAAGGCCAGTCATATCTGCCCAGGGATAGAGGAAAGGGAAGAAGACTGCAGCAGGCAGCCCATTCCCAGGAACAGAAGCCCTCCACCGCTTCTGCCAAGTCCTCAGCATGACGCTGGGGCCGTACAAACAGGTGCGGTGGGGGGTCGTCTCAAGAGTTTCAGCACGCAGTGGGCTCACTCGCAAGTGGACCCCTGGATCCTACAAGTAGTATCCCAGGGGTACAGATTGGAAATTCGAGACGTCTCCCCCTCGCAGGTTCCTGAAGTTTGCTTTACCAACGTCTCCCTCCGACAGGGAGGCAGTATTGGAAACAATTCACAAGCTGTATTCCCAGCAGGTGATAATCAAAGTACCCCTCCTACAACAAGGAAAGGGGTATTATTCCACACTATATTGTGGTACTGAAGCCAGATGGCTCGGTGAGACCTATTCTAAATCTGAAATATTTGAACACTTACATACAAAGGTTCAAATCAAGATGGAGTCACTCAGAGCAGTGATAGCGAACCAGGAAGAAGGGGACTATATGGTGTCCCTGGACATCAGGGATGCTTACCTCCATGTCCCAATTTGCCCTTCTCACCAAGGGTACCTCAGGTTCGTGGTACAGAACTGTCACTATCAGTTTCAGACGCTGCCGTTTGGATTGTCCACGGCACCCCGGGTCTTTACCAAGGTAATGGCCGAAATGATGATTCTTCTTCAAAGAAAATGGACGATCGCCTGATAAGGGCAAGGTCCAGAGAACAGTTGGAGGTCGGAGTAGCACTATCTCAAGTAGTTCTACGACAGCACGGGTGGATTCTAAATATTCCAAAATCGCAGCTGTTTCCGACGACACGTCTACTGTTCCTAGGGATGATTCTGGACACAGTCCAGAAAAGGGTGTTTCTCCCGGAGAAGAAAGCCAGGGAGTTATCCGAGCTAGTCAGGAACCTCCTAAAACCAGGAAAAGTGTCAGTGCATCATTGCACAAGGGTCCTGGGAAAAATGGTGGCTTCTTACGAAGCGATTCCATTCGGCAGATTTCACGCAAGAACTTTTCAGTGGGATCTGCTGGAAAAATGGTCCGGATCGCATCTTCAGATGCATCAGCGGATAACCCTGTCTCCAAGGACAAGGGTGTTTCTTCTGCGGTGGCTGCAGAGTGCTCATCTACTAAAGGGCCGCAGATTCGGCATTCAGGACTGGGTCCTGGTAACCACGGATGCCAGCCTGAGAGGCTGGGGAGCAGTCACACAGGGAAAAAATTTCCAGGGAGTGTGATCAAGTCTGGAGACTTCTCTCCACATAAATATACTGGAGCTAAGGACAATTTACAATGCTCTAAGCTTAGCAAGACCTCTGCTTCAAGGTCAGCCGGTATTGATCCAGTGGGACAACATCACGGCAGTCGCCCACGTAAACAGACAGGGCGGCACAAGAAGCAGGAGGGCAATGGCAGAAACTGCAAGGATTCTTCGCTGGGCGGAAAATCATGTGATAGCACTGTCAGCAGTGTTCATTCCGGGAGTGGAAAACTGGGAAGCAAACTTCCTCAGCAGGCACGACCTCCACCCGGGAAAGTGGGGACTTCATCGGGAAGTCTTCCACATGATTGTGAACCGTTGGGAAAGACCAAAGGTGGACATGATGGCGTCCCGCCTGAACAAAAAACTGGACAGGTATTGCGCCAGGTCAAGAGACCCTCAGGCAATAGCTGTGGACGTTCTGGTAACACCGTGGGTGTACCAGTCGGTGTATGTGTTCCCTCCTCTGCTTCTCATACCCAAGGTACTGAGAATTATAAGACGTAGAGGAGTAAGAACTATACTCGTGGCTCCGGATTGGCCAAGAAGGACTTGGTACCCGGAACTTCAAGAAATGCTCACAGAGGACTCATGGCCTCTGCCGCTAAGAAGGGACTTGCTTCAGCAAGTACCATGTCTGGTGCCTCCAGTGGCACTGTGGGATCTCAACGTAGTTCTGGGATTCCTCAAATCACATTGGTTTAAACCGCTCAAATCTGTGGATTTGAAATATCTCACATGGAAAGTGACCATGCTGTTGGCCCTGGCCTTGGCCAGGCGAGTGTCAGAATTGGCGGCTTTGTCTCACAAAAGCCCATATCTGATTGTCCATTCGGACAGGGCAGAGCTGCGGACTCGTCCCCAGTTTCTCCCTAAGGTGGTGTCAGCGTTTCACCTGAACCAGCTTATTGTGGTACCTGCGGCTACTAGGGACTTGGAGGACTCCAAGTTGCTAGATGTTGTCAGGGCCCTGAAAATATAGGTTTCCAGGACGGCTGGAGTCAGGAAAACTGACTTGCTGTTATCCTGTATGCACCCAACAAACTGGGTGCTCTTGCTTCTAAGCAGACGATTGCTAGTTGGATGTGTAGTACAATTCAGCTTGCACATTCTGTGGCAGGCCTGCCACAGCCAAAATATGTAAATGCCCATTCCACAAGGAATGTGGGCTCATCTTGGGCGGCTGCCCGAGGGGTCTCGGCTTTACAACTTTGCCGAGCTGCTACTTGGTCAGGGGCAAACACGTTGAAAAATTCTACAAATTTGATACCCTGGCTGAGGAGGACCTGGAGTTCTCTCATTCGGTGCTGCAGAGTCATCCGCACTCTCCCGCCCGTTTGGGAGCTTTGGTATAATCCCCATGGTCCTGACGGAGTCCCCAGCATCCACTTAGGACGTCAGAGAAAATAAGAATTTACTTACCGATAATTCTATTTCTCGTAGTCCGTAGTGGATGCTGGGCGCCCATCCCAAGTGCGGATTGTCTGCAATACTTGTACATAGTTATTGTTACAAAAATCGGGTTATTATTGTTGTGAGCCATCTTTTCAGAGGCTCCGCTGTTATCATGCTGTTAACTGGGTTCAGATCACAGGTTGTACAGTGTGATTGGTGTGGCTGGTATGAGTCTTACCCGGGATTCAAAATCCTTCCTTATTGTGTACGCTCGTCCGGGCACAGTATCCTAACTGAGGCTTGGAGGAGGGTCATAGGGGGAGGAGCCAGTGCACACCACCTGATCCTAAAGCTTTTACTTTTGTGCCCTGTCTCCTGCGGAGCCGCTATTCCCCATGGTCCTGACGGAGTCCCCAGCATCTACTACGGACTACGAGAAATAGAATTATCGGTAAGTAAATTCTTATTATTAATATCCAAAAAACAACCCATGGTATTCCGATTCATTAGAAAACTTGTTACATAGTAAAATGAATAATAATAATTTTATTTATTTAGTGCTCTTTCTCCAATAGGACTCAAGGAAATCATGACACGCTGGAGCGGGGGGGACGGGGGCAGAGGCTCTGCTGTTATGCTGTATACCTCTGGCAGCTTGCACCTCTCTGCAGCCACCAGGTATACACTGGGGCCAGCGGTGCAAGTATGCGGGTATGCTCAGGTACGGAGTACCCTTAGGAATTTGGCAGCGGGTACGCAGTACCACCTGCCACACACTTTGCCATTACTACAATTATAATGTGCCACAAAGCAACAAGACCATGGTGCTTGGCAGCATGACGGCTCCTCCCACTTTGTCATGGTTACTGGGAGTGTGACAGTGGCTGTATTTTTCTGTCATAATGGAGGCATTACTATATATTGTTATTAAATTGGGGGCATTAATATATATTTCTATTATACTGGGGGTATCACTATATATGTCTATTATAATGGAGGCATTACTATATATTGTTATTAAATTGGGGGCATTACTATATATTTCTATTATATTAGGGCAGGGATGGCCAAACCAGTCCTCGAGATCTACCAACAGTACACATTTTCCAAACCACCTAGCTAGTGCACAGGTGTAGTCATTACTAATTAAGATGTGCTGCATTCATTCCTAACTGACAATTCTACAGATCTCCAGGAGGCCTGGCAAACACGAACTGTTGGTAGATCTCGAGGACCGGTTTGGCCATCCCTGTACTAGGGGTATCACTATATATTTCTATTATACTGGAGGCATTACTATATATTTTTAGCCTTGCCTCCAGATTCCACATAAAAAGGGGCTGTGTCGTGTGGCCACGCCGCTAGTGTCATGTAGCCACTCCCACTAGCAGCATGTGGCCACACCCCCTCCCAACACACACCCACACCCATTTTTCGCCACTCAGTACCACTAAGAAAATATTTCTACTTGCACCACTGACTGGGGCTGAGAGTTGCTTTGAGAACATTTGCCGGGTGGCTGCTGATCTCTGAATCCACTGAGTATACAATGGAGCTGGGAGCTTCTTTTTCAACATTTACCTGGTGGCTGCTGCTGTCTGCACCCGCTGGTTATGCAGTGTAGCTGATAGATGCTTTCAGTTAATTTACCTGGCGGCTGGTGATCTTTGCAGCTGACAGGATATACTGAGGCATTGCACTACTGTGATTGCATTTCCCCATTTGCTTCTCCTCTTTGGAGCTATTGGGGAGGGGAATAGTACCGCCTCGCTGGCTAATCACTGTGACCAGCAGTGATAGGTACACACTGGGAGAGGAGCTATGGGTGAAAAGAGGCCGGGAGGTCCCACTGAGACCGGCGGCTGTAGGATGATCTTCCAAGTCACCCAGTGGGCGTTTCTATCAGGAAAAACCTTGCCTGTCGTGGTCTCGTGGTCATCTTATGGGACCACATCAGGTAAATGGTTAAGGAGTTCATTTAGAGTCCAACAGCTTGTAACAAATGTAGCCATAAAACAGAGTTGTCAACCTGTTATTTGATTTTATCTGGACATATTGTGGGTTTATGGTCCATTAACTAAAGACACAATAAAACTAATGTGATGTCTGGCATCATCCTAATTACTACATTTTGCAAAACTCCCTTTCATTCCAATTTTCTCTTAAAAAAACTTGCAAAATGCAATATACCGTATATACTCGAGTATAAGCCGACTTTTTCAGCACTTTTTTTTGTGCTGAAAAAGCCACCTCGGCTTATACTCGAGTCAGTCAGTGTGACAGGCAGTGCAGTGTGAAGGAGGGACACGGAGCGCACAGCGCGCGCCTCTCCTGTGTCCCTCCTGTGTCCCTCCTGCATCTCCGGCGGCAGCGGCGGGTCTATTAAAGGAAGTACCCGTTCGTGACCTCTGATCACGAACCGGCACTTCCTTTAATAGACCCGCCGCGGCCGCCGGAGATGCAGGAGGGACACAGGAGAGGCGCGCGCTGTGCGCTCCGTGTCCCTCCTTCAGAAGACAGCGCGGGATCGACGGAGGGGTAAGTAACAGGCACTGGGGGAGCATATTTGGCACTTGGGGAGGGGGCATATCTGGCAGCATGAGGGGGCATATCTGGCAGCATGAGGGGCATATGTGGCAGCATGAGGGGCATATGTGGCAGCATGAGGGCATATCTGGCACTGTGGGGCATATTTGGCAGCATGAGGGCATATCTGGCACATCTGGCACTGTGGGGCATATTTGGCAGCATGAGGGCATATCTGGCACATCTGGCACTGTGGGGCATATTTGGCAGCATGAGGGCATATCTGGCACTGTGGGGCATATTTGGCAGCATGAGGGCATATCTGGCACTGTGGGGCATATTTGGCAGCATGAGGGCATATCTGGCAGTATGAGGGCATATCTGGCACTGTGGGGGCATATCTGGCACTGAGGGGCATATCTGGCAGTATGAGGGCATATCTGGCAGTATGAGGGCATATCTGGCAGTATGAGGGCATATCTGGCACTGTGGGGGCATATCTGGCACTGAGGGCTGTGTATGGCTAGAGCTGCATTTCCTACCCTAGGCTTATACTCCAGTCAATAAGTTTTCCCAGGTTTTTGTGGTAGAATTAGGTGCCTCGGCTTATATTCGGGTCGACTTATACTCGAGTATATACGGTAAGTTATTGTTCTACTAACATGCAGACCCTAGTTTTTGTGTTGTATAAATACATTTAGGGGACAAAACAGGTGAAAAATGCCAAATGGCATGTGTCCATATTTATTTTGAGTTTCATATAAAATCAGTGCAACTAAAAATAAACAACCACATGAAGATATTCAAGGTGCCAGGTGAACTTGATGATAATGAATGGTGTTTTAATGTGTAAAAATACATTATATATATATATATATATATATATATATATATATATATATAGGGATTGGTGCAGGAAAGAGGGTTTTGTGTTCTTGGAACACTGGGCGGACTTCTCAGTCAGGCGCCATCTTTTTTGTTGCGATGTATTGCACCTGAATGAGGAGGGAGCTGCGGTGCTGGCGGGTAGGATGGTTAGAAGATTGGAGGAGCTTTTAAACTAGGTGCCTGGGGGAAGGGTTTAGTTAGAAGCTACGGGTCAAACAGTGAGAACAGGAAAGATGGGGGTAGTGAATAAATTGGGGAGGAGAAGGGGGGAGTGAAATTTCATCCGGCAAGGCCAAGGGTCTCTGCATGGGTATGGACACCGGAATTACTGACTCGGGTTTTGCCCAAGATATTCCAAATTTATTACATACTGATGATTATTGTACAACAATACGGTATATAGAAAGTGATGACCATAGCATAAGGGAAGATACTAACATCAGGGGGAGGGGTATAGATAGCAGTAAGGAAGGCTGTATTAAGTATGAAGAGGGTGGAAAGGGAGGGAGGAGATTATCAGTAGGGAAGAGTAATTCTAGAAATGCACTTGTAAATATAGATAAGATACCTGTTATGAACCACAGGTAGTGGTTCATTCCTATTCTATGTTTATAGTTGTCTTGCAGGCCAGGATTTCCCGTTGCTCTGGTTTGAGAAGACTCTTGTTTGCTGCCGGTGGTGAGTCTGTGTGATTGCAGCTTGTTCCCATGTGTTCAGCCTCACCTGTCTGGTGATTGCACCTCTCAGTTGTGCAGCAGGGCAGCTGCACGACATAATTAATTAAGACTCTCTGTTATAGTCTGGCTCAGTGCAATTCACAGACGCTGGTGATATTTCCAGAGTTCCAGAGTTCTTGAGTTCTGAGCTAGTCCCTTCCAGTTCCTGAGCTCCTGTCTAGCAGTGTCTGTCTAGCTGCTTCCAGTGTCGGTTCCAGTGTCCGTTCCAGTGTCCGTTCCCGTGTCCTGCCGTGAATCGTTCCTGTCCAGAAGTCCTGTGGCTTTGTCTGTGCCTGGTCGAGTGTCTGGCTTCTTAGTGTCCACCGGTCTGTCCTTTGGGATTCTGCCTGTCCACCAGTTCTGAGAGTCTGTGTCGGCTGCATTGGGGGTTCCTGTCCGTTTGCCAGTATTTGTACCGGTTCCGTGAGTAGCGGCTTTGCCGCGTCCGTCGGCCTAGGCCGCAGTATTCTTTGGTTATATTTTGTTACTGGTGTTTTGCAGAGGGTTCTGCTTATGCTGTCACCGCCGGTACACAACAGTGTTGTGTCGGCGTGTGGACAGCATTTCCTTTGTTGTTCTTTCTCTTTGGCGGCGTGCCGCACATATATTTAGTTTTAGGGTTGTTAGTAGCCCCTAGCCTTCTGTTTGCTTTAGTTAGAGGTCCCCTTGTTATTATCCTGTCTCGGTTCACGCCTTGTCTCACTCTAAGACCTGGGGGCATCGGAGTTGGGCAGACCTAATCCGCCCTTCAAACGCGGCTGCCGTGGGCCCAAGAAACCATAGTCACTCAGGCGTGAACTGACCACACGGGTGAAACAATGGAGGTAGGGTGTAGGGGCTATTTCCACACCACACCTTATTTCAGCGTCACGTTCTGGTGCTCTGGACTCACTACGCAACATCTTCCTTGTTCTGAGCACGAGGAACCTAACATTATCACCAGCCATACAACAAAAAAGAAATAAAGCTTTTTCTTTTTTGGCCCAGTACAGTGTCTTGTCTAGAATCCAGTCCTATCTAGAATTCAGTGCGCAGAATCCAGTCCTGTCAAGAATCCAGTCCTGTCTAGAACTCAGTGTGCAGAATCCAGTCCGGTGTTTAGAATCCAGTCCTGTCTAGAATTCAGTGTGCAGAATCCAGTCCTGTCAAGAATCCAGTCCTGTCTAGAACTCAGTGTGCAGAATCCAGTCCGGTGTTTAGAATCCAGTCCTGTCTAGAATTCAGTGTGCAGAATCCAGTCCGGAGTTTAAAAATCCAGTCCAGTCTTGTCTTGTCTAGAATCTTGTCTAAGAATCTTGTCTAGAATCTTGTCTTAGAATCGTGTCTAGTCTTGTCTTGTCTAGTTTGAAATCCTCCTATGCCTACTATGCAAGCCCTGCAGGCGTCTCTCTCAGCCCTGAACTCTGCTTTCAGTGCTTTGAAACCTGAGCGGCTGGAAGTTTTGCAGCAATCCTTAAAGCAACTGCAAAACCTTCTGACCAAAATTTTGCTTATTTTGCCAGAAGTTCTTGAGAGTTCATTCTCTAAAGAGACTCTTGTTCACAGTATGGTGACAAGTGAATCCTCAGGTTTAATTAGAGAGAAAAAGTTTGAAAGTTTTCTGCGGCCCAGGCTCTCAGAAGAGGAGCGTCTGCGTCGCAGAAACTTAGATTTATGCCTATATTGTGGGGGTTAGGCCACTATCTGCAGACCTGTGAGTTGCGCAAGCCAAAGTGTGGCGACAAGTCCTGCCCTCTGGCCAAGTTGAGTCAGGATACAAGACCTACTCCTGTCTCTACTGTGGCAGAGGTACTTGTCACACAACCCACACTAAAAAGCACTCTGTCCTATAATTGGGGTCCTTGGGCTAGGGAGCCCCATTATAGATTCAGGAACCAAAGGAGAATGTTTCTCTCCTCTCTTGATTTTCCTGTTGAAGCAGAGTTGCAAGCCCCTGGAGCGGTGCCCGATGCCCGGGGTCCTGGAGTGGTGCCCGATGCCCAGGGTCCTGGAGTGGTGCCCGATGCCCAGGGTTCTGGAGTGGTGCCCGATACCCGGAGTCCTGGAGTGGTGCCCGATGCCCAGGGTCCTGGAGCGGTACCCGATGCCCAGGGTCCTGGAGCGGTACCCGATGCCCAGGGTCCTGGAGCGGTACCCGATGCCCAGAGTCCTGGAGCGGTACCCGATGCCCAGAGTCCTGGAGCGGTACCGATGCTCTAGGTTATAGAGGGACGTCGAATATTATAGCTCAGGTGTCAATACCAGAAGGGGTCTCAGAAGCTGTTACCCCAGGTAGAGACTTGAAAAACGCAACTCCAGAGAAGGTGTCTAAAACCATAGTTCTAGAAGGGAACTTGAGAAGCAAAACCCCAGAAGGGATCTTTGAAGTAATATCCCCAAGTGGGGTCTCGAGAGACAAAGCCCCAAAGAAGGGTCTAGAAGTCGCTTCCCCAGGAAAGGACTCAAGAGGCATAGCGTTAGTGGAGGTTCTGAAGGTTACAGCTTCAGCAAAAGTCCCGGAAGTCATTGTCCCGGGAGAAGTTTCGATAATTATCGACTCGGAGAGGGAGGCTGACGGCCCGGTCCCAGAGAGGGAGGCTGACGGCCCGGTCCCAGTAAAAGAATCCGCGGTGCTGACCCCAGCGGGGTTCCCGAAGGCCACTGCCCCAGTGGGGTTCCCGAAGGCCACTGCCCCAGTGGGGTTCCCGAAGGCCACTGCCCCAGCGGGGTTCCCGAAGGCCACTGCCCCAGCGGGGTTCCCGAAGGCCACTGCCCCAGCGGGGTTCCCGAAGGCCACTGCCCCAGCGGAGTTCCCGAAGGCCACTGCCCCAGCGGGGTTCCCGAAGGCTACTGCCCCGGGTGGGGTTCAGAAAGTCACTGCCCCGGGTGGGGTTCAGAAAGTCACTACCCCAGGTGGGGTTCCGAGGGCCACTGCCCTAGGTGGGGTTCCGAGGGCCACTGCCCCAGGTGGGGTTCAGAAAGTCACTGCCCCAGGTGGGGTTCAGAAAGTCTCAGCCTTGAGTAAGGTCAATAGTGACCAGGTCCTAGCAAAGCACTCTAGTCAGTCAGATGGGAAGGAAGCAGATCCTGACTCTGTTGATATCTCAACATCTATAATCTTTGATGGGGACTTAGTCCAATTTCTGGCGCTTTACAAACACTATTACACTATTTTGTTGTCTAGACCATTTCTGGGCATCACTTCAGAGAACCTTGTGCTCTATCTGATATATTCCTTTAGAGGAGAGCCTTTTGAGTGGGCGACCAGCCTAATGAAAGCTGAAGATCCCATTCTTCAGGATCCCCCAGCATTCAGTGATGCAGTTATTAAAAGATATGGTTCCAAAGAAATTGGTTCAGGTTCCTCTAGGTCACCCGTCTTATCTGCTGAGAGTTCACCGTATACTGTAAACTCGGCACAAGAGTCTCAGCCCGTTGTTTTGACTGCAGGATGTGCTTTTCTGTCTTCTTCTAATAGTAGTACTTTGCCTGAAAGTTCAGCTCCCAAGGTTAAGAAACCAATCTCTGATTTGAACCCAGCCTTGCTGGGAGGTACCATCAGTTCAGACAATGTTTGGGGAATTACCTTGGTCAGACCTCAAGAACTTTGTAAAAATAATATTAATAAGAAAAATAAATAATTATTGACTCTTGCCTTGATATAAAAAAAAGGTGTTTTTTTTCCTTGTCTTGTGTCCAGTGGCCACCATCAAGGGGGGGGGGGGCAATACAAGCTGTTGCCACAGCTTGTTTCTGTTAGACCAGTATGTCAGGTTTTTTTTGTATCCCTTGTTTTGGAAAGTCTGAATTTTGGGGTCCTTTGACCCCTTCTCAAGGGGGGGGGGTACTGTTATGAGCCACGGCTGTGGCTCATTCCTGTTTTGCATTTTGGTTATGTATTTTATGTTAAACTTCTGTTTATGTTCCCCGTGGGTGTCATGGGGTGTTCGGAGCTCACCCTTAAGGAGAGGGTACTGTTATGAACCACAGGTAGTGGTTCAATCCTATTCTATGTTTATAGTTGTCTTGCAGGCCAGGATTTCCCGTTGCTCTGGTTTGAGAAGACTCTTGTTTGCTGCCGGTGGTGAGTCTGTGTAATTGCAGCTTGTTCCCATGTGTTCAGCCGCACCTGTCTGTTGATTGCACCTCTCAGTTGTGCAGCAGGGCAGCTGCACAACATAATTAATTAAGACTCTCTGTTATATTCTGGCTCAGTGCAATTCACAGACGCTGGTGATATTTCCAGAGTTCCAGAGTTCTTGAGTTCTGAGCTAGTCCCTGCAAGTTCCTGAGCTCCTGTCTAGCATTGTCTGTCTAGCTGCTTCCAGTGTCGGTCCCTGTGTCGGTCCCTGTGTCGGTTCCTGTGTCGGTTCCAGTGTCGGTTCCAGTGTCGGTTCCAGTGTCGGTTCCAGTGTCGGTTCCAGTGTCGGTTCCAGTGTCTGATCCCGTGTCCTGCCGTGAATCGTTTCTGTCCAGAAGTCCTGTGGCTTTGTCTGTGCCTGGTCGAGTGTCTGGCTTCTTGGTGTCCACCGGTCTGTCGTTTGGGATTCTGCCTGTCCTCCAGTTCTGAGAGTCTGTGTCGGCTGCATTGGGGGTTCCTGTCCGTTTGCCAGTATTTGTACAGGTTCCGTGAGTAGCGGCTTTGCCGCGTCCGTCGGCCTAGGCCGCAGTATTCTTTGGTTATATTTTGTTACTGGTGTTTTGCAGAGGGTTCTGCTTATGCTGTCACCGCCGGTACACAACAGTGTTGTGTCAGCGTGTGGACAGCACTTCCTTTGTTGTTCTTTCCCTTTGGCGGCGTGCCGCACATATATTTAGTTTTAGGGTTGTTAGTAGCCCCTAGCCTTCTGTTTGCTTTAGTTAGAGGTCCCCTTGTTATTATCCTGTCTCGGTTCATGCCTTGTCTCACTCTAAGACCTGGGGGCATCGGAGTTGGGCAGACCTAATCCACCCTTCAAACGCGGCTGCCGTGGGCCCAAGAAACCATAGTCACTCAGGCGTGAACTGACCACACGGGTGAAACAATGGAGGTAGGGTGCTAGGGGCTATTTCCACACCACACCTTATTTCAGCATCACGTTCTGGTGCTCTGGACTCACTACGCAACATCTCCCTTGTTCTGAGCACCAGGAACCTAACAATACCATTAAATCAAAAGGGCAAGGGAGATGCTAAACTAAGATGTATGCTTGAGAACGCAAGAAGCCTATCGGGCAAAATGGGGGAATTGGAATGGCTTGCATCAAAGTCTATGTATGATATTATAGGTATTACGGAAACATGGTGGGACGACTCTAACGACTGGGTTGCGAATTTCGAGGGATATTCTCTTTATAGGAGGGACAGGACTACCAAAAGGGGAGGAGGGGTATGTCTCTTTGTTAAATCATCTCTAAAACCAAACTTAATAGAGGGTATTTTCAAGGGGGCAAGAGATAACGTGGAGTCGCTATGGGTTGAGATCACAAGTAGCGGCACTGAGGCAAAAAAACTAGTCATTGGCACGTGCTACAAGCGTACACGATGAGGAACAACTCTTACACCAAATTGAAAAAGTATCAGGAATGGGGGACATCCTAGTGTTAGGGGACTTTAACTATCCTGATATAAATTGGAGCAACAATTCATGTGTAAAAAACTAGAAGCAGCAGGTTTTTAAATATATTGAAGGATCAATTCTTGACTCAATTAGTTGAGAACCCAACTAGCGGTAAAACTATTCTGGACCTAGTTATTACCAATAATGTGGACATTATAACAAACACTAAAGTTGGAGAGACCTTGGGAAACAGTGATCACTACATGATCAAATTCAACATCAGTTTTAAGAAACATAGCTATAAGGGAGCGATCAAAACATTTAACTTTAGAAAAGCTAACTTCAATATGCTGAGACGGGCACTTAACGACATTGACTGGGAAGTTTTGTTTCAAGGCAAGGACACATCGGAAATGTGGGAGGCTTTAAAAGGGTTGCTTGAAAACAATATTCACAACTTCATTCCCATGATCAGTTAATGCAGGAGTACTAAGCAAAAACCAATGTGGCTTAATAAGGAGGTCAAGGAAGCAATGGCTAATAAGAGGCGTGCTTTCAAAACATTTAAATCTAATGCAGGGGAGAAGTAATTCCGATATTACAAGGAATGCAATAAAAAATGTAAAAAGCGATAAGGGCAGCTAAAATTATAAACGAAAAAAGAATCGCTATAGAGAGTGAAACCAATCCTAAAACGTTTTATAACTATATAAACCGTAAAAGGTTAAAGAAGGAAAACGTAGGCCCTTTAAAGGATGAATTGGGAGCTTTGATAAATGATGACAAATTAAAAGCGGAAATATTGAACAATTTTTTTTCATCAGTACTTACCAGAGAGAATGAGCCGGTGACATTAGTGCATAACGACAGTGAGGGTAATGACTCTTGGCTTGATGCTTGTTTAAGTGAGGAAGTAGTCCTGGAGAGACTTGGTAACGTGAAGATTAATAAATCACCAGGCCCAGACGGTATTCATCCAAGGGTTATTATGGAGCTTAGGTTACAGCTAGCAAAACCCCTATACTTGATTTTCCATAGTTCAATCAGATCAGGCATGGTACCAAGGGATTGGCGCATAGTGTAGGTAGTGCCTTTATTTAAAAAAGGAAATAAAAATGATCCTGGAAACTATAGACCAGTTAGTTTAACCTCTATAGTGGGTAAAATATTGGAAGGCATTTTGAGGGATAGCATAGGGCATCACCTACAGGCTACAAAGTTTATTAGCAATAGTCAGCATGGGTTTGTAAGGGACAGATCATGCCAAACCAACTTAATTAGCTTTTACGAGGAAGTGAGCAAGAATCTTGGCCATGGAAAAGCAGTGGACGTGGTGTATTTAGATTTAGCAAAATCCTTCAATACAGTGCCTCATAGGAGACTGATCAACAAATTACGGGAACTCGGTCTAGGTTATATTATTTGTACATGGATAAGTAATTGGCTGGCTAACAGAGTGCAACAAGTAGTGGTCAATGGGATGTTCTCCAGTTGGGCAGCAGTAGTTAGCGGAATACCACAAGGGTCAGTTCTTGGACCACTGCTCTTCACTATATTTATCAATGATCTAGGAATAGGCCTGGAAAGCACAGTGTCAATCTTTGCAGATGATACTAAACTGTGTAAGGTAATTAATTCAGTAGGCGATGTGGAGTCTTTACAGAATGACTTAGTTAAACTTAAAACCTGGGTGTCTAAATGGGGAATGAGGTTTAATATAGACAAATGCAAAGTTATGCATTTTGGAAAAAACACACACATGCATCCTACACTCTAAATTGGGAAAATATAGGGGTAACTATAGTGGAAAAAGATTTGGGGGTGCTCATAGATAATAGGCTTAATAACAGTACATAAAAGTCAAGTGCAGCAAAGAAGGCAAGTAAAGTGCTTGCGTGCATTAAACGGGGCATAGAGACAAGGGACGAGGATGTAATACTGCCACTGTACAAATCATTGGTACGTCCGCACCTGGAATATTGTGTTCAATTTTGGCCAACATATTACAAAAAAGATATCGGGGAACTAGAAAGAGTTCAAAGAAGAGCTACTAAATTGATAAAAGGGTTAGAGTCTCTGGAGTACGAGGAAAGGCTTACTAGGTTAAATATGTATACACTAGAAAAGAGGCATCTAAGAGGAGACATTATTAATATCTTAAAATATGTAAAGGGTAATTACAAGGAGCTAGCAGCGGATTTGTTTATTAAAAGAACTCTATGACGCGGGGGCACTCGCTTAGGTTAGAGGAGAGGAAATTCCGTACACAACATAGGAAAGGGTTCTTCACAGTAAGAGCAATAAAGATTTGGAACTCCTTGCCGGAGAGGGTAATAATGGCAGACTCTGTAAATGTATTTAAAAGTGGATTGGACAAATTCCTAACTGGTAAATGTACCCAGGGCTATAGCATTTAATATCGACATTACATTATCTGGGAGTGGTAACAATCATTGTTTTCATTTGGTACTAAGCCATTACTTCAGCAGGCACATAATAATATGAATAAATTAACACAGAATACAGGTTGAACCCGATGGGCAGTTTGCCTCTTTTCAACCTCACTGACTATGTAACTATATGTAACTATGTAACTATGTACTATATATTATGCCACATTAAAGGGCCCCCAGTTCATATTATGCCACATTATGGTACCTTCACTTCATATTGTGCCACATTACAGTTCCCCAGTTCATATTACTACATGTAACATAACATTATAATACTCTCCAGTTCATTTTATACCACAGTAGAAAGAGCAGGTCCAGGGGTGTAACTAGATATATTGTAGGACGAAAGGCAAAAGTTTGTAAGAGCCCCATTGTACCACCCAATGGTTGAAAATGTATACAACACATGTAACATGGACAGGGAAGGTGGGCCCCCCTTAGCTGTAGGGCCCATAGCAGCTGCTCCTATGGAAGCTACGCCAGGGCTGGCAACATAAATCTTGGGGCTCGGTACATGGATATCTCTGGGCCCCCCCTCAAATATCCTCGACCCCTGCTCCAAACATCCCTCCTCTGCATGTGCCAATACATCTATCACCAAATACACACACACACACACACACACACACACACACACACACACACACACACACACACACACACATATATATATGTATATATATATATATATATATATATACTGTATGTCTATATATATGCACAGATATATATGTGTGTGTGTATGTATATATATATATATATATATATATATAAATGTGTATATGAAGTGTGGTGAACATACCAGGACCCAGCAGGAGGGACTCACCACAGCCAACATATGTCTGTAGGGACAGCAGTGGGGCTGCAGGTGAAGGCTGCTGCTGCAGTCTGTCTCGCTATCATGGTGATTAGTCCATGATGGAAGGAGGATTTGCCTGCTGGGCTCAGGGGCTGGGCAGCTTGGCGGCCCTCTGTAGTTGCAGGAGACACGGAAGCGCTGCGTGGTGTCATGCATAATGACATCATGACGTCCGCCGGGACCAGACCAAGTGACGGGGAACCAGGGAGAGGCTGCAGTGAAGGTTCATTGGTACATAATGATTAACCGCTCTGACTTGGCCGGTCAGCAGACAGTTTTTTGTAAAAAAATAGGCACTGCGGCAATGTTTTTTTATGCCCCTGATCCTCTGGGCCCCTCTCACCCTCTGGGCCCCATACAGGTGCCCTCTCCATCGGTGTGTGTGTGTGTGTGTGTGCACTTGTTTATATATCCTAATGGGGACAAGGGCCGGATAGCACACCAACACTGGTGGGACCTCCAACACGGTGGGGACCTAAAATGAGGTCCCCACGAGTCTGACCCTGGGAGGTGATAGGGGAGTCATGTCTCAACTACCCAGCATACAATTCACGCAAGTCCCCGAGAATCATGTTTACCAGACTGAAATGGTTGTCGGTGTGTGCAATGCAGTGTGTTTAAAGCAAACAGTTCCCCAGCCCTCCCTCCCTCGCTCGCCAGCCAAGTCCCGGCTGGGGACTTGGCCGGAGGCACCCCATCCGCCTGGCGCGTCAGTGCCTCCGAGCGCGGCGGAGCGCGGAAGGGGGGGGGGGCCTTCCCTGGTCCGCCCGGGGGCCACCGTGGACTCCCTTGCCGGGCTTAATAGTTGGGGGCGGGTCCACCGGGAGGGGAAGAGGGGCCGGACGATCCCCTTCCTCCGCCGGACTTAAGCTTCGGTCTGTCCGAGGCGCGTGGACTCGACGTGAGGGGTAGGCCCTGCCTCTCCCTCCCTAGCGAGCCAAGTCCCGGCCGGGGACTTGGCCGGAGGCGCCCCGTTCGAACGGAGAGCCAGCGCGAGTGCAGCGGACCGCGGCGGCTTGCTTCCCTGGTCCGCTCCGGGGCCGGCGGGGACACCCTTCCCCGGGCTGCCCGGGCGGGGAGAGTGGGACCAATATTTATTCCCAACTCGGCACTTACTGTATAATTTTTTTCACTGTTTCTTTATTTTTCTGCGAAGTGCTGCAGTTACAGCATGCGGCCAGCGGGTGGCGCAGACTCCCTCTCCAGCGAGCCAAGTCCCGGCCGGGGACTTGGCCGGAGGCGCCCCGTTCAAACGGAGAGCCAGCGAAGTGCTGCAGTTACACCATGCGGCCAGCGGCTGGCGCCGCTGCGGGGATCCGGGCACGGGCCCCCGTGTCCCGCTTCATTTCGCCCCCAAATTTTTTCCCCCAAGAGAACACGTGAAATCTCCCCGCAGTGGCATCGGGTGGCCAGCGGGGGGCGCCACTGCGGGGATACGGGCCCCGGGCTCCGACATACGAGGTCCTGGGCCCTCTGTCCGTCTTGCGTCCATCTGGGGTATTTATTTCCCCCCCCCGAAACAACGCGTGAAATCTCCCCGCAGTGGCATCAGGCGGCCAGCGAGGGGCGCCGCAGCAGCGGCCCGGGACAGGCCGAGCGCCTCCTCCCGTCCGCCCGGCCGTGGGGGCCGGGGGCGCGTCACGCTCCACCGTTTCCCCCTTCCCCCCCAGCGGCGCGGTCGGAGCCGGCTACGGCCACCGGGGGGCGCTGGCGGGTGGCGCTGGGACGCCCCCGCCACCCGGCGCCTCCCCCCACATGCGCCGGTCCTCTCCTCAGGCAACCCCAGGTCCGGGAACGCGGCCGCCTCCCGTGCGGAAGTTTTGCGGATGAGTGCGGACCGGAGTGCCCGCGGCCAGCCGGCACTTCCAGGGGTTCGGGGAGGAGAGGAGGAATCCTGGGTCAAGCGCGCCCTCGGTCACTCGTGTCGCTACCCGCCACAGCACACCTCCGGCGGATCTCTAAGAGCAAGCGGAGGGCAGGGACCGAGAAGCCTGGTTCCCTGGAGCTTTTGCGAAAGGACCCATGACAGAATATGCGCGGAGCTCAGAGATCAGCATGGGCAGGGCCTTCTTGCATCCGATTCTGCCCAGGCAGGGCTCCAGGAACCGGAGTCCAACAAGCCAAATTCTTTGGAGCTCCTGCGAAAGGGCTCGTGACAGGAGAGCTGCGGAGCTCGGAGAACAGCAGGGGCAGGGCCATCTCCCCTATGAGGCCGATAAAGGGTCCGCAACGGGCGTCCGTTGGAGCCCGCCGTACGGCCCGGGCCCGTCTCCTTCTCCCCCGGCGGCACCCGGAACCCAGGGGTCTCGGCTGGCTTCAGGCGAACCGACCCTCCCTCTGCCCTCCGTTGTTGAGGGTGTCCGGTCCCCAGGTGTCCGCCCGAGCGCTCTGGGCCGGAGCCGGGCGGGGCTTACACCCGACTCCATGCGGCATGGTCTGCTCTGTTTGTCAGCACCCACAGGTGCCTGATGCTGCCATGGGTGCCGGGTAAGTGTCCCTCATGCTTGCCCCCGAACCCCGGCGGAGCACATGATTTCCCAGGAACCGAACGAGTGTCGCATCAAGATCCGAGGACACGGCTCGCCCCGACGGCCGCTCCTCGCAGCCCCAGGAGAGGGCCCTGCATGCTGCCCCTGCTCCGGCGAGGCGGCCGCACGGAAGGGTTCGCCCGCCGGGTACCCCCCGCCGTGGACGGGAGGGCCAGACGGGGCGGAGGTCAGAGCGAGTCGAGTCTCACAGCAGGGCGAGAGAGAAGTGCAGACTTGGATCGAGGCTGGCAGGAGACAGGGAGAGCGGGAGGCGCTTTTCGGAGGGAGGCGGCGGAAGCCGCGGATGCCCGGGCGCCAGGCGGCGGCATCCTGGAAGGGCGACGGAGCCCCACGAGATGGAACCTCTTTACACCCTTTCACCCCCCCGGGACAAGATGAAACCCATCAGGCGTAGATCGGGATGAGGTGGGGCTGCTGCCGTCCAAGCGAAAAAAACCACTACCCAGGACGGTTTGCACCGGTTTCCTAGCGAACAGGTTGTTGGGTGAGGCGAAAACAGGCGAAATCGAGTGCAGTGACGTCCCCCTCCCCGGGGTGTCCCGCCGTCCTTCTCTGACTCCGAGCTTCCCAATCGGCCCGACCGGGACGGCCGTCCTCCTCCCGTCCCCCTTTTCCGAGCGCCCCCTCGGCTCGAGACCCGCCCTGTCGCCCCGGTCCTCCCCGCGCGCCGGCGGATGGAGCCCGGTCCGGCGGACCCGCCGCTTTCGAGACGGTGCGCGCCGTGGCCCCCGTTCGGGAGCGCGCCGGCCGATACCGAGAGCTACCTGGTTGATCCTGCCAGTAGCATATGCTTGTCTCAAAGATTAAGCCATGAACGTGTAAGTACACACGGTCGGTACAGTGAAACTGCGATTTGGCTCATTAAATCAGTTATGGTTCCTTTGATCGCTCGACCCCGTTACTTGGATAACTGTGGTAATTCTAGAGCTAATACATGCCGACGAGCGCTGACCCCCAGGGATGCGTGCATTTATCAGTCCAAGACCAATCCGGGGGTTCCCGGCGGGTCGGCCCCGGCCTCCCGCCGCCCCCGGCCTCTCTGGCGAATCTAGATAACCTCGGGCCGATCGCACGTCCCCGTGACGGCGACGACGCATTCGGATGTCTGCCCTATCAACTTTCGATGGTACTTTCTGCGCCTACCATGGTGACCACGGGTAACGGGGAATCAGGGTTCGATTCCGGAGAGGGAGCCTGAGAAACGGCTACCACATCCAAGGAAGGCAGCAGGCGCGCAAATTACCCACTCCCGACTTGGGGAGGTAGTGACGAAAAATAACAATACAGGACTCTTTCGAGGCCCTGTAATTGGAATGAGTACACTTTAAATCCTTTAACGAGGACCCATTGGAGGGCGAGTCTGGTGCCAGCAGCCGCGGTGTAAGGAGTGAAGTTGCTGAGCTCCAGAGAACCGTGTGTAGGCCGAAGCCAGGACCTTTCCTGGGGGATATTCCCCAGAATCATGGAGCCTCCTGGGGCTGTTTCCCAGGAGAGTCCCCTGCCTGCAGGGCCTGGCCCTTGTCCTCCCCCTGATCCTTCTTGGGGCCATAGCAGGCATGGTGGGAGTATGGAGGTGACGGATACGAGCTGGAGAGCCTCGGGGGGTGGTCCAAGCGGGGTACCTGCAAAAAAAGAGACGAAGCCGCATGGTGTGGGCCCATCCCAAGCGGCGAGTTTTGTGAATGAAGAAAGTTCGGGTGAAAGTGCCTCTGGCCAAGGTGGTGAAATTGGCCTGTTTCTGCCTAGCGGACGCAAGTTAATAACGCCAAGCAGGCTGAACCCCAGTGTGGTTATGGTCCCCTGCACAGCCGGGGGGTCCAAAAGACCAGAAGAACTGCGGGGCCCGGCGGCTGCTGTGGGTCCGCAGCAATATGGGGAAATGGTGATGCATGGCGTGAGTAGTTTCAAACAGGACTGTGCTAAAAGTGATCTGCCTATGGAACATGTGGAACTACAGATCCCAGCAGCTAATATGGGTCTGCAGCCCTGTGTGAAAATGGAAGTGCATGGTGTGAGCCGTGTAAAGCAAGGCCCTGTAAAAAGTGGTGAACATGTGGAGAGCGTGGAACTACAGGTCCCAGCAGCTGCTGCAGGGCTGCAAACCTGTGATGAGACGTCTGGATTGCAGCCTGGGGTGAACATAGTGGAGAAAGACCCTGCAAATGCCTTATTTATGTGTGAAACTCCTATGCATACTGTGGGAGCAGGGGAAGCACATTTGAATATAGTAATGGAGCAATCTGCTCATATATCTACAAAAGATTTGTACCTTGTGCAGCAGGAAGCAGAGGGGGAGCAGCCGGCTCCTGTATGTTGTATGGAGGTGACTGCAATCAGCCAGCGGGGACCGGAGCAGCTGTCAGCGGTGGAGGATCAGCGGGAATCGGTTCATCCGTCTGCGGGAGGCCCGGTGAAGTGGGTGAAGACAGAAGATTGTATGCTGTCCCCAGAAGTGCCGGTGTTTGTGTTGGAGAGCCCTTCGGTTCCAGGAGATTGCCAGGCATTGTCTGTGGCTGCAGGGGGATGTGGGCAAAGCCCTTGGCCGAAATCCAGTGAGATGGAGCGGAGCTGGAGCCAGGGGATTGTCAGGCATTGTCTGTGGCTGCAGGGGGGTGCTTGGATGGGGTGGATCAGGAGTTAAAGTTTAAAAATGCTGTAATGAAGGTTCAAAGTGGTTTGGTGATTAATCAAAATGTGCAGCTGCAGCCTGATTTATCTGTGGCTGGGGGAGGGGGGGGGAGTGTGGACAGGTCCAGAGTTTGGGTTTTTCTGTGCAGCACTCTCCTGGTCTGCAGCCTAATCCCACTGCAGTTACCGATGGGGATATCTTGATTGCTGATTTAAAGCAGAGTTTGCAGCAAATTGGGGTGTCGGATGTGGGGGGGTCAGTTGTTAGATCAGCAGATGGATGTATCGGTAGCAGTGGGGGGGGGGGGGATGTGCTAGTGCAGAGTTCAGTCAGTGTTTCGCAGCCGCAACTGCCTGCATCTGTGGAGGTAGTCATTGCGGAGTCATCCGCTGCTGTGATTGCTGATTTGGATGCTGCGCTTCCTGCCTTGGAGCAAGAGATTGCTAGGCTCAGAAAGGCAATTGCAACAAAAAGAAGAAATAGGAATCGGGCCTATAGTAGGGAGAGGCCGGTGCTTTCAGTCGAGCTAGCTGCGTTGGAGGGAGAGCTGGGTGCTAAATTGGTGGAGTTGGAGGAGTGGAGGTTGAAAATTAAAGCGGCAGAGGCTAAGGCGTGTTTGGAGGCGGAGTCATCAGTGGAACTGCCTCCGAATAGGCAAACTCTGGAGGTTGTGGGGCCCCCGGAGGTAGAGCACCCCATGTATAATTCCATTCGTAATTTGGAGGGGAAAAGATCAGTGGTGTCCCCTGGGGCTGATACTGGGTGTGTAGAGATGCCTGTGAATCCTCCTCAGCCCTCAGTTGTGACGACAGGTGGTGTGGTGTTAGTGGAGAATGCCGCTATTGTTGAGGCGGGGGGTGTGGTTCTGGAAGGTGGTGGGAAGTCGGGTGGTTTGGTTCCCCCTGAAGGTGTGCCTGCGGTCAAGCCAGTTACATTGGCTCAGGGGTTGCCAGGTTTGGATAGGGGTGGTTTGAGTTCCGTCCAGAAGCAGATAGTAGAGTCCATCTACGGTGATAGTTTGGGTGTTCCTGCGCGGGTGGGGCCCGTCTTGGCTGCCATGGAGGCTGTGCAGTACAGGCTGACCCTGGCGGAGGGTGGAGTAGTGGGGGCTGCCCCAGCAAATCAGGTGGCACAAAACCTGGTGGCCCCGGAGACGGCGTCGTACGCCGGCGTAGCAAGTGGTCCTAGGAAATTTCCACAGCAGGGGCCGATGGGTGGACAGCTAGTGAAGTGCCGAAATGCTGTACAGCTGAAATGGCTTGGGGAGGGTCCTCCCCCGTGCAGAGCTGATTTTCTTAAAAATCTGTTTTCGTTAGGCTTTCAAGCTAACGATCTTTTTGCATGTATACACCCTGTGGGGACACCTGAATTCGATATAAGTTTTTTCTCCTATAATGGTTTATAGGCCTTCTGGTCAAAATGGGGCGAGGCCAAGTTACAGGAGCCCTGGGTCAAGTTTAAGGCGTTTGCTATCACGAGACAGGAAAGAACTAAAATTACTATTTTAGTTCGTAATGAATCTCTAAGTGAAGCCGATTTGAATTTTTGGCTAAGAAGATTCGTAGAGAAAATCATCTCCCCTGTTGAGAAGATCCCGGGGGCGATGGGCGTGTGGGGGGGTGCATGGTCAGCCACGGTCAGGTTGGCGAATGGTGGCCATGTATCCTCGGCCGCGTACATCGGAAGGGACAGAATACAGTGCTTCTACCCTGGGCAGCCCCGGACATGCCATAGATGCGGGGATTTTAGGCATTTTAGTCGGGACTGCCCGGAACAGAAATGTTCGAAATGTGGCAAGTTAGGCCATCTGTCCAGGGAGTGTGATATTATTTCATGCAACCTATGTGGTAGGGAAGGTCACCCTTACAGCAGATGCCCTGAGGCCTTCCACAACTTGGCAATAGATAAAGAACTAGTTGAGGTTGCGAGGAGAGTGGAGGAAGAGATCTTAGGTCCGTTTTTTGAGTCGTCGCGGGCTGTGGCAGCATCTCCTGCTGTGGCCCCTATGGAGGTGGCAGGTCCATCGGGGGTGATGGCGGGGGGTGTTGTCTCGGTGGCTGCGGTTGTGACACCTGAGGAGGTCCCCTTTAAGTTGGTGGAGAAGGGCAAGGGAGTTAAGGCGAAGAAAAAGAGTAAGGGTGGTGACAGTGTGGTACTAACCAACAGATTTTTTGCCATTTCTAGCGACGAGGAGGAGGAGGGTGAAATCATGATTTCAGGCAGTGAGTTTACTCTATCTCATTTTTGCTACATGTTTTTAGATTAGATTTTGTTGTTACTTTTTAGGGGATAGTCCCTTTTTGTGTTATACTGTGCATGCTAGCACTGGTGTAAAACCGGATTACATCAGTTGCCTTGTCTTAATACATCAGACCTACATGCCTTTATTAACCTGAGAGTGGAAAAGAACCAAGAAAAGTACCCCATTGTTGTTTTAATGGATATTTTTTTGAAAATAAACCGTTTTTGAAGTATCTTGGATTCTTTCTCTGGTCCTGGCATAAAAGAAACCTTTATACGTGGGATCAATCCCCCTTACAAAGTAAGTGGGGTACGTTATCTATTTCTCTAATATTACCCTACATCACGTGGGATAGATCTCCGAAAGATACCTTTATACACCTGTTCTTACTCTATCATAAGTGAGTTTCGGTACGTCTTACCAGTAGAATTGAATGGTGGCGAGAAAACTGTCCTCATCTACTATCAAAATATCTCGGCACATTAGGCTCTCTTTTTCTGGACACCTATGGACTATTTATTTATTTCTTAAACGTTACCACCCATATATGTATATTATTTTCTTTTTTCATGTCCATCATCTGAATTTATGAGACATCTCAAAAAGTGATCAATCAAGAAAGGACACCCAATATGTGACGTATTTAATTTTATTTCATTCATTCATTTATCGCCTTTGATCTATCACCTCATTGCCTTTTTGTATATTACTGTTTAATCTGTTGTTTGGACAGATTGAGGATTGAGATTGGGCTGATAATTAGTTGCGCCAGGAAATTACACTATTATCTTGTTTTCAACCCAGTAGTGTGTCCTGCCCCGGTACCTCCTGATGGGGGAGGGGGTTTGCCTACTGTATCTTGTGAGGTTGTTACTGGTGAGGTGGTTGTCCTTGGGGAGAACGAGGTAGTTCCCCCAGGGGTTAGTGTGAAGCGGTGGGGCTCATCGGAAGATGTGTCCCCCCGACAAGTAAAGAAGAAGTGATAAGGTCCTACTTGTAATAACCCTGTAAGGATGGCTTCCCAGCCTATTAGATTTGCCACCAATAATGTGGCGTCTATCATGTCCGAGCGAGCTCGTTTCCTGGCCTTTAATTTTTTCGACACAGTTGAGGTCGATTTTTTGTTTTTGCAAGAGACTAGGGTAGGTCGACTTGCTGATCTCCACAAAGCGAAAGCTGAGTGGAGGCACGGTCCCTCCTATTGGTCTCTTGCGGCCGAGCCGTACGGTGGGTTGGCGGTCCTTTTTACCGGCATGATAACCGTCCAACGGGTTATTGAGATTCAAGTAGGCAGGTGTATGGTTTTGGATGTCAACCTGAGGGGGCACAACCTGAGACTTATTAACATCTATGGTCACCAGACTAAATGGGACAGGAAGTGTCTTTTCAGGGAGATAAAGCCATATCTTTTTTCAGCCCGGCAGATAATCTTTGGTGGTGATTTTAACACCGTTCTTAGGCCTAAAGATAGGGGAGGCTCAAAGACTACTCTGGGCTATGATTCCCTTTTTTTAGCTAGTATGGTTAGACAGGCAGGCCTGGTGGATGTGCATATTCGCCATTCCCCAGACCTCACGGGTTTCACCTATTTTAGAGGTAGGTGTAGGAGTAGGATAGACAGGTTTTTTGTTAAGGAGAGTTCGAAAACTTCGGCTCCGATGCTGAAGTTAGTAGAATTCTCCGATCACGTTTTCCTGTGTGCATCCTTGAACGCCTCGGAAACTCCTCAGAAGTGACGGGGCCTGTGGCGTCTGAACTCTGAACTTCTAAAGGAGGATGAGATCAGACAGTCTTTCAGGGACTTCTTTCAATCTCAGGAGTCGCTTATGGAGGCAGGCTGGAGTAGGTCTGAGTGGTGGGAGGTATGCAAGAAGAGGGCTCGCAGCTTTTTCCGCAACCTCGTAGCCAAGAGGAACTTGCTAAAGAGGAATGTCTACCATGCCTTGAGAAAGAAACTGGATTTCTTAATTTCTGAGCAGGGGGATAGTGGGGAGATATCCTGAGTAAAGGCCCAGATAAAAGAGTATCAGTATGACCGGTATGTCTACTTGGTTCTGGAAAGGGATTATGGTAAATACCACTCGCCTGATCCCTACCAGAACTGCAGGAATTCGGTTAACTGTAAGGAGGTGAGGGGGTTGCGTGATGACCGGGGTGTCCTTCGTGAGGATAAGGAAGGCATTCTGGAAGTTGTGCGAACCTTTTACTCCAACCTTTTATCTGAGAAACTGCTTATCAGAGAGAGGATGGAACGGTTTCTGAGGGAGACTCCTGGTCTCGAGAATTTTGGCAGTTCTCTTGATTCCCTGGGAGACTTGATAACGGTGGACGAGGTCAGGAAGGCCATAGACTCCCTGTCTATGAAGAAGGCCCCAGGTCCGGATGGGTTAACCTCCGAGTTTTATAAGATCTTTGGTGACCTCCTGGCCCCGCGTCTTATGGAAGTATTTAATGAGAGCCTGGGTGAGGGTTTGCTCCCTCCTTCCATGAGATTGTCTGCCCTTATCTTGCTTTCTAAGGGGAAGGATCCGTCCCGTATTGAGAATTGGCGCCCCATCGCCCTTCTCAATATGGATCGTAAGATTCTGGCAAAGGTACTCTTCAACAGACTGATGGAAGTTTCCGGGTCTCTACTTTCTCCCTCCCAGCACTGTACTGTGAAGGGCCGGAGCACCTTTGGTGCCGTCCTTGGCGTCCGGGAGGCTGTGGAACGGTGCCGTGCTGAGAGATGGGGAAAGTACCTGCTGGCATTGGATCAGTCAAAGGCGTTTGATAGGGTTAACCACGAGTACCTGTGGGCTCTGCTTGAACGGTATGGCCTCCCAGTGAGGGTGGTTGATTGGCTGCATGTCATCTATAGGCAAGCCGAGAGCTTCCCTCTGATAAATGGTTGGGTGGGCCCTACTTTTTCGGTGGATTCGGGTGTCAGGCAGAGCTGTCCTCTGAGCCCCCTCCTATATGTCTTTGCT